>NW_016107630.1:972871-978118 GCF_001604975.1 Cebus imitator
TAGAGATGGGGTTTCACCATGTTGACCAGGATGGTCTTGATCTCTTGACCTCGTGATCCACCCGCCTTGGCCTCCCAAAGTGCTGGGATTACAGGCTTGAGCCACCGCGCCCGGCCTATCTGTTGAATTTATAAGAGTTATAGTTGTGTAATAAGTGGGTGCGAAACTCCTTAGAGATAATAACTGACAGGAAATATTCTCTATTTATCTCTGTTAAAGCAAGATAAGCAGGAGGCTGTCAGCCTGGGGTTGTTTCTGTAACCAGAACTCTTCCATAAGCAAACAGATACTTAATTTAGAGGCATTCCTAATAACTGATTAATTTTGCATTGAGCTTCAGTCAATCACAGATAGTTAATCAGCCAATTGGCTATATAACTAGGGACCTCAAGCATACTATGCCCAAATAAGGCAAACATCTAGCTCCAGCCAAATCAGGTAATTTCATTTTACTTCCATGTTCAACTTGTAAAATCTTGCTGGTTATGCCACTAGAGCAAGTTCTTGTACCTCTTATGGTTTTGAGTGCTGCCCAATTCATTAGTTATTTTTTGCTCAAATAAAAAATTGTCAAAATTATATAAGGTTTTTTTCCAACACTTTCTAGTATTGCTGAGAAATAATTTAAAACATATCCCTTTTGTATACATAAGTCTCTAGAAGCTAGAAGACATTCAGCACAATGACAGTACACCTATATTGAGGACACTGGGTAAGCCTCAAAATAAAATTACTACTAATAATTAATTAAGTGATCAAACGTAACACCACTGATAACAGGACAAACGGACATCAGTGCCTCTTGATGTCATGCACTGAAAACACAGCATCACCCACAAAGTACTACTGACCCTAATGTAAAAAATGTAAACCTGACTCCAGTTATGAAACAGCAAACTAATGCAAACTGAAGGACATTTTGCAAAGTATCAACCTACATTAAAAAAATGACCATGTTATGAAAAATGAAAATAAATGGATATAGACAGATAGATAAATAAATAATGAATGGAGACCTTCTAGATTAAAGGACACTATAAGGAAATGACAACTAAATACAATGTATGGTCCTTTATCAAATCTTAGATTTTAAAACAAAAGGTGAAATCTGAATATAGACTGTATAGTAAATATTAGTGCTATGTCAAAGTTCCATTTCCTAAATTTGATAACTGAAATTCGTTTATGCTGAAAAATATTCTATTCTTAGGAGATAAATGTAGCAAAATATGAGTAACTAACTGTCCAATGGTGTATGTATGCGGATGTGTATATATATATATATATATATATATATATATATACACACACATATATGTATGTATAAATTACATATATCTATGTTGGAGGGAAAATGGAAAAAAGTTTATTTACTTGAACTATGATATTTGAAGTTATTTTCCATCTTGATCTGTTTTCCAGGCTGGAGTGCAGTGGCATGATCATAGCTCACTGCAGCCTCAAACTCCTGGGCTCAAGTAAAACTTCTGCCTCAGCCTCCCAGTAGCTGAGATGACATTAGCTACTTGGGAAGCATGCCACCATGCCTGGCTAAACTGGTTTATTTTCCTAGAGATGGGGTCTCACTATGTTACACAGACTTATCTCAAACTCCTGGCTTCAAACAATCCTCCCATCTCAGTCTCCCAAAATGCTAAGATTACAGGTGTGAGCCACTGCACCTAGCATGAGTAGTTGAAGTTTTAATGTTAATAAATAAATGAAAAGCCTTGGTCAGCTGTGTTGGAGTAATGTATTTTATTTGACTCACTTATTTAATAAATTGTTATTGAATGTCCATCTTACATCAAGTATTTTTAATCAGATTAAAAATACAGAGATCAATAAGATAGTAATCCTGCCTCCAAGGAGCTCACACACAGTTTAATGGAGATATTACTTTGTAGTTCACATTATAGGACATCAGTCTCCAACACTTTGCTTCTTTATATTATGTTCCATTTCGATATTAAATCATCACATTTTCTCCTGATGATATAAAATTCTAAGGATTAAAGGATATGTTGGCTATGGTCAAATAGGTCCTCAGCATTCACTTTTATCTGTTTTCCTTTTTATGCACTTTCCGCTGGGGGAAGGAAAACTACAATCTTCATTTCTCAGATATCTTTGTAGCTATATCTATAAATGCAAATTAATTTCTGCCAAGTAGGTACAAATTAGGTGCACTGTCTTGGATCTGGAAGGTGGTAGAGAATTAGAGAGCAGCTTCCTGTTAACGGGTGCTGACAATCATGATTATGGGGCAGAGGCAGTTGTGGTGGCTGGACTCTGCTTCTCCGTGTCTTGTCTTTGGCTTTATGTGTGTCAGGTGGGAGTTATTTATGGCAGCATTAGTTGCAGTGGTGGCGGTTGGGATAGCAGTATCCTTCTGACTCCTGCAGTGCAGCTATGGTAATATATCCTTAAACTCATTAATTGAATAGTCATTTCCTAACTCCTACTTCTCCAACCTTTCCAATAATGCATTTAAGTTTCTAATACCCTATATTATCCCCCTTACTGTTTGAAATACATAGTGTTCTATTTCCTGCATTGAATTTTGGTAAATATTATTTGTTTCGAAATATGGCCCTGATCAATGGTTTCTTGTCCTTCTGAGTTTTATCTTAAAACATAGTTTTAAGCCTATTGTTTATTTGGAACATTAGATAAAATGAGCTTAATTTAACCTTCTTTTATTGGTCACTAAATTCTAAAATATTTGGGGAAAAGATAAGAGAAAGGTGGTGCTTCAAAGACACTTTAAACATGAACTTGATTTTTTATGTACATATGTTATTTATAAATATTTCAATTATAAGACTGCATTTTTTTCCATGAACAATCATTTCAAAATTGGCAAACTTTATTTGCAATGAAGCAAAAAATTAAATCAGCTTATCCAACAATACAGAAAATTCTAAATTCACACATTGAAAGGCAAAGTAGGTATATTGATAAAATATTAGCACCATCTAATATAAATTATAACAAATAACTAGAATTTTAAACAACCTAGTAGAAGCTTTTACTAGATTTGGCAGATTTACACAAAGGAAAAATAGCCTACTATGTTGGTCAGCATTGTGATTCCTGTCTGATTATCTCGCTACATCCAGATAAGTAAGATAAAATTTCTATGAATTAGCACCCTGTCCCACAAAGCCCTCAAGTAGATAGAATGCAATGGCATCTATGATCTGGTGTGTGTTTGCCTGTCCTGCTTCATCTCCCCTGGCTTTTACCCACAACCCTTACATTTACCCCCCACAACAGGAAAACAACACGCTTTTCAAGCCTTATTCCATTTGCGCTTAGTTTCCTTTACCTAAAATGGCCTCTGCCTACTTGTCAGCTAGGTAAATTCCCAGTAATTTTTCAACCCTGAGCTTAAATATGAACTTCTGACACCTTCTCTAATAACTGAAGGAGATGAAAATGGCTCTTCATTGAACTGCCATTGCCCACATACATTCATTCATCCTGACAGTGACCAAAGTATTTCACAATTGTTTCTTTGCCTTTCTCTCCAAGTGTAAGCTTCTTAGAGGCAGTGACTGTGCCTTTACTTTATGACTTATTAATTCTGCTACTTATTGACTTCATAGTGCAGAACAACAGCAACAAAGGACTGAGGTACCCAACGTCACATAAGTAATAACTGGCCAGGATTAGAACCCAAGTCTAATTGGCTGATTCCAAAGACTAGGTTGTGCTGTCTTATTCAAATGTTTAGAAAGTGAATGAATGAATAAAGTTCATTCATCAATCAAAAAAGGAAAATGTAATAATTAAATTTGTTTTGCAGCTTTGGCTTAAATATTCCCTTATAGCTCAGAGGGATCCAAGATGGCCGTTTAGGAACAGCTCGGGATTGCAGCTCCCAGTGAAAGTGCAGAGGGTGAGTGGACGCCGCATTTTTATTGCCCACAGACTAGGAAATTCCCAGGCGGAGGAGCTCCACGGTCGCCAGCGCAGCTGTTTCGGCCAGCGCGGCTGTGCCGGCCAGCGCCGCTGCTTTGCCCCGCACAGCTGCTTTGTTGGCGCCCCGGAGCCGCGGTTCTCCGTACAAAATACACCGGTCCGGGTGCCCTTTTGGCTGGCGACTGGAGCCATGGGAAGTCGCCCATTCATCTGTTTAAAAAGGAGACTGAGCAGGGAGCCAGGACAGTAGATTCCAGGGCAAAAAAAGCGCCAGGAATCTCAGTGCTGCTGTTTAAGCCAGCGCAGTTAGTTGCCAAACACACACCGCGGCTCCTCTTCAACAGGCAACTGGAACACCAACTTTAAAAAGAAAAAAAAAAAAAGGCTCTGAGGCAGGGAGCCAGCAATCAGGCTCGGCTGGTCCCACCCCCACAAAAGAACAGCAATCAGAAACTCTCTGGATTGAGAGTTTCACAGCAAGCGCAGCTGAACCCGGGATGGTCCAGCTCTGTGGGGGAGGGGCGTCTGCCATTACCGAGGCAGCTCACCACTAGGGAGGTAGTCAGCCAATGCTGAGGCAGCCCGCCGTTGCCAAGGCAATCTGCCATTGCCAAGGCAACCCACCACTGCAGAGAGACTCCGCCTCAATAGGGGCGGGCCACCATTGCTGAGGCAGTTCTAACCACACCCATATAAACAGGACTGCAGGGAAGTTCACCCCGGGAGCCCACAGCAGCTCAGCAAAGCCTATACAGGCAGACAGTGACTAGGCTGCCTCCTTGCTGGGCAGGGCAGCTCTGAAGGAAAAAAAATAAAGAGAAGGCAGCAGCATAACGGAAACTCATAAAGCCCTAAATCCCTGGGACAGAGCACCTGGGAACAAAAAGCGGTTTTTGAGTTCTGCTGCAGCAGACCTAAACGTACCTGCCCAACAGCTCCGAATGAACAACAGAGCTCACAGCTCAGCATTTGAACTCCTGTAAAGAAGAGGCCATCTCCTCAAGCAGCTCCCTGACCCCTGTATATCCAAAGAGCCACCTCATAAAGGAGAGATCAGATTGACACTTGGTGGGTATCCTTCTGGGACAAAGATAGCAGAAGAAGAAAACTGGTAACAACCCTTACTGTTCAGCAGCTGCTGCAGGTGAACCCCAGGCAAGCAGGGCCTGGAGTGGACCTCAGCAGACCTACAGCAGAGGGGCCAGACTATCAGAAGGAAAACCAAGAAACAGAAATAACCTCATCATCAACAAACGGAACGTCCACACAGAGACGCAATCTGAAAGCCAGCAACTACAAAGTCGACAGGTGGATAAATCC
>NW_016107630.1:983462-1045304 GCF_001604975.1 Cebus imitator
CATGTTCTCACTCATAGGCGGGTGTTGAACATGAGAACACATGGACACAGGGAGGGGAGCACTACACACTGGGGTCAGTTGGGGGGAAATAGGGGAGGGACGGTGGGGGATGGGGAGCTGGGGAGAGATAGCAAGGGGAGAGATGCCAGATGTAGGTGATGGGGAGGAAGGCAGCAAATCACACTACCACAGGTGTACCTATGCAACAATCTTGCATGTTCTTCACATGTACCCCAAAACCTAAAATGCAATAAAATAAATAAATGGGAAAAAAAATCCCTTATAAATCAGAAAATCATACCTCAAATGAGAAAATCAGAGGCACAACCAGGTCAGAATATGAGTAATTTCAGAAAAATGTACTAATGAAAAAGACAAGAATGCTGATGGAACACAAAGTTTGCATGGGGGCTGTTGTAAGTACACTTAAAGAGAGCCTCTCCAGTGCTATTCTCAACATCTGTAGCCCTGCTGAAAGCATGCCTGCTGTACAGGCCCACACAAACGGTAGGGCTCATCTCTCCCTTCCCACACATAGCTGCAATATCCCTGCAACAGAGATTGGACCAGCCACAGAGCTATCTGTTTTCAGGCTGGGGGAAGAGGTTCCATCCAGAGATCATTTCTGCAGTAAGCAGCCAGATGGAAATTTTCTCTGAACCTCAGTGATAATGCAGCCTAGAGATAAAGATCGATGTGTTTTCTTTTTTAATTCTGGAAATAAAAAACTCACAAAAGGCATTTCAAAACACAGTGGCAAGATTTAACAGTAGACTACACGAAGCAGAAGAGAGACTTTCAGGGCTTAAAGACTAGTCTTTCAAATTAACTCAGTTAAATAAAAAGATTTTTAAAAGGAATTTTGAAAACTGAATAAAACCTTTGAGAAATAAAGGATTATATGAGGCAACTAACCCTACAACTAACAGGCATTCCTGAGGGAGAAGAAGAAGAAGTAAAAAATTTGGAAAACGTATTTGAGAGAAAATTTCCCTGATCTTGCTATAGATGTAGACACCCAGATACAAGGAATTCAAAGAAGACCTGGAAGATACATCACCAAGGCAGATAGTTATCAGACTATCTGAGGTCAATTTGAAAGAAAAGAAATCTTAATGGCAGCTAGTGAGAGGTGTCAAATCACCTATTTAAAAAAAAAATAAAAACCCTCATCAGGCTAAAAGCAGACTTCTCAGCAGACACCTTATAACCCAGAAGAGATACAAGCTGCTATTTAGCCTTCTTAAATAAAAGAATTTTAAAAAGCCAGCCAAGATTTTTATATCCTCCCAGACTAGGCTTCATAAATGAAGGAGAAATAAAGTATTTCCTAGATAAGTGAATGCTATGGGCATCCATAACCATAACTGGCCCTACAAGAAATGTTCAAAGGCGTTCTAAACATGGAAATGAGAGGATGATACTCACCATCATAGAAGCACATGTAAGTACAAAACTCGCAGATCCTATAAAGTAATTACACAATTGAGAAGACAAAGCAACTTGCTAACAACACTATGACCCGAACAAAACCTCACATACCAATATTAACTTTCCCTGTAAATGGCCTAAATGCCCTACTTAAAAGAGACACACTGGCAAACTGGATTCTTAGAAAACCCAGATGAAACCACCTGCTGACTACAGGAGACTTACCTAACAGGTAAACACACCTACCAATTCACAGAAAAGAGAAGGAAAAAATATATCACACAAATAGAAAACAAAAATGAGCAGGAGTAGCTATTCTGACATCAGATAAAAGATACTTTAAACCAACAACAATTTTAAAAAGACAAAGAAGGGTATCTCTTAATAATATGGAGTTCAACACCACAAGAAGATTTAACTGTCTAAATATATATCCACCCAACACTGGAGCATCTATATTCTTAAAACAAATACTACAGACCTAAGAAATGAGAAAGACAGCAATACAGTAACAGTGGAGGATGTTAACACCCCACTGATAGCACTAGAAAGACCATCAAGGCAGAAAATCAACAAAGAAACTCTAGACTTAAGACTCCAAACCAAATGGAGCCTATAGACATCTACAGAATATTCTACCCTCAAACAACAGAGTATACATTTTTATCATATGTGCCTGGAATATTCTCCAAAATTGACCAGAGTCTTGACCATAAAGTCTAATCAAATTCCAAAAAGTCAAAATCATATCAAATATCTTCTTAGACCACAGTAGAATAAAATTAGAAATCAATACCAAGAAAAACCCTCAAAACTACACAAGCACATGGAAGCTAAACAACTTGCTCTTGACTTTTCAGTAAACAACAAAATTAAGGCAGAAACTAAAATTGTATGTGAAACAAATGGAAACAGAGACACAATACACTAACACTTCTGGGATACAGCAAAAGCAATGCTAAAAGGAAAGTTTATGGTATTAAATGCCCACATCACTAAGAAAGATCTCAAATTAACTACCTAACATCACACTTAAGTAACTAGGAAAATAAGAACAAACCAAACCCAAAACTAGCAGGAGAAAAGATATAATAAAGATGAGAGCAGAATTCAAAAGATTATCAGAGACTACTATGAAATTCTCTAGAAGACATAGAGGAAATGGATAAATTCCTGGAAACATATAACCTCCCAAGATAGGATGAGGAAGTAATAAAAATCCTGAACATACCAATAAGAAGATGAGATTGAATCAATAATAAAAAATTTTCCAATATTAAAAGCTCAAGACCAGATAAATTCACAGCAGAGTTTTACCAGATATTGCAAAGAAGAGCTGGTACCACTTACTGAAGCCATTCCAAAAAATCAAAGAGAAGGGATTACTAACTCATTCTGCAAAACCTGAGACACCCTGATACCAAAATTCAGGCAAGAACAAACAAGAAAATAAAACCACAGGCCAATATCCCTGATGAACATAGATGCAAAAATTCTCAAAAAAAAAAAAAAATACTAGCAAACAAAGTTCAATAGCACATCAAAAGAATAATACATCATGATCAAATGGGTTCTATTCCAGGGATGCAAGGATGGCTCAACATATGCAAACCAATAATTGTCATTCACCACATAAACAGAATTAAAAACAAAAATATGATCATCTCAATAGATGCAGAAAAAGCATTCAATAAAATACAACCTCCTTTCATAATAAAAAAAACTTCCAAAGAAGTAGGCATTGAAGGAACATTTCTCAAAATAACAAGAGAAATATATGACAAAGTTGCAGCCAACATCATACTGGATGGGGAAAAGTTGAAACGATTCCCCCTAAGAACTGGAATAAAACAAGATGTCCATTCTTACCACCCCTATTCAACATAGTACTGGAGCAGCATTTACTTTAGTTTTGGTTTAGTCTTACTATTAAAAAATGATCCTTCTAAGTTCTCTACTAGGATGAATGTTTCAGCTGCTCAAAGAGATCTCTCTACCAGCCTAGTCAGAGCTTGAACATTTCCCAGTCCTGTTTTAGGTCTGAGAATTATTTGTCTTATAGTGCCTGTAGTCTTTGATTATTCCAGCATAATTCTATCATATGACCATGTAACATAGTATTTTTTAAAAAGACACAGTGGATTCCTATGCAAATTTTGCAGCTATTACTCTGGGCAAGTATTTCCTCTCCTGCAGTGACCCTCAAATTCCAACTGCTTCATCTTCCCTGAACTCTGACTTCTGACTGCATAATTCAGTGACACCTCTGTGTTCTGTATGAGTCCATCTTACTTTTGCCACAGCATGAAAAGTGCCTCCGGTCAGAAATCTAGGGCAATTATAGAAATAGTCTAATTTGTATTCCTTTTCTTAGGGGGTCACAATCTTTTTCTGCCTGTTATCCAATGTCTGAAAAGAGTTGTTCAACATATTTTGTCCAGTTTTCTGGTTGTTGTTGTTGTTTTTCCTGTGGGGGTTGCAGAGTGGGGAGAAAGTCAAGTATCAATTATTCTGTCACAGCCAGACATAAAAGTAATTGAAACTTTTAAAGAGAAAATTTTAGAAATTTTTAAAATTAAAATACCCTTTTGGCGTCAGCTTCATTAAGTCCAATTTCCTTCACCTTATAAGAACTCAATGAGGATTCATACTCAGAATGATGATCCAAAAGCACTATAATATTCTAAATTGTCAAATAATCTACATTAAGCATATGATAGTTATTTTTAAGAATAAGGGAAATTACACTAAAAACTTTTGTGAGGGCTCAAATAATCCCTTTTTGGTTATTTCAGTTCACTAGAAAAGTATATTCAAATGCCTATTTTATTACCTGAGTATTCTAGCAAATTAAGCATTTTATTATATTTTTATTAAAATTTTGATCACTTGTATTTTCCATGCATATCATGTGTATATTTTATTTTACATTTACCCAGGGATGTGTGTAAATATTAAAGTATATTTTTAATGTCTTTGCTAATTTGTTCTTTGGATAAATTCTGATTTATCTTTCTGCATAGCAGGGCAAGAAGCACCATTAAAAACAGTCTCATTTATTTCCCCAAGTAGATAATTGTCCATAGTGAATTTCCTGAAAAAGAGTTGTACCTGGGCATGAGAAAGAAGAAAGCTCAAACCATGCCAAAATGAAAAATTGAATTGTGCCTGAGTAGGCTAAAATGGCCTTCTCAGACCTCAATACAGCACTTGGCCTACTTTTTTCTTAAGATTTTGTTCCTGGCTCCCAGTTTGTCATTTTCTGTAATGGGTTTTTAAATGACTGTTTTCTTCAGGAAGGTAGCATTTATCATGGTTTGGTAGAAAGAGCCCTGGGATGGAACTTGGGAGAACTGGGTTATGGCCTTGCTGGTTCTATGTTGCTATGAGCCGTGTGATTTTGGGAAAATTTTTACCTGTCTGAAGTTTGGAAGACAACCAGAAATTTTTCATTCTGTTTTTCTTTTGCTCGTTTTTTGTTTTTTGTTTGTTTGTTTGTTTTTTAGCAGCAGCTTTTAAGCTGGAGATGCCAGCGTCTAAAATAACATTCGGCAAAAGTTCACTATGTAAAAGAGATGGAAATGCATCTTTGCTGGTTGACGGGAAAGCCTGAAGGCTCTCCAGCTCATCCTCTCCTCCTGGCTCCTAAGGATGCCTAAAGGCAGCCTGGGGTTCCCTTGAGAAGACTGAAAAGGCCACAAGAGGACATGAACCACCTTCCAGGCATAGCTTCCTTTGATTTCAAGTTTCCATGACATTTGGGCTCCATTCCATACTTTTCAACCATAACAGCCCAGAGGATAATTCTCTTCTCTATTGGAGAATATCTTCTGATGCTGGAGAAAAGGCATTATCATAAAGTTGGAAAAAATAAAAGACTTGAGTACAGTTTTGCTTCTATCTCCTCCTTGCTGAAGGACCTTGGACAGGACTATTTACCTCTCTCAACCTCAGATTCTGTTCTGCAAAATGGGGAAAAATAAAATCCACTTCACAATTTAAATATTAATATCACATGAACGTGCTTTGTAGACCATCAAATGATATTCAAATATTGGCTCTTATTAATAAGCAAGAAAAGCAGACTATGAGATGAAGAAAGAAAATATGAGAAGGTGATCAGGAGGATTAAATACTGACGTAAGGATCATTGAGTGGAGAAAGTCTTGGGGTACTTCAAGACTTACAGACATGCAACATACATTATAGAAAACTTTTGTACTTCAGGTTACTAGATTCTTCCAGTGAAAGGGATTCTGAAAGAGAAGGCAATATGTTTTAGTGAAAGTGTTTGAATAGAGTCAAACAAGAGTGGAAGTTAGTCTCGACTTCACCACCTACACACCGTGACCTTGAGCAGATTACTAAACATCTGTCTCCTCACCTATAAGATATCCTCCTGGTTTATTTCAAATGAAGGTAATGTGCTTTATCAAAAGTAAGAGATTCTTATTAAAAGAGAAGTATAGAGTAATGTAGACAAAATTTTGCCTTTTGATGCTTTTCTTACAGCTATTCTTACCCTTATTTTTAATCACAAATGCTCAGAAATTTCTGTAAGATGAAAACCTGTATACCATGCACTAATGTAAATGTGTTTCTAACAGAACAAAAGTTTGTGAAGGAGCAAGATGACTTTGAATGGAGTGCTGAAGGCACAATACACTCTAAATTACACTGTGGAAAAAGTAAAAGATATTTCAGACAAAATAAATCATGTTGGTACATTTCAATTCCTCTCTATAATTAACATTCAAGGCGACTTCATTAGGTGATTATGTTATCTCTGTGAAATATTGCTTAGTTAAAAATATAATTCTGAAACTGCAATACATAACTGAAAGCTTTGGGCAGATGGAATTACTTTCCTCTAGAACCCTGAGGTACTTGGCAAACATCTATTCACTTCTGCTGTGCCTCTGTGACTTAGGTCAGGATTTTTGTTTTATGGATGAGAAAATTAAGGCCCATGGAATATTTGGGAGACTTGGTCATGAAAGTCCATCTTACTACTATCACTCTAATACTGAAAGGGGAAAGATTATACAAAGTTACTTGCCATCCATTTCTTACCAATATACTCTCCTGTGCTCAGTGTGTAACAGAATTAGGTAGGTACAAGATACTCAAGAATTAGCATTTGTTTCTTCCTATGAGCTGAATTATGGTCCCCTAAAATTTATATGTTGAAATCCTAACCCACATGACTTCAGAATGTGACTATTTGGAGATGGGGTAATTCAGCTAAAATGAGATCATTAAGATGGGCCCTAACCCAATATGACTAATGTACTTAGAGATTAGGACACAAACATAAACAGAGGAAAGATGGCTGTCTTCCAAGGAAAGAGGCCCCAGAAGAAACAAATCCTTCTGACATCCTGGTCTCTGACTTCTAGCCTCCAGAATTGCGAGGAAATAAATTTTTATTGTTTAAGCTGTCTAGCCTATGGTAGTTTGTTTAGACAGCCTTAGCAACCTGATACAGAATCTATGGGAGTTTGGCTCCTAGAACAGATTGCAAATCCTGCCTTCCTGTAAGAGTAATTCCTAAACTCTCACAACTGCTATAACTCAAGCAGGGGGCCAGAATACTGGTTCTCCTTTTAAGGGATCGCTAAGACCTAAATGCCTGAACTCACCAATTCTAACTCAGGTCAACTCATGCTGTGCTGTTCCAACCATCATCTCAGTCCTTTGCCTTGTAACTATAGGAAGGCTCAGAAACTTGAGCTCCAATACAAGACCTATCACTAAATAAGTAAGTGATGAGAGAAAGTCAGTTCCCCATTGGGTCTCCATTTTTTAATCTGTATAACGAGTGAAATAGTTTTGACAGGGCAGGGATAGCTCAAACTTCATTCTGGCTCTTTTTTTTTTTTTTTAAGACAGAGTCTAGCTCTTTTACCCAGGCTGGAGTGCAGTTGCGTGATCTCAGCTCATTGCAACCTCTCCTCCTCCCAGCCTCAAGCATTTCTACTGCCTCAGCCTCCCAAAGAGCTAGGACTATAGGCATGTGCCACCACACTGGCTATTTTTGTTGTTGTTGTTGTTTTAGGAGAGACAGGGTTTTACCATGTTGGCCAGGCTGGTCTTGAACTCCTGACCTCAGGTGTATGTGCCCACCTCAGCCTCCTGAAGTGCTGGGATTACAGGCATGAACCACTGCACCCAACTGGCTCTTACATTTTGATTCTGATACAAAGATAACAGTAATTTAAGGGAAGATGAAAATTTCAGTAAAATATAGTTCATGATCCAAATCCAGTCACTGTCTCCTTTTGCACAACCCATGAACTATGGATAGTTTTCCATTTTTTACATAGTTTGTTTAATCCAAGGAAAAATAACATTTATTGAATACTTTGCAATATGTCATGCACTCTTCTAAATCTTGGCATTTACCCATTCATTTAATCTCTACCATATCTATGTGAAGTAGATACTCTTACTCATTTTCTAGAGAAGCAAACTGAAGTAAATAGTCAAATATCACACGGCTAATGAATTGACCTCATGCCATGGAGTTCTTACCCAGGAGCCTGTGCCCTTAACCTCTCTCCTTTTATTGAAAAAAAATCCAGCACTATCAGGGTAGTACATAAGTGCCAAAAGAGGGACTCAGGCAATACATTCTGGTGTATTTCCTCCAACCTCTGCAAAAATCACTGTTTTTCAGAGAAGTACAGGAAGGCTTTGTAGGGCAATGAGGCCACGTTTCTACCATGAGGACAGGGAACACTAATTGAATCACAATTAAGTGAAATGTTGTTCCCCCAAAAAGAATCCTATTTTTCTCCGTTATAGACCTTTATTCCAAAAATAATGTATTCAATCATTAATATATGAAGTGAGTTGTATTGATTAATAATATTCAGTTATTATCATTATGGTACTTCAAATATTTGTATACATTTGCTTTTTCTTTTTTATATAAGCACCTACATAATATACTAAATTTTGCCTGTTGGCCCACAAAATCCAAAATACTAACTAACTACCTCCTCCTTCATAGAAAAAGTTTGCTGACCCTCGTTCTAGAATATTGAAGTGTAAGAATAAATATGGGAAATTAGAAAGGTGATTGTAACCACTAATATTAACTTTCTCTCCTTTATTAGCAAGTTTTCATGAGTAAAATTAGATACGCTTCACCCATTATGCTATTACTTGCATTTTTAATTTTATTATATTATTTTAAGTTAAGAGGAGTTATCGTGAATGACAGATATAAATATATGACAGATATATGACAGAAATAAAAATACCTCTGAATGATGACAAAACGGAACAAATAAAATACATGTGCAAAAAAGTGTTATCAGTGACTCTTTTAATCAGATATTCATGTTTTGTTTTGTGGCTATGGGCAATGGAATAACTGATAGCACTCTACTGACATAAAAGGTAAAAACAAGATAAGCCTTGAAGCAAGGTGTCACAGACCCAAGGTAGATATGCTGGCCACACCCTCTATTTAGGTTGTTGGTAATTTAGTGTTTTGCTTATTTATTTATCTGGATACTCCTCTATGAAAACTTGCCCATCACACATACTCTTGATTTTCATAAAAAATATTACTGGGGCATAGCTTCATGATAGCTGAGTAGAGACATCAGACACATGCCCACTCCAGAAAAAAGAAGCAAGATTGTGAATAGATAATCACTCATCAAATACAGCATCTTGGAGAGAACACTGGAGTTCAACAGAGAACTCACAGTAAACATCTGAGTCACAGAAAGAGAAGGAAGCGAGCAGCCAGGTCAGCCAAGATCAACTGGGAGCCCAAGGTACTCCCTCTTGCAGAAAAAGGGTAAGTGAGAGGCCCTGAGCAGTCCACATTCCACAGTGAACTGCTGCAATCCTAGCCATAGGAGAGCTCCTCTACCCACATTGAGCCCTGAGACTAGTGTAGGCAGTGATCTGGACACTCTGGAAGGTACTGCACCAAACAGGGAACAGTGCTGGATCACACACAACCATGAGACCTAAGCAGCTGTAGGATGGCACTGCTGTGAGAGCCCAGCCATCATGAGACATCATCCTTCTCTGGGAAGCAAAGCCTCCATATATCCACATCCCAGGAGTCCCGCTGACATCCCTCAGTGTTCACACCAAGGCCTACAGTGGCACAGTGCTGGCTAGACCCAAAGCTGCTGGGGGTCTGTAGTACTCTAGGCAGCATGATATACTACTCCCAAGTAAAAGGATGGTGCAACTTACCAAGGAGGTGGCACCTGGCACCTTGGAAACCAAAGCATTCACTTTCCGGAGCTTGAGAGCTCCCTATGTGGGGCCGTGAAAAGTGACCACACCCCCAGCAGCAGCACAGATTCTATTCTCAGGCCAACTGTCAGAGAGCGGAACCCCTTCCATTACTCCACACATTGCCACAGCAGTTGCTGCCACCAGGAGCTGAGGTGGGCAAGGCTGAGGGTAGACTATCTGGTCTGGGAGTAGAAACCCTGCCCCACTGGTGGAGTGACCTCTATGCTCAGGCTTGTCATAGAGCAAGATTTCTTCCCCATTCTGCACACTGCTGCAGCCACTGTTGCTGCCACCAAGAGTAGGGATGGGTGAGCCTGAGGGCAGTGTGTCTGGGGCTATGTGTGGCAATCACATCCCGACTGGCTGCATGGCCTCTGTGCCTGGTCCATGCACAGAGGGCAACATCCCTCCCTGCTCTGCACACCAAAGCTGCCAGGAGCCAAAAAAAGCACAACCCACTACCTGAGAGCTACTATCTGGGGCCATGATAGCCAACCTCACCCATTCCAGGACCATGGCCTCTGTGCTCCAGGGCCCATCCCAAATATAGGCTCCCCAGGCATACAAAGGCAGCTGCTACTGCTGCCAGAGACAAAATGCACACTCACCAGAGCCTGAGAGCTGCCTGCAGGGGACTGCTAAGAGCAACCCCACTACATCGACAGCAGGACTGCTATGCTTTAGCACAAGTCCTGAGGTCAGGCTCTCCACACCCACCATCACAGATTGCCCATTCTGTTTATTACAACCTATGCCACTGCAAATGACCAGGGGCCTGAGGTCAGGCCCACCTAGGCTGACACTACTCTTCAGGGCCTGAGAATGCTGCCCAAGGATCTGGGCATCACTCCACCCATTCTACCACATATGGCATCTGTGCATTCACCACTGGGAACCTAAGGAGATGGGTCCACCCAGCCTGCCACCAACACCATGCATAGCTACCCACATGTACCACCTAGGAGTCTGGAGACTGATCTTCCCAGCCCATCACAGCCACCACTAATACCAGCACGCATTGCTCAGGAACCAGAGGGTCCTGCCACTGCTACTGCCATTGCCCATGCCACACCAGCTGCCCAAGAGCCCGAAAACCTGTCCACCTGCCCAACCCACTGCTGCCACTACTGCCAACTGAGAAAGCTACCTGGAGGCCCAAGAAAGGATCTACTTGAACCCACTAACACCAGTGCCAGCATATACCACCCTGGGGCCAAAGGACAGGCACAGTCAGCCAACCCATGCCACTAGTGAGGCCTGAAGACTTGTCTACCTGGCATCTCTGTAACCAGAAAAACTTCATTACAGCCTCCACTAACAACTGCATTCTAAGCCACTGAGGAAATCACAGATTCTACTGATGCTGTTTTTAGCTGAGGAAGCCATACAGACACTACACTACTGCATACACCCAGAATCAAAACCAAAGTCAGGCCCTACTCAACCAATATCATAGATACATCTTAAGAAGAAACCCAGCCGGGCGCGTTGGCTCACTCCTGTAATCCCAGCACTTTGGGAAGCCGAGGCGGGTGGATCACGAGGTCAAGAGATCGAGACCATCCTGGTCAACACAGTGAAACACCATCTCTACTAAAAATACAAAAAATTAGCTGGGCATGGTGGCGCGTGCCTGTAATCCCAGCTACTCAGGAGGCTGAGGCAGGAGAATTGCCTGAAGCCAGGAGGCGGAGGTTGCGGTGAGCCGAGATCACGCCATTGCACTCCAGCTGGGGTAACAAGAGAGAAACTCCGTCTCAAAAAAAAAAAAAAAAAGAAAGAAAGAAAGAAAAAATCCTTCCCTACAAAAGTAAATTCAAAATATTGGAAGAAGTGTCTATCACACCAGATGTGCAGATATCAATGTAAGGAAACAGGAAACATAAACAAGCAAGGAAATATGACACCTCCAAAGGAACACAGTAATTCCCCAGCAACAAATCCTAATCCAAAAGAAATTTACAAAATCCCAGAAAAAGAATTTAAAATATTGATTTTAAAGAAACCCAGTGAAATATAACACAATTCTGAAAGAATACAAAGAAATCAGAAAAATAATTCATGATGTGAATGAGAGATCTACAAAAAAAAAATAGTTACCATAGAAACAAACCAAATAGAAATCTAGAACTGTGGAATTTATTGAACAACCACAAGAATACATTTGGAGGCTTCAACAATGGACTAGATAAGACAGAAGAAAGAATCTCAGAACATGAAGACAGGTCTCTTGAAATAACCTAGGCAGACAAAAACAGAGAAAAAGAATGAACAAAGAATTTGTGATACATGGGATACCGTAAAGTGATCAAAAACATGAATTATCAGTAATGTAGAAGGCAAAGAGAGAGAAAAAAAAAAGAGTTTTAAAACCTATTTAACAAAATAATAGATGAAAACTTCCAAGTCTAGTAAGAGATTAAGACATCCAGAAACCGGAGGCCCAGTGATTCCCAAACAAATACAATGCAAAAAGAGTTTTTTCCGTAGCACATTATATTCATACTGTCTAAAGTCGATAAGGAGAGAATTCTAGAAACAGCAAGAGAAAAGCAACTAGTCACCTCTAAAGGAATCTCTATCAGATGAACAGTGGACTTCTCAGGAAAAATCTTGCAGACCAGGAAAGAATGAGATGATATATTTAAAATGCTGAAAGAAAAAAGCTGTCACCATCAAGGATACTATATTACTATATCCAGCAAAATTAGCCTTATAAAGACTAATTTATAAAATGAAGAAAAAAATAAAGTCTTCCCCATACAAGCAAATGCTAAAGGAATTCATCACCACTAGACTGATCCTACAAGAAATGCTCAAGGGAGTTACCATCATGAAAATTGTTACCATCATGAAAACACACAAAAACATAAAACACACTGGTGAAGCAAACACATTAATGAAGAAGAGAAAAGATTCATATTTTACCACAACAGAAAACCACCAAGCCACAAGGACAAAAAGTAAAAGAAATGGAAAGGAACAAAGAATATACACAACAACCAGAAAACAATTAACAATACAACAAAATAACAAAAACTCACATATCAATAATAACTTTGAATGTAAAGAGATTAAATTTATCACTTAAAATATGTAGACTGGCTGAAGGGATAAAAAATCATAATCATGATCCTACTATATACTGCCTACAAGAAACACACTTTACCGGTAAAGACACATGTTGATGGAAAGGGATGGAAAAAAAGATAGCCCATACAAACGGAAACCCAAATCAAGCAGGAATAGCTATACTTATATCAGATAAGACACACTTTCAGTCAAAAAGAGGGACAAAAAAGAAGGTTATTATATAATGATAAAGGGATCAGTCCAGCAAGAGGATATAATGAGTTTAAATACATATGCACTCATCCAAATTAATAAAGCAGATATTACCAGATCTAAAGAGAGAGACAGATTCCCTATAATAATAGTGGGGGACTTCAATATCTCACTTTCAGCACTAAACAGATCATCTAGACAGAAAATCAACATAGAAACATTAGACTTAAACTTGGACTTTAGACCAAATGGATCTAACAGACCTTTAAAGAACATTTTATCCAACAACTGCAGAATACAGTCTTCTCATCAGCTCATGCAACATTCTCCAGGATGTTAGTACACAAAACAAATCCCAACGATTTTTTAAAAATCAAAATCATATCAAGTATCTTCTTAGACTGCAATGGAATAAAACTAGAAATCAATACCAAGAGGAACTTCAGAAACTATACACATATATGGAATCCAAATAACATGCTCCTGAACCGTGCCTGGGTCAATGAAATTAAGATAGAAATTTTTAAAAATTCTTGAAAAAGATGGTGCTATGACAGAATTTTATAACAATAAACACTTACATCAAAAAACAAATAGATTTCAAAGCTGCAATTTCACAATGCACACAAAGGAACTAAAAAAGCAAGGACAAACCAAACCCAAAATTAGCAGAAGAAAAAAAATAATAAAGCAGAACTTCACAAAATAGAGTCTAAAGTAAAAATACAAAGGGGTAAAAAAATCAAAAGCTGGTTCTTTAAAAAGATAAACATAATTGCTAAACTTCTAGCTAGACTAACCAAGAAAAGAGAGAAGACCCCAGTGAACAAAATCACAAATGAAAGAGGAAACATTACAACTGATACCACAGAAAGATAAAAATCAACAGAGACTATTAGGAACAACTATATGCTAACACCGCTGTTATGTTTATCACAGCACTATTCACAGTAGTAAAGACATGGGATTAACCCGAATGTCCATCAATAGATGAATGGAAAAAAGAAAATGTGGGGAGCGTGTGTGTGTGAGTATGCAATGAAATACTATATATACATATATAAACGCACACACACACACAAACACATACACACACACACACACACATATATATATGCAATGGAATACTATTCAGCCATAAAAAAAGAATGAAATCATGTTATTTCCAGCAACATGGATGGAACTGGAGGTCATTATGTTAAGTAAGGTAAGCCAGGCAAAGAGAGACAAATACTACCTATTCTCACTCATATATGGAAACTAAAACACTCCATCTCATAGATTGGACATAGAAAATAGATTGATAGATATCAGAGACTGAGAAATGTGGGTGGGGGCAGGGAACAGATAAAGAGAAGTTGATTAATGGGCACAAAAATACAATTAGATATAAGAAATAAGTTCTAATGTTTGATAGCAGACTAGGGTGACTACACTTAGCAAAACTGTTGTATATTTCAACATAACTAGAAGACAGGACTTGAAATAACACCAAGACATAGAAATGATAAATTGTCAAGGTGATGGATACCCAAGTACCCTGACATGATCATTACACATTCTATGCGTGTAACAAACACTCATATATACCCCATAATTATGTCAAATATTGTTTTAATAAAGGAAAAAAGAGTTTTTAAATTGCCAATTATTTGTCTGAATTAGAAACTGAGCACAAGGAGTTCCTTTACTTTAGCTAGATACTAAGGTTTTTTTAAAAAATAACACATGTAATCCAATGATCTGAGGATTCTTAGCCCTGAGTCCTTTTTCATTTTGACTGGGGCCCATCAAAATGTTCAAAAATCTGTTTCACAGAAATGTTAACCCATTTCTATTTCTCTCTCTAGGTGTTGAAAACTGGGTTTAGAAATTTTACCAAACAGTACACTTTTAGAGACTCTGCTTTCACTATATTCAGCACTGTTCATGAAACACCTAAAGAGGCAATTTCTGGCAAAGTTAAAAGCCAGAGTGTTCTATCATCTCTTTAAACTCAACATAGGTAACACCCAGTTCTAGCACCTTGCCAAGCAAATAACTCCTCCTGTTTCATGCATTTCTAAAAATAGCACCAAAATTTTTTCTAGGAGTAAAACTTCATGCTTTTTATTCCTATGCCCTCAGCAACTAATCAGTCGCTAAAATAATAAACATTTTTCATGAACTTACTACAAATTTTAACTTATAAGTTCTTCTGATGTATTATTTTTAATTCATAGTCATCTTGCAAAGTAGTTCTTAAAATTCAATTGATAAAAAATTTTTGGCCCAGTGAGATTAAATAAACTACATATATAGATCTACTAAGTACTAAAGTCCAGATGAAAATGCAGTATGTTTGATTCCAAAGCCATCTTCCTGAGTGTTGCTTATTTTTCCTTCATACAAATCCTTGTACACTTCTGTTCTTTTCCATTCCCAATACACCCACCAGCCAGCTCAGGTGCCTATCATCTGTCTCCCTCACCAGCATCTTGGGCTCCAGTTCCACCATATTCAACCATCTGCCCACTCCCACATTACTAATCAAGAGTATGAAAGGGAGAGAAAGTTCTTTGAAAAATTCCCTAACTGGCTCGAAGGACAAAATCTCTCCTTTTTAAACTTTATAGCATATATTCTCTGTAAACTAATACTGTTCTTGCCACGTTTGCTCTTGTATGATTATTTTGTCACCTCTTATTAGAGTCAAAGCTTTTAGCAGGCAGGAATTTAATCCCAATATTGCTGAATATATATTCTAATTTTAGTCTATCTTAATTCTATTGTGATTTTTCTGCTTCCTAAAACAATGGATAATGGCTATTTCCTTATTTCTGTCTTTTTTTCTTGTGTAAATTGTTATTTTCTCCTTTCTGAAAGTCAAAATGGCATTAAAGAAAATATAATGGCAGGAGGACCTTGTCATGAGAAAACTTTTTTATAAATGTGTTTGCTTGGCATGAGAAGACAATTCTGCTTTTCCTAGTGAGACCCGTGCATCATGTTGAATAGCATTCAAACAACTATCTTTGCTAAATCTCCCATCTAACTGTGTCTTTGTTAAAGTCAGGGCACCAGGGAGTTCAAGGTGAGATTTTACCGACATGGTGTAAAGCAGCACGCCATTCCCTCTTGTATTTTCAAAGATCACTTTATATTGTCTATACATCTCAAAATAGCACTGCCCTTCTTTGACATCACATTGCACTATGAACTCCTATTCAATTTGTTATCCTCCATCCTCCCCAAGTCTCACTCAGCACGACAGCTTCCTGAGTAATACCCCCATAATTTGAATCTGTGCTGAGCATTATTTTCTCTCAGATGCATATATTATCTTGCATGGCTTTGTATTAAACCTCATTTCACTTTTGTTCAGCCAATGCCCTGAATTATCTATATCCTGCTGGGGTGGTAATATGTCATCTTCTTTATCTTCCCTCCTTGCAAGGTTTGTGCTATTTGCAAATTTAGTCAGTATTGCATTAACCATTTCAAGGTGAGAAGGATTGCATGGAAGTGGTGGGCTCAGGACATATCCTGATGGAGCACACAGGACCCACATCCCAGCCCTGTACTATCCTGACAATAACCACTCATTTTAAGCCATCCAAGTTTATCCACCAACTCTCCTTATTCTCCAGACAATGCTTTTCAAATCTCTCAGTGAGTTGTCTGTTGTATTAGTCCATTTTCATGCTGCTAACAAAGATGCACCTGAGATTGGGACAAAAACTAGGTTTAACTGGACTTACAGTTCCACGTGACTGGAGAGGCCTCAGAATCATGGCGGGATGCAAAAGGCACTTCTTACATGGTGGCAGCAAGTGAAAAGGAGGAAGATGCAAAAGCAGAAACCTCTGATAAAACCGTCAGATCTCGTGATATTTATTCACTACCACTATGACAGCGTGGAGAAAACCACTCCCATGATTCAAATTATCTCCCACTGGGTCCCTCCCACAACACTTGGGAATTATGGGATTACTCTCATAATTCAAGATGAGATTTGGGTGGGGACACAGAGCCAAACCATATCATTCCACCCCTGGACACTCCAAATCTCATGTCCTCACATTTCACAACCAATCATGCCTTCCCAACAGTCCTGCAAAGCCTTGACTCATTTCAACATTAACCCAAAAGTCCACAGTCCAAAATCTCATCTGAGATAAGGCAAGTCCCTTCCACCTATGAGCCTGTAAAATCAAAAGCAAGTTAGTTATTTCCTAGATACAATGGGGGTACAGGTATTGGGTAAATACAGCTGTTTCAAATGGGAGAAACTGTCCAAAACTAAGAGGTTACAGGGCTCATGCAAGTCCAAAATCTAGCAGGGCAGTCAAATTCTAAAGCTCCAAAATGATCTCCTTTGACTCCATGTCTCACATCCAGGTCATGCTGATGCAAGAGCTAGGTTCCCATAGCCTTGGACACCTCCAAACCCTGTGGCTTTGCAGGGTATATATCCTCTCCTAACTGCTTTCACAGGCTGGCATTGATTGTCTGTGGCTTTTCCAGGCACAGAGTGCAAGCTGTCAGTGGATCCACCATTCTGGGGTCTGGAGAATGGTGGCCCTCTTCTCACAGCTCCACTAGGCAGTTTCCCGGTAGAGACTCTGTGCAGGGGCTCTGACCCACATTTCCTTTTCACACTGCCCTAGCAGACATTCTCCATGAGGGTCCCCATCCCTGCAGCAAACTTTTGCCTGGGAATCCAGGTATTTCATACATCTTCTGAAATCTAGGCAGAGGTTCCCAAACCTTAATTCTTGACTTCTGAGCATCCACAGGCTCAACACCATATGGAAGCTGCCAAAGTTTGGGGCTTGCATGCTCTAAAACCATGGGCCAAGCTGTACCTTGGCCCCTTTTAGCAGCGGCTGGATTAGCTGGGATGCAGGGCACTAAGTCCCGAGGCTGCACATAGCATGAGGACCCTGGGCCCGGCCCATAAAACCATTTTTTCCTCCTAGGCTTCTGGGTTTGCGATGGGAGGTTCCGTGAAGAACTATCACATGCCCTGGAGACATTTTCCCCATTGTCTCAGTGATTAACATTTGGCTCCTTGTTGCTTATGCAAATTTCTGCAGCCAGCTTGGATTTCTCTACAAAAACTAGGTTTTTCTTTTCTATTGCATTTTCAGGTTGCAAATTTTCGGAACTTTTATGCTCTGTTTCCCTTTTAAAATGGAATGCTTTTAATAGCACCCAAGTCACCTCTTGAATGCTTTGCTGCTTAGGAATTTCTTCTGCCAGATACCCTAAATCATCTCTCTCACGTTCAAAGCTTCCACAAATCTCTAGGGCAAGGGCAAATTGTCACCAGTCTCTTATCTAAAACATAACAAGAGTCACCTTTGCTCCAGTTCCCAACAGGCTCCTCATCTCCATCAGAGACCACCTCTGCCTGGACCTTATTGTCCATATCACTATCAGTATTTTTATCAAAGCCATTCAACACGTCTCTAGGAGGTTCCAAACTTTCCCATTTTTCCTGTCTTCTTTTGAGCCCTTCAAACTGTTCCAACCTCTGCCTGATACCCAGTTCCAAAGTCGCGTCCACATTTTCAGATGTCATTTCAGCAACGCCCCACTCTACTGCTACCAATTTACTGCATTAGTTCATTTTCATACTGCTGATAAAGACATACCTGAGACTGGGAAGAAAAAGAGGTTTAACTGATTCCATATGGCTGGGGAGGTCTCAGAATCATGACGAGAAGCAAAAGGCACTTCTTGATGGCAACAGCAAGAGAAAATGAGGAAGAAGCAAAAGCAGAAACCCCTAATAAACCCATCAGATCTCATGAGACTTTGACTATCATGAGAACAATATGCAGGAAACTGCCGCCATGATTCAAATTATCTCCCACCAGGTCCCTCACACAACACGTGGGAATTATGGGAGTATAACTCAAGATGGAATGTGAGTAGTGACCCAGAGGCAAACCATGTCATGTGTGCTTGGAGTCCAGCGTCCTAGGAAAAACAAAAACGCAGCAGGATTACCGTATGAACCAAGTGGAAAGGGGCAAAGTGGAAAACAGCTTCTAAATATTTTTTAGCCTCTCAAATGCAGACCTCTGACAAAAATAGTTTATTTCCTCTTTCTCCCTTCTGGCTCCCATTAAAGCCTTAGGTTTTTGTTGTTGTTGTTGTTTGTTTTTTATTTTGAGATGGAGTTTCCCTCTTGTTGCCCAGGCTGGAGTCTAATGGCACGATCTCGGCTCACTACAACCTCCATCTCCCGGGTTCAAGTGATTCTACTGCGTCAGCCTCCTGAGTAGTCGGGATTACAGGCATGCACTAGCAGGCCTGGTTAATTTTATATTTTTAGTAGAGACGGGGTTTCACCATGTTGGCCAGCTGTTCTCAAACTCCCAGCCTCAGGTAATCCACCCGCCTTGGCCTCCCAAAGTGCTGGGATTACAGGCGTAAGCCACCGTGCCTGGCCTACGTTTGGGGTTTTTACTTCTTACCTGGAAAAAAGTTCTCACACCTGTGGCCGTCCCAACACTGTTCAAGTGATGAATATCTAGGAAGGGGTGGAGGTGAGTGGATAAAGAGAAAAGAAGGAGATGGGGAGGAGAGGGAAGTGGGGCGTGGAGAGAAAGGAAAGAGAAGGACTGCTGTACCCTGACAGAATATTTCATTTCATTCTTAGCTGGCAATTCATGTACAGACCTTCTTTTTTCCAGCCAAGCACAGCATATACCAAGTCACCCTCTTGGTTGTCTCACACCTTCATGATGGATCTGTTCTCAAGCTAATTTTCTACCCCATGCAGATAAAGACGCTTACCAGGTATCTGATCAGTGATGCTGGTGTTACCTTCCTTAATGCCACTAAGCAGTCACAGCCGCAGACCTCTCCAAGGAGTCAAACATCCTGCACTGTGCTGTGATGTCCCCACAGTGTGCCCAGGTGGAGTGGCCTGCAACTCAGAGCCAGTAGGGATGCTGTTTCCTGCCCCACCCTGACTATTCCACCCACAGTCTTCCCTGCCCTCTCTCCTATACAAACGTTGCTTTTGCTTCCTGTTGACTACTAACAGCCTCTGACATGTCCCGCCGTGATGTAGCTGCATTTCTCCGTGGCCTTTCTAAATATGACTTTCAAATTTAACCAAATGATGTAAAGAAAAATAATTTTGATGGGTGTTTAGATCTGCATGTGGACAGAGTTGTACTGAAAGTTATTGTACATTCTTTAAGCTAGAATCAGAGAACAAATTTGCAGTGGTTCAGTGGATGGTAGATAATTTTTCTCATAGTCTAGGTAGGGGGATTTGATTTCTTTGCCAAGCAAACTTTGTTTCTTTGTGGTTCAGATTTTAGGAAGTTACACTGCTAAAAAAATGATCTCTTCCTCCCTTCTGTATAATCTATACTACTCTGCAAATATAGAGAGTGGTACATAATTTATAAACATTCATATTTTACATATGCCAGCCTTTTCTATTAACTAGATGGCAGATCATGGTTTAATTCAGTGAGCATATACAAGTCTTCTTCGTGCCAGGCACCATGCAAACAAAGGTGGGCAAGACGAACTGGAATCAAATCCACAAATTAAGGGTTTCCTACAAATTCAGCACTATGCTGAGTCTTTTACAAACATGCTATCATTAATCCTTATATTGTTTTCCTTTTTAAAAATAAAATAAAATAAAAGAGACGGCCCCTAACGTTCTCATGAAGGTTTACTAGAAGGTCTATAAGGACGATCTCTGCATTGAATCTTAAAGACTTGTATGGGGTTTGAATCTCTGTCTGAAAATTCTGATGTGAAATGCATTGATTTTAATCACTTTCTATCTTGTGTGTCCATTCTGGCAGGTGGTAGAATCTTCACCTCAGTCAGCTTGGGGTTGTATCCACATTCTAGGGGTGTTTATAGTGCCCAGGTGTTGTGTGTATGGTAGCATTTGGGGGCTTGGCATCTATAAGCATATCCATCATCCCACCTGCTTCTCGGGTGGTCCATGCTGATCACACCCAGGTCATCCCTCACATCTGGCAAAAGGCCAATTCATATCTAGCAACTCCATTCAGATTCCCTTTCTGCTGCTGCCGCTGCACATTCAAAAACAAGGGTGCTAAAATCTTATGGCACTTGCCCTCATGAGATCCTTCTGAGAAGTCACAGCTCCCAGAACTGGGGTCTCCTGGCTGGGGCTCTAGGCCCATCTGCTTGGATGGGCCACAAAACCACTCCCTCTCTGAGGCTGCTTCTCTCAGTGTGGACACACGGCCTTCTGTGCTCTCCAATCACGCACACCTCTCTAAGACACCTGCCCCTCCCTGTCCCCAAACCAACCCACTGCCCCTGCTTACTCATTCCTCATGGATCCTCCATCAACTCCTCCTTCCTTAGAGCAGTAGAGAATTCATCTTTGGTGCTTTCATCTGTGGTGGGGGAAAAGCTGCTTTTATGCCTCATTATTTTCTCAAATCCATGGTCTCTCTTTCCCTGAGGGCCTAAGGCTTTTAAAAACTCAAAAGTCAAGGACAGATGTCTTTGTCTTCTGCTCGCTGCTTTTCCTGAGACAATAAGCAGAATAACTACCCCAGCCGACTGAATGATGGAACGCTACAGCCTAAAATGGTGGAGAGGAGAGAGGCTATATTGGCTACTCTTAAAAGAATGAGAATTGCTCAGGTAAAAAACGTTAAGGAAGAGATCCCAGGCCATGTAACGTAAGGTGTAAAAAGCCATCAGAAAACACATGGTAAAGTGGTTTGGAATAGACGTGGGTCAGCCTATAAGGGGAGGGACGAGATGCAGGGGAGGGAGAGATAGGCAGGGAGCCATATATAAAAGGGTTTCTAGGGCTGGGCGCGGTGGCTCAAGCCTGTAATCCCAGTACTTTGGGAGGCCGAGGTGGGCGGATCACCAGGTCAAGAGATCGAGACCATCCTGGCCAACATGGTGAAACCCTGTCTCTACTAAAAATACAAAAATGAGCTGGGCGTGGTGGCGTGCGCCTGTAATCCCAGCTACTCAGGAGGCTGAGGCAGGAGAATTGCTTGAACCCAGGAGGTAGAGGTTGCAGTGAGCCGAGATTGTGCCACTGCACTCCAGCCTGGCATCTGGCGACAGAGTGAGACTCTGTCTCAAAAAAAATAAATAAATAAAAATAAAAGGGTTTCTAATTCCAGGTGGGGATATCTTCATTGACTTGAAGTCAGGAGGTTGTTATGTGCTGAATGTTTGTGTCCTCCACTAAAATTCATATTTTGAAGCCCTAACCTGTAATGTCATGGTCTTAGGAGGTGGGCCCTTTGGGAAGTGATGAGGTTTAGATGAAGTAGGGACAGTGAGGCTCTCATGACGGGGTGAGTGCCCTCTGAAGAGGAAGAAGACATGCCAGAGCTTTGTCTGTCTGCCATGTGAGGATACCATGAAAAAGCAGCTGTCTGCAAGCCAGGAAGCCGGCCTCATCAGAGCCTGACCATGCTGTCACCCTGAGCTCAGATCTGCAGCCTCCAGAACTGTGAGAATGAATGCCTGTTGCATAAGCCACCCAGTCTAAGGCAATTTTTTTTTTTTTGAAGCTGCTCGAGTTTGCTAGAGGGTTTAAAAGAAGCCGTGGATGAATCTGTATTTTGGGGAAGGTTGTACTGGCACCATGAAAACAGAAACTATGGCTGCAACCTCTTCTGGTTTTCCCACAGCCTCAGCGCTGACATATGAAGGTATTCGGTCAATAAATTAAAAAAGAGAGAATAGAGTTTCACAGGTTAAAAACCCTGCCAGTAAAACGATCCTGTTACTTACTTTTACTTGATTTCTCAAAAGTAATGCAGGCCTACGGGTCTGAGTAACACTCCAGAAGGGAAACTTTGCTACCTGAAACTCCATGCTGTGTCTGTCTTCTTCACAAATGTCTGTGGTGTCTTTTAGACCTTTTATTTTTAATGGCTGTTATTATCCCCAATTTGACTTTCCAAATTAAAGACATTGAAATGTAGCAAATATCTAATCAGGGATGAGATTTGTTTCAAAAGAAATTTACATGCCTAAGCACTTAAATTAGTCAATGGAGATTTTTTCCCCAGTATCGAGCCTTAATTTTTAATTAAAAAAACAAAACCCAGATTAGCTGCCCACCACATGTGCTTAACTAAATCAGAAAAGGTATAGATAGAATCATAAAAGAATAGAGGTTGATATAAAGCCTTGATTTTCTTTTTTCTCCTTCTCTTTTGCATCTGGTGTTATTATCCAATTCGTAACACTCCTGTGTGAAAAATTTAGTTTGTGAAAATGGGCTGAATCAAACTGTTCTTCCTATAAAGAAGGATAATTTTTAAATTTCAGGGAAATGGGCCCTTTACAGAGGAACTGTTACAGCAGTGAAGAGGAATCACTGATCTCAGCCAGCAAATTTTGCAAAGTACCGGCAGAGGAGGCTGTGAATCAACACTGCCTTTCTTTGCAATTTCCTTTTTTTTTTTTAATCATTTCAGAAAATGGTAACTCATCTCCCTACTAGATTTCAGCATCAAGCTATCTAGTTTTAAAGCAGTTACTTAGAATTACATCTACTGGATAGAAATGCTCTTAACTCTATAGCTGAAATAAGACCAAAAAAAAAATGCAAGCAATACACTTTTTCTAAATATGCAATGTACATTGACTTAAATTTATACTATAGAGTTAATGACTGATGCCACATCTTTTGATGAGTGCAGACTTTGATAGGAAGAAAGAAAGGAAAGATATTGATTACTGAAAGTAGAGAAAGTTTGACAAAGTTTGTTGTTTCTTTGTGTTAATCTGAGAAACAACTAACTGAAGCATGAAAGGCTGACCTTTTTCATCAGTCTGCCTGAAACAGCCTTAATTACTAGAAACACAAAGGTGTCCACAAACTGAATTTTCCTCCAATATGGTAAGTAGTTTATGTTGAAGTGTAAGCCATTGGCTGTGTCACTATTATCTAGAACAGTTCCTAGTACTGGAGTCACGACCCACTAGTGCCAAACAATCAATTATAAGATGTTGTTAAGTAACTTGTAACCTTTAATAATAATACTAAGATATAGGAACAAACACATTTTTCATAAACATGGACCAGAATCAAGATTGTCCCTGTAATAACATGAATTTCACTCATGTTCTCTTGAGTGATAAAGGAAAAGGTGGATTTAGAACTAAGTTGTCAAGAATCGCAGGTAAACTGCCCCAATCTAATTCTTGCCGCACTGTATAATCTGGCTATAACCACAAAAGTGTGGTACAGATATAAAGGCCATAAGTGATGTGAGTCGCGGCCCAAAAAATTGGAGGGCCATTCATCTAGTGTCAGCAAAATACGAAGCAATCTGTACTCTGAGTTCATTTTGTTTTTCTCGAGGCAGCCTGGCCCAAATCAAGGTCAAACAGAGACCCTCGGGGGCCCATGTCCACTACTTGACCTGGTTAATAAATATGGAGGCAAAGCAAAAGGTTACATTATACTTGAAACCTAAAAGACTGCTTGGATTTTCCTCTGGCTTTGACAAATTGCATAGATATTTTCCTTAATCAAGTCCCAGGGCCCGAGAAAAGGAACTTAAAGCAAACAGAGTCTGAAGACAGGCTAACAGATTAATGGAAAGGTTGAAGAGTTGAGAGAGAATAGCATGAGATAAAGTGAATAAATGACTAAAATGTAACCGCTGGGTGCTCTCTAATAGCCTCCTGGGCTGTACGATGGCTTTCAGTTGATTGGTCATGAGGACACTGCAAATACAGGGGAATTTAATTATACCTAAAGTAAGAGCTAAAACGCTATGTTCTGAGAATTTTTAATGTTCTTGCAATATCTTTGGAATTGTGGCTCTAAAAACCGTATGTGGTGTCCCCAAATAAATTGGATACACAATGTTAGTTTTCATGATGCGTAAGCATGCTGGCTGAATTGAAAGGGAAATAGGGTGAGTTTGGCACAATTTATTCTTAACAAGGTTGATTCATGTTAATTATGATTCCTTTTCTAGGTATTCGTGTGTTCTAAAAAAACAAATTATATTCAGTTTAATGACAATGTCCTGCATTGCCATTAAACTCATATGCTTGTGGTTTGAAAATGCATGCTTCTCTTTTTGAAAAGCTGCACTATTGCCTTCAGTTTGGGGGTACCTCTCCAGGACTTCTCACTTCCTCAAAAATCAATAAGTAGCGTTTGAAGGCTGCACCTGTAAATTCTGAGAGTGACCTGGCGTGAAGTTCATCCACTTGAACGTCCCCCGCTCTCTGGCCTTAATTTCCTCATGCTAATGTCTAATCTAGCATTTCTGCTAAAGATAATTTTCTTTGACAGGAAAATATAATGTGAGTTTAATGCTTCTTCCCTCTATGACTCTCGCAGATAGATCCAATGTACTGGTTCCTCTCATTGCTTTCTTAACCTTCTGAGAGAGAAAATTGTCAGTAGAACAAGTCAAGAATTTATGTTGTAATGTTTTCTTTAAATGTGTATTTCTTCTTTCAGGCCATAAGCAATCTGAAGGTTGAAACCATTGCTTATAATTTTTCTTTCTGTCTCTGACTCATGGTACTTAGCAGTGGTTGGTACAGAAAACTCAATGAGCGTTGAGTGTATCTGTTTGATAGAATTGAGTGTGAGTGGCAAATGTCAAGGGAGATTGTCCTTGTCATTCAGATTCTGATTCCAGTTCTCCCATCCATTGTCCAGGAGGATTTTAAAAAACAGAGAAGTCTTAGGCTACTGAGGATTTCTGACTCAGAGTACTGATGAGGAGAGGGTCTCTTTATCCCAAAGAAGTTGTCTAGCCTTGACATGGTTCAGCAAGTATATATCTTCTGGATTCTTATTCATATGTGAATAAAGTAGGCTTGTGCAGAGGCAGCACCTGTGTTAGAGGAAGCAGAAATGTTTCTTTGGCCTTTTTCATCCTTCCTATAGCAGCCAACTGCAGCACTTGTTTTTTCCAGTGGTGCCCAACACATGTTGTTAAGGTTAGACAATCTTCAAACTACGGCGAGTTGTTGCTGTTTCAGGGTGTTTCCAGTTCTAATCATCTATGTGTCCATAAAGAGCTTTGAAAAGTTTTCTACTCCTCAGGATATCCTAAGACTCCCTGCTAATCGGAAATGGCTAGGGCAAGGTGTCTGTTGCTTTGAGTCTGCAGACGGGTCTGTTGAACACACTGGCAAGTAGAATGTCATCTTCACTTGGGTGACCTACAAGCACCACCAAGGCAACATGTCCAAAACCGATCGCATTTCTTCCCTGACAAACACACTCTGCTTCCTGGATTCCCATCTCGATGACTGGCACCTCCAAAAGCCAAGACACTCAAAAGAGAAATCAGAGAGCTCTCCCTAATGTTTCCATTTATCTCGCTACCAACCTGCTTGTGCTCGAGACCAATGAGTCGTCAGTTCTTGTATACTCCCTGTACTTAGTTGCCAAAATCTGTCCACTTGAATTACCTGATAACTGTCGCAGCCCCCTAGGTACAGTCTTATCTCCACTTAGCCTTGTTACTCCACAGCTAGAACTTTAGTATTACTTCCTCCGTGCTGCCATCCTTAACCCAGCAGTCTAATTTTGGTGCCCCTTATATAAGCTCCATATGAATAGATTTATCAGAGTACTTCTCTCACTATTTTGAACGTTAATTACCTTATGTCTCCTGTTATTTCATGAGCTCCTTTAGGGCAAAACCCATGAGAATATTTTCTGACTGAATGAATGAGGTGTTTCTTGCTTTCAGATTCTTCTTACTATAAATTCTTGCTTGTACTTGAAATCTATTCTGTTAGAAAAGCTTCCTTCAGTGACAGGTGTCTGTGGCCTCAGGGGATACTAGAAAGCCAGGCTGAAGTCGGCTCTGAGCATGCACACTGGGGGCCGCCTATCTACCAAACACAGTCTCGGTTCTCAGCGGCAGTGTCAAGGCCGCAAAGAAGGAACTCTAGTGAAAAAATAAAATTGAGAGAGAGAGAGAGAGAAAGAGACCAGAGTTGGGGAAAAGTGTGGCCAATAAAGAGGGTCCTCACCCAGCAATGTTCATAAGAGTTACCTTAAAGAGAAAAGAAAGACGTCCCATGGCTGCTTTGCCAAGGAGTGCAGGAAGGAGCAGACAGTAAAGAAGCCAATATGAACCTATTGGAATGAAATAAAGGGGCCAGGAATCTGAGTGGGGCCAGGAATCTGAGCGGGGCCAGGAATACGAGTGGGGTCAGCCTGCCTCTATGCTTAGGGAAGGTGATGAAGCCAGTCCCCAACTTTGGAGAAAGAATTTGCTGGATGATAGGAAAAAGGTAAAGCTGGCCCAACCCTACCCCTACACACAACCTCACGCTCACCTGGCGTCTTGTGTCTGCAGGCTCTTGGGCTGGGTGAGAAATACAACACTGCTTGTAGTTATAGGGACCTCAGCTATTGAAGCAGGTAGCAGAGATAGCCCTTTGTTCAGGAAATAGTAGAAACAAGTAATGGTGGGGACTGAGCAGCACTAGTTCACAGCCAACACCCAGAGAGTTACTGGTTTTGACTACAAATCGTTTCTGAGAGTCATGCTGCCATTTCTGGCTGTCCTCAGATAAGCAACGACTCCCCACCAGGCGAGTGATGAGTTATCTACTGACAAAGTTGATCCCCCATGAGACGAATCCCTTTGATCAGAAATATTGTTTTGTTTCAGCTCATGGAGACAGAACACAGTGAAGCATTTGAGAGTCAATAAGAAAATGTTAATAGATTTACTCTTGCTGGGGAGGCCAGTACCAGTGTTTTCATCATCTTGTGGTTGCTTAATTAACATTTCTCGGCATTATTTCTGCTACTGTTAGCAAAATGTAAATATTTAAATGGCATGTATTTTTCATGAAGCAGGAGAACTGTGAGCGCAGAACTTGAGGCAAAGATCTGGCCTCATCTTAATCTCAGTTCTCAGAAAACACACTCTGTAGCTTTTGGCAAGTGTCTTAACTTCCTGACTTTTCTACCTCAGTTTCTTCCCCCATAAAAGAGAGATAATGAAAACAGTTCTAAAGAAGATTATAAAGATTAATAACCAAGTGTCCAGAAAAATTCTTTGAAGATGAAAATGGGCAAACATAGTATTCTACCTGTGAGCAAAAGGACTTAGCAGAGAGAGACCAGGAGGAGGCGTGGAAATGTACACTGACATTATTCTACATACTTTGCATTCACTCCGTTTTAGCTGCTCAGGGTACTGCGTATTAAGTATATGCAGACCACAGCGAGAAACAGAATATTCAAGACAATAAACTAGAATGCTCTTAAAGTTGTTCTCAGGGAAGCTGTGTATTTCAAACTGCCGCTAATGCCCAGATGGAGCCTATTAAACACATCCAGCTTGGCTTTTTTGCTTTAATTTTTAGCTGCAAACTGTTTACAAGTCAGGAGAAGAGAAACTACAGAAAATAAGAATCTTCAGTGTCAGAGAGCAAAGGGTCCTCAAGGGAAAACATTATTGTTCATGTTCCGTCTATGAGAATAAAGTTTTTAAATATTTTGACAAGATTGCACAGAGATTGGTCTTTCTTTAAGGGACTTCTGACCCTTACATTGAGCTCATATAATGCAGTAGTTTATAGTACCACAGGTTATAGGAAGATGAAAGGAGGTAGATTGTGAAGTCTGGAACTTCTTACACTGTCTTGAATAGTGAAAAACTATCTTCATGCTAAATCCATTTTTATCCCCTCCTTCAGGTTAAACAAAGCTGCTTCTTATGGCTTCCATTTTGAGTTTAGCTAAAAACAGCTAGGTTTTAAAAGGGAGATTTTATGAGGTGGAAAAACACAAAACTATGGGTTATACTTCTAGTTTCATCCTTGAACAGCAGTGTCGAAACCTCTGTTTTCTTCCATACCTGTAAAACTAGAGAGGCTCGAGGGGTGTATGGTAGAGCGGTGAGTGTACAGACTCCAGATCAGGCCATTGGGATTAACTCCCGACTCAGTCCCCTACAGCTAGTGAGTTATTTAACTCAGTATTTTAACCAATAAGCAAGAATGGTAATCATAGTGAAACTGGACTCGCTGCAACAGGATTCTCCAGAACTTAGGTTCTTGGCCTCCCTAATCCGGAAGAATGGGGAAGGGGGCCTCGCGTCGCGGTGAATGTCATAGCTCAGATAGAACTCATGGACCCAAAGAGTGTGCAGTAGAGCGCTTTATCCGGCGGAGCGAAAGGACAGCTTCCACACCATGGAAGGGGATCCGGAGGGGGTGCCGCTGCAGGCTTGGGCGGCTGGGGATTATATCCCTGAGTTATTCCTTCCCCATTCTTGTTCTTGTCCAATGAGAGGGGTTGTTTCAGCCTTTCTCTGGATTAATTGATCTTTGAATCCTTTACCGGATTGGTTACTGTTTTCATTTTTCTTTTCATCAGTTCTTAAATGATCCTTTATTTAAATATTTCCGTTTGTGCTTCTTAACCAGCTGGGCATTCCAGAGCACCACTGTGAGGTCATCTGTGATGTCGTGAGGGCAGCGGCCATCAGCATTGCAGCCCACAGACTGGGCAGTCCCCAGGATCTCTTTAATGGTTCCAGGGAGTTATCTGGCTAAACATCTGTGCCTCATCTGTTGAGCGATGTTGACAATCTCATTGAAAGTGATATTCCCGCTGTGTCTAATGCTTTTCTGTTTCTTTCTGTCTCTTGGTGGTTCCTGGAGGGCTTTGATGATCAGGGCAGAGGCAGAAGGCAACACCTCAGTCTGGGCCTGTCTGCTCTGAATGGTCAGTTTCACCGTGATCCTCAGGCCCTTCCGGTCTCCCGTTGCCTTAGCAATGTCATCACCAACCTTTTTTGGAGACAGACCCAGGGGGCTGTCTTCACTCTCGGTGCACCTCAGGTATATACTGTGATCTCTTTGGGGTCGAACTTCAGCGGCATGGTGGAGGTGGCTGGTGTAGGATGAACCCCAATTCCAGACGACCTAAGAAAGTTGCCGCCGCTGTGCAGGGGAACACAGGGAACCGGAGACCCACCCAATGCTCAGCCCTAGCCCTCAGCCCACCTGTGCGGAGTTTATTGTCTGGGGACCCCCCCTTGCCCATGCCTCCAGCTGCAAAACAATTCAATTGCTTTTTTTTTTTTTTTTGGTCCAAAACAAAATCTCAGCTAGCTCGGGAAAAAAAAAAAAAAAGAAAGAAAGTTGCACCTTGGCCTGCTCCAAGCCGAAAGCCGAAAGTTTTCAAACCCTGAGTTACTGAGCCTCTGCCTCCAGGGGCCAGAGGCAGGAAAAGTCCCTGCCTTTGAACAAAGCCCCTAAGAGCCAGAGGCGGGAAAATTAGAAACAAAGCTCCTAGGCGGCCAGAGGCAGGGCGCTCCAAACAAAGCCCCTAGCAGACCAGGGAAGTTCCTCTAACAGTCCCTCAATAGGGGACTTTGCAAGAATAAAATGATAATATATGTAAACCACCTAGATCTGACGAGGGGTCCATAGTTAGCAATTGATTAAAGTTTAGCTGCCATCATCGTTGAAGTCGCTGTCATCATCATCATCGTCCTCATTGGCTGGGCTACCTCTGAAAGTTTTGTATAAAACCTAAATGAATATAGGAATGTATTGCCAACTGCAAAGTGCTACAGGAGACTAACTTATAATTATATTAAATTAAAAATTTAGACCTAAGAGTCTGAGGTAGCCTGGGCAAATGTAAAGCCTTAAAATCCACACATGGCTTCAGAGAGTCTTCTTTGTTCAAAGATAAGAAATAGGTGCAGGAAAGCTCAGCTGCATCTTACCGCCCTAATGTTGTCTGCTAGGGAAACTCTCACCATTCTGTGCCTCAGTGTCCTCTTCAGCAAAACTTCTCTCAAGTGCCATGGCTTCTCCAGCATCCCCTGCTGGTCTGCCCAGGCCAGGAGGCTGTGTGCCCCTGCGGAGAGGAGGAAAAAAGCATTTCCTGAGCAGCAAAGTGTGTGGGAAGCTCAGCAAGTGGAAGAAGGGAGTGAAGCATGATGAAATGTGGAAGAGAAACTTGGAGTTCTGAAAGACCAAGGCTGCTTTTTCTTGCCACAGACCTGGGGGAGGAGAGATATACTCAGAAAAATAGACCAACAGTTGAGACAGGGTGGTGGGAGGCTAAAGCAGGAAGGCCAGAAAAAGAGGAAGTGGTGGGTTGGCTATTTTATTGGAAAAGCAGGTACAAATTTCAGTCTCAGGTGAGAAAGAAATGTAACCGTACTTTTCTCTGATTGAACTAATTGCGGAGCCTTTGTTTCTAAAGCAATGAAGATACTCTCAGGCAATTCTTAGCCCAGTCTTTGTGGCTCTCTGACACGCCCTTCAGAATGCTGCTTAAATGTTCCTCTACTAATGCAGCCTCTTAATCACATTATACAGAATAGCACTCCCTAACGCTATTCCAATCTCTTTCCAAGTTGTGTGTGTGTGTGTGTGTGTGTGTGTGTGTGTGTGTGTCCCCATTGCATTTTCCACTGTTTGAGAAGATATAGTCGATAGATGATAGATTTAGATAGACAGATGTAGGTATAATTTGTTCATTGCCTGACATCCCTTACTAAATGAAAGCTCCATGTGGGCTTTGATGAGCATTGAGAGCATCTGCGGTAATATGATTTAGATGTCAGCAGACCCACTATGTCAGTCAGCATGAACTGCTTGTTCCAGAAAATCTTTGCAAGGAAAAGGAAAGGCTGTTAGCCAATAAATAACTTCATTGTTTTCTTTAGGAAATCCCAAAAACAATTGATCAGAGACAATGAACTGTTCACCTCAACAAACAATTCACTCATCAACCACAGCTTACTTATCAAGATTCACTTCAAAATTCTCAATTCCCCATGTTCACTAATCCTGAAAAATTTTATAATTTCAAAATGAGCAATTTCAGACTCCCACTTTGAAAGGCCTGCCATAAACTACTTGAGCTCAAACTCAAAGTCATTTAACCCTTAAACTTTTGACTTCTCCTTTCTGAGCCACTCTTAAAACTCTAGTCTAGGCGTGGTGGCTCACGCCTATAATCCTAGCACTTTGGGAGGCCGAGGTGGGTGGATCACCTGAGGTCAGGAGTTCAAGACCAGCCTGGCCACCATGGCAAAACCCCATCTTTTAAAAAAAAGAAAAAGAAAAAAAAAGCTCTATCAAGGTAGTGTTCTCCTTTATTGCAGTCATTTCTAATGAATTTATCTTTATTTCATTAACAGGTTGTCGCTGATATTTTGGGGAAGTTCAACATTGTTTAAACTTCTTACAGTGTCTTTCATAGTGAAAACGATTAAGCGAAAGCTTTTTTTTTTAATGTTGTGCTTCCTATTCTTAGATCAATTCTAGGAAGACAATATGGGTTCTCTTAGCATTTGTTGAAGGCTGAATGAATTGATGAATCAATGAAGCAATGGATATAAGGTCTCCACTCTCCCATTGCTGACATTCTTCAAAGGGACTCTGTGCATTGACATGGCAAGTGGGGAGTACCTGGTCTGTGGTGTCGGTTCTTAGTCCAGGCTAGCATCTGTTATAACATCAGTCATCCCTTTGGGTCCCTGGCCACCAGATCGTGCGGGATACTAAGAGATAGTGAGGGGCCATCCTTTGTCCATTTCTGTGCTGGCTCTCCCAAGCCCTGATGATATTCTTAGTTATTTCTGTATAGTCATTGTTCTGCTGCATCCACGTCATACCTAAGTGGTGGAAAACTCACCTGTCTTGTCTTAGGCTTTCCTCCACTCTTTTGCCACTCTGAGTGCATAGGAAATCATTTGCCTGTTATGTGCTTAGTGGCTGTGTCAAGTCCCTCTACCTAAGCACAGCAGCCATTTCTGCTACTCTCACACAAGACCAGGTTCAACTCCCTAGGCCAGGGGCTGACAAGTGTTTCTGTAAAGGACTAGAGAGTAAATACTTTGGGCCATGCAAGCCATAAGGTCTCTGTTGCGACATTCAGCTCTGCCATTGCAACATAAAAGCAACCATAGACGGTACATAAATAAATATGTATTTACCAAAAAGGAAGGCTGGTCTGTGGACCAGCCAGTGTTTGATGACTCCTGTCCTAGGCAATACCAGGATAAGAATATACACGTAATAGGATGTTAGCGGGTTACATTCACTGATACATGTGAACCATTTGCATTGTAAATTTGGCAATTAGAGGTCATTCATAATTTACTGAGAGCAGTGTCTGTGGAATGTTGGTGACAGAAGTCAGACTGCAGTTGACTAAAAAAGGAATAAGGCATTGAAATATTGAGTACAGATTACATCTATAAGCTGTTTGAATGAGAAGGTGAAATTAAATTGTATTTAGAAGGAGAAACAAGACCAAAGAAGGTGTGTATGTGTGTGTGATTGCTTTAGGCAATTTGAACACGTTTATAGGTTGAGACAGAATCTAAAAGGACAATTTAGAGGTAGATGAAAGAGGGTGATTCACAGAAAAAGTTCTTAAAAGGGTAGGAAGAAGGGCGTTGAGAGGAGCTATCTTTGTATAGAATGGGCTCATTCTCTGAGACTGCAGAGACAGGCATACGTGACAGTGATGTTGGCAGACAGAAGTTGAGAGTCTTACTTGATGTTTCCTATTTAGATTACAAATTTGGGGTGGGGAGAGAGGAGGGGTGTTACAGGATCCTTTATGGACTGGAACTGTATGTGTACATATGTATTATGTGTGTGTGTGCATGTTTATTCAACAGCAGGCTTGAGTAACTGTGATGAGGAGAAGGAGGGGAGTAGGAGTTCATCGAGGTCAAGTAAAATGACTGACATGGAGCACCAAGGGCCGAGTAAGTGATGGGCGCAGTCTAACAGCTGTGAGCCTATCTTCATCTCTGGATCCACAGCCCATATATGTAAATGAAGAAGTCTGATTCTGAGACTGCATAGACTGTACAGACAAAACATGCTACCAAACAACTGACATTTGCAGTAAGTTTTGGAGAAACTTGCCACTTGGATCCTGCCTGATGCATTCTTTAAAGGACCCCATCTCTCTGAAACAACTGTGGTAATACTCCAAGGAGCTCTCCTTTATCATTTTAGATTAAACAAATTCTAAGTCTGTGATGATCTTTTTTTTTTTTTTTGAGACGGAGTCTTGCTCTGTTGCCAGGCACCAAGCTGGAGTGCAGTGGCGCGATCTCGGCTCACTGCAACCTCTGCCTCCAGGGTTCAAGCAATTCTTCTGCCTCAGCCCCCTGAGTAGCTGGGACTAAGTCCTGTAGAGATCTTCCAAGCAATCACGATTTTCAAGATAGAAGCACTGCTATTCAGAGTCCTTAAACTAGTTAAGATTAAATCCTACTTAGGAGCCTAGCTCTTTTCAACTACACCACAGTATGATTTTTTTCAACTATATTGTGATTTTTTTTTCTTCCGCTAGAGATAAAACCCTGCACTTATTTTATAATTAAAAACATTATATGTTGTCAGCATTCTTTAAAAAATGTGTAGCATTTCCTATTGAAATGGAAAGACAGATGAAAAGATTTTTTTTCTGTGTAAAGATATTTTAGTTTCTCTAAATCTGTATCCATTAAATATAGTAAATCTATTCATGAGAAAATATATCCATTAAATAGTTAAATGATGTATTCAAGGTCAGATTTAAATAACTCTCAATACTGGCTCATTCTTCTGGACTTTTAAATGTGTTCCTTTATGTATTAAGTTTTAGCTTTAAAACAAACAAAACAAATTCCGTGATAAAATGAACATTTTCTAGATGAAAAAATACAATTGTACTAAATAAGTATAATGGATCAGGTGTGAGACAGTCTTTAGGTTGTCCAAGTAGGCTTCACCATCAACAAAATAAATAAATTCTTATTTTTATTTAAGAAGTGCCTATTTACTTTTAAGTTCAAGTGAAGCATTTTTGAACTATATCTTAGTAATCAACTGAAAGAAAAACAGTTCAGTACAATTATCTAGGGGAAAAAGATGCTCTCATTTTTCACTCTAGCTAGAATCCTTTCAGTTTGTCCTTTCTTCCCTGTTGACTTCAGAAAAGACATGTTCATTTTACACTCTAGTACTCTTTTACTCCAAATAAGTAGTCTATTTAGGCCTCACAAATTCTTGCCAAATAAAACATAAACGGAATGAAACTGGCCTGCACCTCAGAAGAAAAGGTATAGCATTGAACAAATAAAACTTACACATGCTTCTAGGTATAAAAACGATTTTTAGATGAATACACAAAGAGAAATCATATTTTATCTGCAATACTGTGGTGGTGTATATTATCTCCAGATTTTAAAAATACATTAGATTTCTCAATTTAAGAATAAGATAAATTACTTCTAAAGTAATAGATGCTAGCACAAAAACTGTTTAAATATGCTTTTTAAAAGAAAAGTAGTTACATTTTGAGAAATTGATAAAAATGCCTTTTGTTTTCATGAAAAGATATTTTTGGGACAATCAATGCATGAGATTTTGAGTCACGAGTGAACATTTTAAAAGAGATATGTATTTGTTCTTATTTTAATAAATGATCTATCCTAACATTGTCAGGAATATAGCAAGTATTAAACTTGGTATCAGTAAACCATGGTTCTTATGATAATCATAACTGCCAAGGTAACATCACAGTCATGTTAATTCCAAAGTGCAAAACATTCTTGTAGAGCATATAGTACGTCTCTTAACCATGAAACAGATGACTAACAATCAGCCACAAACACAGATTTTTGAGTTAACATGTATTGTCCTTAAATCCTACTATTACTATACTATCAAAGTCTGTGACATACAGAATATGGCAAACTTCATGATGTATTTATAGTTGAATAAAAGAAGACACACACATGATAAAAGTAGCAACACACAGGGTACTTACCCTCAGAAAATGCTAAATTTAAATGTATATTTAAAAAATACATAATAGGCAATAAAATTTCTGTGATTGAGTGAAAGGCATTTCTCAGGAGTTATATGATTAAGTTTGAACTATAGAATCAAAGCAGTATTTTAGCACTGACTGATTTCCTATGATAAAATAGGTTTCCTGAGATTTAACTTGAGAAAAATGAAATTTCTAGCAGCTTAATTACAGGAATAAGGCAACTTTAAGACAGGGCTTCTTGAAATTATAATCATGTTTGTGAATTTCAAGCAAAGCTCAAGTTCAATAGGCTTCAAGGTCATGATTACATCTTTTAGAGTAATTTTAAAGAATGAATGCAAGCCTGAGAGTTTGTGACCCAAATGAGGTTTGTTGCCATAATATACGTTTAACAATAGAATACCCTGAGGAAAAGAATGCTGAGAAGGACCAGTGCGAAACTTTCAAATATTTATGAGTCAGATCATTAACAATATCAACCAGGCACTAAGCATGAGCCATCAATAGATGTAAGAAACGTACATCTGGCCCTCTATGATTGGCTGGAAAAGTATGGGGTAACTAATGACATAAAATGGTTATTACAAATTTGTTAGCTATACAGCTATATATTAAGATCTGGCAGTAAAATGATGAACTGAAACATAGAAAAGAGATTTCTGAAGTAATTACTAATCAGGATAAGATTCTAATAAATCAATCAGCGTTAAGGTTGCTCTTCATCAGCTGGATTCATGGTATTGCAAATTATTTACATTTTTAAATGGCTCACCTGGCTTAGCAATGATATTCAAATAATTTTCATAATGTCGCCTGACAAGGACACCTTAGAAAATTGCTTATTTAACTCTGAGATTTTAATGGAACAAAAAGAATGTGGGGAAAAAAAGAAGGAAAAAAACCCCACCTCACCTAAGCCAGTTAGTAGAAAATATGAAGAAAAAATGCCAAATGTAAAGGAATAAAATTGTAATCTCTATCTACAAATATAGAATCAGCCTATTGACATAGAGTATAGATGTATAGATCTAGAATTGTTTAATCTGTAACAGCATATCTGTAAGTAATTTATATCATGATAGAATAAGCAGTGATAGTCTAGGCCCCTTTTCAAACATTTGGTAAAAACCTGTTTGAAATATATAAATAAAATATAAATAAACCCTATTTATGTACTGTATCCATTCCAATTAGCATATATTTTAGCTTCAAAGCAGAACAATAGAAGTTACATCACCATCACTTTACAAAAATGACTTTTTTATGTTCTTGAAAAATCTCTAAGGTGAAAAGAAACTCTGCCTAGAGTAGGTTCCAAAGAGCATTCAAATTTTTCCCTGTAGTAGAATTTCATTATTTTATGCACCTTTCCAGAAATTACTTTCTAAATTACTCTCTGTGTTGAATTGAACAGAGAGTGCATAAACAAAGAAAGAGAAGTACTTTAAACATAAAGGAGCAAAGAGGGAAAAAACTTCTTAAGCAAATATTTATTCACATTGAAAGTATCATTTTCTGCCACTGCACTTTTACAGGCATACAAAATTTGATTCAATCTCAGCCCTCAAGGTGCACATAGTCTACTTGGACAGAGACAAACTGATAGAACATAAAATAGATAAAAATGCAAATATCTACCCTCTCTCTAGAGGTAATCTTATCCACGCCCACTGCTTAAACTATTATATGTATGGTATGGCCAGTGTCTGCTATCTTCACTCTCACCTATTCTCTGTGATTCATATTACATTTTTATAATCCAATAGATGTTTCAAAAGCTCTTTAAACTAATGTGCAGTTCACTAGCTTCCACACTCTTAGACTACACTATAAGAACTACTTCTTTCTAATTTTTTCCTAAAAAATAATAGTTTAACCTTCTGGTCACCAGCTCTTCCTTCTCTTTCACATCCTCTCATTTAGTCAAACCTTCAACCCATCTAAGAAGTATTTCTCAAATTCTCTCCATTCCCACTGCGTGAGCTGATACCATTATCTTTGGCTTGCACTACTCCAAGAGTTTCTCTGACTGATCTCTATTACTGCAGGCTTTCTTCACTGTAATTCTTCATCATTCTTACCAGTTCCCTTTCTAATATAAATCTGATCAGATAAAGCCCTTACTTAAATATTGACTATTTCTATCTACAGAAACAAGACCTATAGCTTTACCTCTTTTATCTCTTGCCACTTCCCACCTGCCATCAATATTGAACTATTCATATGAGCTAAACATAATATGTTTTCCCACTACTCTGCGTATATTTTTTTACTGTGTCTAACCAAGATGTTTGCATTTATCCTTTTCTCCTCTGGCAAATGCTTCCCTAACCTTTAGTACCCTAAGGAATACCACTTCCTCTGCAGCATTCTCCTTCCCATGTGCTCTCATAACACAATTTATATGAATATAAATCATACTCCCATGGTTATATATAGGTATGGTTTGTGTTTTCTTTGCTAGACCATAGGTGATTTTTATCATTTTTACTTGAATGAATTTGGAAAGCACAGCGATACAAATAAACAGGTTGTTAGTACAGTGCAAATTACCAAGGCTAGGCTGAGAAATCAGGAAGGATTCATGTAAAATAATTCACTCTTAGGAGTACATATACATCAGCAAGCTAGGAAAGGGGAGGACATTCCAGTAGAAGGACAAACATGTACAAAATGTCATGTTCAGTAATCCATAAGTACCTGCTAGTGGTAAAGATGGAAATATGTATATATAGGCTAAGGGAAATAGGAAAGCAGAATTGAAATGATGTTGCTAAAGACTCAGATGAGTTGAGTTCAACTGCAAGGATATAAGATTATGTTCAACTGTACCTAGGCATTAAAACAAAGAATACAGAGTTTAATACCGATTTGGGTTGGGATTTGTGGGGCATGTGTGGCATAAATGGACAAATATAAGGATAATGAAGATTTTACTAATGGTTCAGATAACCTGTCGTTCACAGAAGGTACCAGATTATGTAGAAGAACTGGGAGAAATCAAGGCACACAGACTATGTTTTCAAAAGTCAGATATACTGGAATTGAAAAATGGAAAGTTATAATTCATGGATCCAGCAGGTTATTTACTAAGCACTTCCTATGTGCCAAGTGCTGTTTCAGCACTGGAGATACAACAATAAAAGGGAAGACAAAAATCCCCAAGATGTTTGTTAATGTTCAAGTTTTCAGAGATAAACCAGTTCTGAAAACACAAAGACCACACGTGACTCAAGTGTGGTGGAAGTCTGGGTCCCTGGAGTTTAGGAGAACAAAGAACTTTAAGGAGAACATATGCCATAATAATATGTTTAAGTGATAAACAGGAAATCAATCAGAATAATCAGGACATCAGGACTTGGATGATATGGGACAAAAGGCTAGATGCAAAAGTCTTCAATGAATGTGGAGTGAACAGGAGGTTCCTGGATTGTAGAGATGAAAATGGGTAGAAGAGATCATAGTCAGATGCAAATGTTTCATTGAAGTAAGAATTTTTACTTGAAAGTAGGATATGGTGAGAAGCAGCCGATGAGAGAAAGAACGTGCACTACTTTGTGGTCCTGTGGGATGCATACAAAAGGAGCACAACTCGGTTAATATTGGTTAAGACAAGACCAAGGAAAACACATTTTATGAACCTTAAGGATACATTTTGTTTACCTTGGCATGAGAGTTCCACAGGCCCACTACAAAGGTCAAGGAGATAGTGGCAGTGGTGAAGTTGGTTCAGGAAAAGAAAAAAGTGCAGAAATGTATAGGGTGGAGTGTGAGGCAGAAGATGAAAAATGACTTGAGGAACTCACATTGTGGCCCGTGATCTAAGAGTGCTCTTAGCTGACTCAAGTGTTACAAAGAGCAGTGCCGATGAGTGCAGTTTCTAGAGACAGAATTCCTGTTAGAATTACAGCTTTGCCACGTATTCACTGTGACTTTGGAAACTGTATAAAGTACTTTATGTACAGCTTGCACAAAGCAATTCTTAAATAGTAGCTATTATTCTTGTGCTAAAGCCAAAGGAAGCGTTGAAAGTTGAATGGAACTAGTCACTGAAGGCCTGGTTAGAAGCTAGTGTAGCCTGAAGCCCTGAGAAATCAGAGGTCTGATCTGTAGATGTTTAAGTTAGTACAAATAGGTTCCCAACGGAAATGGAGGCAAACATATTGAAAAACTCTGAGTGGACTGAGGCTTTACTACACTGGGGTAACAGACATAGCAAGTGATCAGAGCCTCACAGCCAGCACAGATGTAAGTGTTGAAAAATAGGTGGCCTTGTTACGTAAGCCAATGATTCTCGAACTTTCATATCCATCAGCATCATCTGCAAGGCTTGTTAAAGAATTGCTGAGCCCCACTCCTCTTAATTTGTATTTCAGTAGATCTAGGGTGAATCTTGGGAATATGCATTTATACTAAGTGCTCAAGTAATGTTGATACTGGTCCAAGGGCCGCAAATAAGAGACTATTAGGCCCTAATTACAAATGCATTCCTCGTAGTCAGTGGTTATTAATGTCTGTTTTGAATGAATAAAGTGATCAGCTAAATAGTAGAGAGAAAGGCATGCAGTCTCTAGATGTCAGAGAGGGCTCATCAGAGGAGGGGAAATTTAATGACTCTGGAAGGATATGTGGAGATTAGAGAGCTAGAGGCAAGCAAGCTGAGGGAAGGGAGAAACACAAACAAAAACCTAACTCCAACGAGAAATGAGTATATGTGGTTAGAAAGCAGCTAGCGTGGCTGAGGCAGACTATAAATATTTTACATACCCACATATATTTCTATTCGTGAACACACACACATTCCTTTTAGGCAGAGTTGAGATTCTGGTATACCTGACCAACTAGAAGAGTAAATAGCAAAGAATACTATCACCTGGTCTCTGCAACTGGCTCGCCTTCATTGAAAAGTGAGCCCAGTCTTGTATTTATTTGTCCCTACCCTAGAGCCTGAAGTAGGCAAGGGCAATGAGACAGGATAAATAAATGTGTCAAAAGAAAATTCTGCATATTTATAGAGGCATATGATAAAGTGTTATCAGTAAAATCTTGTAGCCTGGGATGACAGTAGGAGAGTCAGTGTTTAAAATACAGGTTCAGGCTTTACCGTCTGCTATACGACCTTGGTAGTTAACATCTACTGAACCTGTTTTATCTAATATGGAAGTAATATTTGCCACAGGAATTAAATCAGCAAAATACACATAGAGTTCGGCATAGTGAATGTTGCTAGAAAATATTCTCCAAGCTCTGGCTCTTACTTATTAGAAGACCACGGAATCCAGACCTACTGGACACTGGATTTGTTTTCCTGCTGCCATTGCTCCATCAGGAGTGTCATTTTCTGAAGCTTTGCTAAACCCTTATTATCTGAAAAAGGAAAACAGATGTTCCGATACTGGTACTTCAGGACAAAGATGGGGGACAGCTGAAAGTTCTGACTCTTTATTGCAAAAATGCATTTAGATCTTAACGATAAAAATGTGTAAGATTTATATCTAAAAGAAGAAATGTTAATATAAAACTGTGTCAGAAATAAGACAGCAAGATAAAGGGCCAGAACCAAGAAGGATAAAATTCAAAAAACATTATTTTCTCCATCCTCTTTTCACTGAAGGACTACCAAATAAATGGTTCACTTTTAGTGATGGCTGTATATGTTTCAGCAATGGAGATACAACAATAAAAGGGAAGACAAAAATCCCCAAGATGTTTGTTAATGTTCAAGTTTTCAGAGATGAACCAGTTCTGAAAACACAAAGACCACACATGACTCAAGTGTAGTGGAGGTCTGGGTCCCTGGAGTTTAGGAGAACAAAGAACTTTAAGGAGAACATATGCCATAATAATATGTTTAAGTGATAAACAGGAAATCAATCAGAATAATCAGGACATCAGGACTTGGATGATATGGGACAAAAGGCGGATTCATACTCGTGTGTATTGTGTTTAGATATTCAATTTAGTGAAAATAGACAAGTGAAAACTAAATTTGGACGAACTTTGCCACTTCTTTTTCATTTATTAGGGAAATGTGCTAGATGAAGGGGGTCTGAGATTTATGCAGTAAATATATAAACTGAGAGTTCTTTTATCTGCTTGGATAGGTCAAACACTATTAAACCAATTACAACTAAATCACACCTACTCAATAACAATCCATTTAAAGTGTCAAAATTTGACAGGCTTTTGGACTTTCTAAATTGGGGTTTGACCTAAGATAACAACTCCATAAGTCATCCCATTTATGACTGATTAGTAAAAAGAAAGACACAGAAAGAGAAAAAACCTGAAGGAGACTATGATATTGGTAACCTAGATTTCTAGTTATAGTGATTTCAGTGAAACACTAACACAATTATTTTTGGGAAAACATGTGTATCTATCATAAAGCTAAATCTTCCCATAGACATTTTGTTCACTTGATTTAAAATAATTTTCATGGCTGGGTATGGTGGCTCACACATGTAATGCCAGCGATTTGGGAGGCCCAGGCAGGCAGATAGCTTGAGCCCAAGTTTGAGACCTGCCTAGGCAACACAGCAAAACCTCATCTCTACAAAAAAATAGAAAAACTAGCCAGACACAGTGATGCATGCCTGTGGTGACTGAAGTGGGAAATCTATTGACCCTGGGAGGTTGAGGGTTCAGTGAGCTGTGATGGTGCCATTGCACTCCAACCTGGGTGACAGGGTGAGACCCTATCTCAAGAAAAAAAAAAAAATTAAACTCAATTACAAATGACTCTTATATACAAAATAAATTGAAGTAGATAGCAGGTGGAGAGACATAGGTAGTAATGTATGGTGAATTTTCAATCATTAATCTGTTTCTGTGTGTGGTCACAAACTCAAGAATATATTGCATGTATAATTCTACTCAAATTATCTAAAAAATATAATTGTTGCCTGGGTGACAGAGCAACACTCTGTCTCAAGAAAAAAAAATTCAAGTCTTACAACTTATAAGCTTCATGTTTTGCAGTTTTCTAATGATATATCCATGTTTCATTAAAAAAATCCTTCAAGTTACCAAGGAAAGACAATTCAAAAACATGCATGTTTCTTCCATGGTTTTACCTAATCTTTATCACAAAGAGGAGCATGACCATGGGTTCAAACTGCCAAAGTATAATTCAGCTCTAACGAGTAAGGGTCTTTCTTTTAGGGTATTCAACAAGATTATTTTGGAAGTCTTAATCTTGTATTTTTTTAAAAAGAATCTAGTATCAAGTTTTGTGTACAGTTTTTAGATGGGTAAGTTTAAATAAACTTATTTGTATAATTTTTTGGAATTATAAAAACAAAATCAATTCAAAAGGGATACTTTGACGAACATAATAAATTCACTAGTTTTGTCACATCAACCCTGTCCCTTTTACTAACTCCAATAATTGCATTTAGAAACGCTAGTGGAGTCTAAGCACCTTATCATAGCGCATAATCTGACCTTTCTATCAAAACATATTTCTCTATCTGTACCTTGTCTCATAATTTATGACCTAGCCATGCTGAACTTTCTCCAGGGTGCCATAATCTTGATTCTGGTCCCTTCCCCCCGTCCCCTTTTAAACAAACTGTTCTATTTCCAAAGCGTCTTCCACACTTACCTCAAACCCAGGTAATACAACTACCTTCAAGAATCATTTTCCAACTCCTAACAGTTCCTCTAGAAAACTTATCAACCCATATGATTGTTTATTTATCTCACACTGAACTGAAAGCCCCATGATAGGATATTGTGTTTTAGTTATTTAGGTTGGTGCAAAAGTAATTGTGGTTTTTGTAATTTTAATGCCAAAAATCGCAATTACTTTTGCACCAACCTATATTTCATCCACAGCATCTTAGTTGGCACATAGTTAGCAGGTGTTGATGTTGAACACAAGAATTAAAAGACTCTGAAGAGGATAAATGTTAGGAAGTAGGCTAGGCGTCGTGGCCCACGCCTGTAGTCCCAGCACTTTTGGAGGCCAAGGCAAGTGGATCACTTGAGGTCAGGAGTTCAAAACCAGCCTGGCCAACATGGTGAAACCCTGTCTCTACTAAAAATACAAAAATTAGCTGGGCGTGGTGGCGGGTGCCTGTAATCCCAGCTACATGGAAGGCTGAGGAAGGAGAATTGCCTGAACCCAGAAGGTGGAGGTTGCAGTGAGCTGAAATCACACCACTACACTCCAGCCTGGGCGACAGAACAAGACTCTCTCTTAAAAAAGGGCGGGGGGGGGGGGGGCAAATAAACTCTAAAATGTTAGCAACTTATGTGGCTAATAATCCATATTTCTAGGAGCTACTTTCCTTCAAAGTTGGTAGTAATCCATATTTTAGGAGCTATTTTACTTGAAAGCATAATAATGGATGTTTTTCACTTACATACAATCTTTAAAACTGAAACCAATCTCTTCTTAACTGTATAAAGTTAACTGCAGGTACACTCCTACAGTTAACTTTATAGATTTAAAAAATTAAACTGAATTATTGCTTTACAAAACGAAAATGGAAAGTCGAGTTAATAAATTAATCTTAATTTATGTACACTGTGCTATTCACAACGCTGTAGAGAGAAATGAGCAAAGACTTTGAGGTCGAAAAATGTCTCATGATTATCTCACCTTAAAATTGTCCCAAAAGGTGATTTTTGTACCACTACAGACATTTCCAACCCTTCATTTCTACAGCATTTGATATTTCATAAGCTATCTTATTTGAAACTACAAATAACACAAGACAGAAAGACATGGACTATCACCTCCTCCATTTTACAGATGAGAAAATGGACTCAAATAAATGAAGGGCCTTGCTCAAGCTACCATTAGTAAATGGTGATATGCTCAGCCTCGTGTTCCCTGATGTCCTTATTTTGCTATACTGTATACGGTCATAATGTGAGTCAGACTAAAAGCTATTTTAAAGTACTAAGCCAGTTGTACTATAACACAAGCATTTTCAAGAATTGCCACACTATGCAAAATCATACAATAAAAACCACAGGACTTATGAGGAAAATGTTAGGGCACAACACTAAAATTCTTCATCAGTGACACCAAGAAGAATAAAAACGTTTTAAAAGGCAGCACAGGTTTACATGTTAAATGGTTAAGAAATACATAAATACTACTATAAATGACTTTATCTTGAAAAAGACCTGAAGTTTGCTTGAAAAAAAAGAGGGTGTCAGATGTGTTGAAAACATCTATCTAAAATCGGATGGGAAGTTATTATCACCAGATGTGGATGAGTGTGGCTCTGAACTTGAGTAGAACTGAGCACACTAATAGATGTCTGAGGTATGTACATGTGTGCATACCTGATAAATATATATTCATTTGCTTACACAGCCGGTTCAGCTGGTTGTAATTTCCTGCCTTCATCCATTTCTCAGGATGAAATCTTAAGTAAACATAAAATTCACATTATGCTTAAATTGTTCCCTAATATATTAAACGTACTAGAACAAATTTGTGTTTTCAATGTCTTATAGAACCGACTGTACTGTGGTTCTGTTAATCACTGCATTCTCTACAATGTACATAGCAAATGTTCAATAAATGTCTTTTGAGAGGTCAAAATGATTTCAGGGGAAAAAATTCCGTAAATGACAAAAACTGCCCCCATCCCCAATCAGAGGAAAAGAAAAACTAATGGAATGGAACAGCAGTTCACATAATCCTTACAAGTGAACACATGAAGCAGTTCTCTCCATTTTACAGATGAGGAAATTATAGTTTTCAAATGTCTCTTATGTCAATGTCTGCTTTTTCCAGAGTAAAAGTGTATTTATAATTAGAGCTATTATATATATTTTACACTATAAAACTCCAAACTTAGGGCAGACAACTACAGCAATGTTACTATCTCTTCCTGTAGCTAATTTCTAAGAATCATGACTATATGAATCGGAATCACATTTTAGAATTCTACAGATCTCCTTTTTAAAGGAGCTCTTTAACCATAATTTTTCACCAATTTCTTTCCACTATAGTTGCATATACCACTAATACATACATGAACGCTTCAAGTTTCTAAAGACTATTAGTGATTTCAACCATCTGAAACCACTGCAGTCCCAGAAGTTAAAAAGCAAAACAAAACAAAAAAACAAGCACGACAGACACACACACACAAACACACACACACGGGGGCGGCGAGCAGGGAGATTTTGAGCTGAACTAGACAAAAATAGCAAAACACATGAATAGTACATAAAATGCACTATCATTTGTCATTAACCACAAATAAAAATAATCTAACTGGTTGATTATGGTTATAAAAAGTCTAAGACATTTAGTTGCAAAGAGAATGATGGAACAAAAAGAAATAAACAGTGTTACGTGATGGCCAGCTAATGCAGCAACAAGGCTTAGAGACAAATGGGGGTGGTAAGCAGGAAATAGTAAGACATGACAATAGCAAAAATTGCTAACCATATTTTTAAATTTTGCTAAAGTTATGGGGAATAGCACCTGAAGTCATACTTTGCACAGGTAAATGTATATTTATAGTACAGCTCTAACTCTGAGAGAGAATATCAGAGTCATCATTCAGTAAGGCTTAGGCATTTCAACGGTTAGACTGTACTATGCAATAGTAAAGAAAGTGATTGAGGAAGCATTAAGTGAATAGAAAAGTTGTCTATTTACCAAATTGACCCAAGAGTATCATTTTATTAAACCACAAGATGCAATAACCAAATCAGGGATTAAGAGTATTAATTTGCGGTCTATTAAAAAAATCAATTCAAGTGGAAATTCCTTCCGTCAGACTAAATTGGACTGTTAATACTAAATTATCTTACTGATTTCTATTATAAGCTATCTACTTGTACATAATCATTTAAATTTATGAATAATAGCAGGCCTCTATTTCTTTTGATCAGCGTAATACATTGAAGACTGGATTGGAAACCTAGGGACTTGGATTCTAACTACAGGTAAGTTACAATTAATATGTTGCTAAATTATTCATTTGATCTCTAAAACTGTTTCTCTTTAAAACAAAAGGTTAAAACTAGATATCTGGGTTCCTTTTCAGTTCAATTATTTCTTAGCGTTATTAACTATATATCTGCGTTTAACTTAAAATTAATAATAGTTTCACTCAGGAAAAAAACTTTGAAGCTCATTTTTACAGAACTGAAAAAATGTGTGTTATTAAGAGTGTTTCTCCAACTTATGTTCAAATGCATCACCTGCCAATCTTGTCAAAATGTAGATTCAGCAGGGCCAGAGATTCTGAATTTCTAATAAACTCCTAGGTGATACTAATTTGCCACTGGTCTGGTGACTGCATTTTGGATAGCAAGCTTCTAGTATTTGAAGAAATGTAGTATTGACAAGCTACGCTAGTCTAGATAGTAGAGAAAGCAACTACGACCAGGAATAAAACACTACAAATAAATGCCACAAAATTTCATGATAAAATATGTTTGGGATTTGCATTAACCAGATCAGAATTGGGTGGAGGAAACAAGAACGGTCTAGTTGGTAACTGAAGGTAACTGACAGGGGTTTGTTATATTCTATTTTTTGTATGTTTGAAATCCCTAAAAATGTTAAAAATTCCTTGACTCAAAAACCTATACAACACGCCAAGACAATAAACCAAGTGAATGAAAACAGAGATGCCACATAGTCTGTCCATTGAAATGGAAGCAAAGTAGGGAGGAAGAAAAAGGGAGAAAGTGCAAAAGGGGTGGTTATAATGTGAAGCTAGAAAGGGTATGTTTGTATTTAAGGATCTTACATATAATTCAGCTTCTAAAATACCAATGATAGCTCCTTGTTTATATCTTAAAGAGAAACCTGAGGCCCAAATAACTTATTTCTTAAACACGACTTAAAACTTTTCTTAAAAATTGGTTAAATGTCATGAGATTTGATAAGGGGATTATCAACGTTCAAACATTCTAATGTTAAAATTTAGTGTGTTTTGGACAACAAAATATTGTACTACTTAAACACCAGTATTATATTATTTGGTAGAACAACAAATTTAACCTACAGAATATAGGACAAATTCCTCTTGAAAAGCAACCGATGAATAACACTAAATTGAAGGTAACCTCTGGGAAAAGAATAAGGTTGGGATTAAGATCAGAAAGAGGTTCATATAGCATTTCAGTTCATTCTGTAATGTTTTCTTTCTTTCAAGTAATACAGAATTACATTTAAAACACAGAAAATGTTAGGTGGTGATATAGTTTAGTGAAGTGGATTAGGTGTTCGTTATGGTTTTATTTTTCCACGTATTTAGACACTTCATTTTGGTTTTAATGTGAATAATCTAATACTCTATAACTTTAAAGTGTACACTTTTATTTGCAAAATCCAAAACTAAAAAAATTTTAAAAACTATTCAAATTAACAATAACTGTAAAATTAAGGTTCTGGATAACCAGTGAATATTACGGTTTAAAATTAAGACTTTGAGGATGGGCAGTGGCTCATGCCTGTAATCCCAATACTTAGGGAGGCCGAGACGGGTGGATCACCAGGTCAGGAGTTCAACACCAGTCTGGCCAAGATGGTGAAACCCCCGTGTCTACTAAAAATAAAATCAGTTGGGCGTGGTGCCAGGCGCCTGTAATCCCAGCTACCTGGGAGGTTGAGGCAGAGAAATCACATGAACCAGGGAGGGGGAGGTTGCAGTGAGATGAGATTGCACCACTGCACTCCAGCTTGGGTGACAGAGCGAGACTCCACCTCAAAAAAACAAAAACAACAACAAACAACAACTTTCTGCTGAATTCTTGACATCAGATTTTCTAGTATATTCAGTTTCACGTAGTTCTGTACTTTCTTCTGAACAAAAAAAAGTTTTCACATTTAGGCTCCACTTAAATATATTAAGGCAGCCAGAAAACCCTGTTTGAAGTTCAGAGCTGCTCATGAGAATATGTCGTCTTTCTTCTTTAGCCTTGAAATTCTTGTGTTAGAATTACCTCTAAGTTTCACAGGAACTTTTTTATACATATGAAATCTCATTTTAAGTGCAGTCTTTAATATGTGCATTTTATGATTGGGCTATCAAGTTCAAACAGAAAATATAAAGCTAAATCCATAGTTTTCTTTCATTTGGCTTTGGGATGCTCTCTATAACTGCATTTCACATATTTTTGCTTTATGAAACTAGTATTTAAATAATTTTAAAACAATATTTCTTGGTAGCAAGAAGACTTATTAGGATAACATGTATTGTGGATAATGAAGTTTACTGTGGGCAAATCTGGTAGTGTGGGATCTCTGGTATAACAGTTTACTAATTGCATAGCATTCCTTCACTTATCCTGTTTGAGCCTCTTAATAATTCTGTTAGGTGAACAGAGCAGAACTTACTGCCTCCATTTTACAAATAATACTGAGGCTCTGAAAAGTGATTTGTCCTTTCCCTACTAATTATATGGTGATCCAAATAGATGTACATGAACGAATTAGGCTAATCACCATAATTTCACTCTACTAGCCTTAACTCTAGGGGCTAAAATGCCTCCAAAGTGTTAATTTAATCTCTAATATAATGATTCATTATACTTCCTGGTTAAGCAAAAATTTTCTTAGTTGCTTTCAAATGCTAATATTAAATATAAACCGTAGGAATCTCTTCCTTAAACAGCTGCTTTAAAATCCATTTCCAAATACATCTTATTTAAGATCAAAAAGTCATTTTTCTCTCTGATAAAGTCATTTCTAAATATTCAAGTTAAGACCTCTATTAACAAAGCAGCTGAGTCCTAAGAATACTTCATTGTTAGGTAGTTCACTCTAAGAGGCACAGAGTACTGAAGCTGATACTATTTTTACCTTTTAATGAGCAATTCACTATATGCCAAGGCCTGGGTTAATGTATGGAATTAAAAATATTCTAGAACATCAAAATTCACCTTGACTGACTTGGTGCTTTGGAAGGAAGGTTGTACTGGGGCATACTGTAAGACAGTATAGATCTGCCTTAGGCAGGAAGAGCTGGTTTCCGGTTATCTCCCACTAGGAAGATTGGGAACTCTCACTAGCTTAGCAACTAGAGCAAACTCAGTTCACAGACACAGCTCAGGACTTTGTTTCTCCTTCCCCAGGCAATCCCACCCACAATGAACTGCCTGAAAAGGTGACAGAACTTACTTTCAAATACTATATCCACCACCACTAATTACTGAGAAAAACTTCACCTTGAAAATCTTTGTTCAATTACTGTTCACTAACCATGGTATTGGTTTTTAAGACTTTAGAAATATCTAATGTTGCAAGTTCCTCTGTGCTACAATGTTATTTTAAGAAAAAGCAAGGATCACCTAGCTTCCAAAGCATCCCAAACTGTTGACTCTAATGGGTCTTCTTCAGATGACAACAGTGACACTAGTGTAAACAAAATTATTTTACTTACTATATTCTTCTTTCTTGGAGGTGACTGAATTACTGTATTAAGTATAATACATTTAAACATATTTCATGTTCCTTTATTTACTTTTTATCTTCTGTATAAGTTTTGCATAAGTGTGGGATATTCTTATAACTGAACAAACCTAAGGAACATGCATAACTTCAAAGTTATTTGATACCAATATATGTTTGGAAAAAGTGACCAAAGTATTTTGAATATAAATAGCACCCTAATTGTAACTGTTTACGAAGTGAAAGTAGTAACTCTTCAGTTGTTAAATGGAAATTACTCTTTGTCTTTAAACACCTGAATGTATATCATGCTTCCCACCCAAAACAAAAGCAGATGATATGTTGCTCTTTCTTCCAAGTAACATCAAGTTCTTTTTGTTAACTCACAAGATAGTCTAAGATTAGTAAGAAATCTTTAGCAGACACAAAAGATGAAAGATGAAACTGCAGCAAGAGAGCATGGCAAATCCAAAAGATCTATTAGTGCATAAATCTACTGGAAAAGAAAAACAACAACAACAAAAGAGATAGAATTAACAAGCTACAATAAAAGTTATGTCTTTAAAGCAGTAGATTTTAACAGGGTGGGAAATGTTTAATATGTGTCCTCCTGAAAAGCAGTTACCATCTTTTAAATTAAAAAAAAACAGCTGGTATATTTTCACAGCATCTAGATTTATTTATGGTATAAAGCCATAGAATTGTAATATTATTACTCCTTTCCCACCCTGGCAGAGAATAAACATGAATTCAGAAGCACAGTGGAGTGAAAACAAAGAAGAGGAGAGAGAAAAGGCAGCAGAGAAAGACAGAAAAGGTGAATATAGAGCTACAGAAGTGTTTATTGAGCATGCTACAGAGGTAAGCAGAGTACACACAAAATGAAATTAAACAACCATCAAACCTCCCAACTTTGTTAGAAAATTAATTTTTAATTGTGCCGCTTTCAAACTATACTGAATTTTACATTTCTAAAGATGTAAAAACTCAACTAATAGAAAATATACATGACCATTCTGTCTACATAGATAACAGAATCTATGAATCTTGAAACTAAGTACATCAATTTCAAAAAGTATTGGTCATTTAAACAGAATCAACAATTCAGATTGACAAGAACTGTTCAAATTAATTTGACCTGTAGATTCTGAGCCATGTTTTTATTAAAGTCAGATCTATTCCTAAATACAAAATATTTTGAAGATTTATTAAAACTGAATATTACAATGCAAGGTAAATTAAGACTAAAGGCACATAAACTTTGGTCCCACCTGGTTGTCAGTTTTAGAAAACTGCCACAAAATTAATCTTCCTGCATATTTTCGCAGTACACTTTCTTTATCTTTGAAAAATACATGCACCAGTTCCTGAACTAGCTAGACCAGTCTGCACATGCTCAGAAATCCACAACCATATTCCAAATCTTAATTACAAACTAAGGATGGCAATATATATTTAAATGCACGTAAGTCATGTCAACTTCAAAAACATCTACGAAAAATATTCAGCCACAAACAAGACATTACTTAGTGCTGACATTTATATGATACGTCCCACAAGAGTGTGTACAAAAAGGTTAAGATTCCACAATGCTTTCCACATAGGGCTCAAACTTACAGAAATCACTTTGTTGTCTTAAGAAATTAATACTCTGCATCTTGTTAATTTTAACTAATGCCTACATTCATAACTGAATCTAGACCAGAATTGTGAGATACAAAAGGCCAATGTTTTTTTAAAGCAATAAAGCCTAAGGTAGTAAAAACTAAAAATGCTGCTTTATTCTTTCAATATCATGTATCCTATTTGAGTAAATAGAAAAAAAGGTGACAAGCCAATAATTCAAAATAAGTTTCAAGCAGGAGAAACAAAAACTTAACCTTTTTACACACCCCTGCCTAAACATATTTTAATTCCCATATAACAGTGTGCCCTAAACAACCAATTCCTTTTTTCTAGTAAATGCACAATAGCAACACTAGTTTTCCTTTTTAAGGCACGTATGTCAACTAAGTTGAAAAAAAAAAAAAAGCAAAATTAAATTGAAATTTTAAACAGACAAAAATGGCTTCCCTATACAACAGATGAACTATAGCAGTTGATAACTCTGCCTTTACATATGCCATTTCATTTTATAACCAAGGAATGATAACAGCATGGGAGAAAAAAAAAAAAGGAAACCCCAAAAAAACAGAAAAAAAAATCAAACTCTGGTCCCCACTTTTCTGAACAGTCAATAGGTGATGACACTGAACAATGTGATTCACCCCCAATCTTCATCTTCCCCTTTTTAAATTGTTGACTTAGAGAAAGACACTCTCAGATGATGGTTTTCTCCAAGGTTATAATTATGAAGATCAATCAAGGCCTGAATAGCTTCTTCCACTGTTGCCATCTGAAGAAGAGCCATTTTGTGATCTCTTCTGAAACAAAATTATAAAATTAGATACTTCATTAAATTAGGAAGGGCTTATTAACTACTTAAATTTTGGCCATTCCAGAATAAAACATTTTTATAAACAAAAAGAATAAAAACTCCTTAAAGAAAACTTTTATCAGGTCACTAATTTAAAGATAAGGAAGCTTGCTTACTGAAAAAACTTAAATGCTTTCACCGTGCCCCCAGTGTTAGCAAACAGTGTTCGTAGATCCTCTTCTGCTACTGATGGACTAGGAAAATTGAATGGGAAGAAAAAGTAAAGATTAATAATAAATTTCATATTTTATCAAAATAGAATGTATCTCCTTAATACACTCTAGCTTATATACTTACGGGATATTAGATAGGTGAAGGGTTGCAGAAGGAGGAAAAATGTTTTGAAAATTTTTGGATCCAGGTTTCTTAAAACGATGCAATGGGGAATTACCAAAATCTTTTGTTAGCCCTTGATCATCAAGTCCCTCTCGAGGTAGTTGTACAGTCTGATGTTTGGACAGGGTAACACGAATAATTTTTCCATACATTTTCTGTCCGTTAAGATGATTCATGGCTACAAAAAAAAAAAGAGATGTCTATTAACAAACAATATCAAACCTCAAAACAAAAATACTTAAAATAATAGTTTAAAAATTTGAATTTTCTAATGATTTTAAAATAAATCACCAATTTACCATAGCCATTGGTGACAAGGCCTAGGTGTATTTTCATTTGTACTAGATAAGGCCTTCTAGCAAAAAAGTCAGCTAGTTTCAAAGAATGAAAATTCAGATCATGAATATCTATCTTCCTCAACAATCCTGCTGATAAATCATATAGTAAGCTACACAAGGAAGAAACTTAATAATAATCTCTAGCTCTTTTTCTCCCTCTTGCTCCACATCCTAATTGCTAAATCCTGTGATAGTTTTCCTCCTAATTATCTCTCAAATTCATGTTCTATTTCTCTACTTTTCACTGCCATTATTTTTTATCTGGATAACTCAGTCTGCTCATTTGTCTTCCTGTTGGATAATTCTTTTTTCCAATCCATTTTCTATACAGTAGCATGATGACCTTCGTGAATTACAAATCTGATCATGTCAATACCTACTTAAAACCCTTAAGGACAAAGTCTAAACTCATTATTTAACATGGCTGTACCTTTCCCAGTCTGTACAGGTTGAGTATCCTTAATGCAGAAATCCAAAATCTGAAATGTTCCAAAATCCAAAACTGAGTGCCAACATCATGTTCAAGGGAAATGCTCATTGGAGCATTTCAGATTTGGGAAGCTCAACTGGGATAATGCAAATATACAAAATCCTAACCTTTGTCTCTATCCCAGGACATAGTGCAGCGTGTGAACACAGAACATTACACGACTATTTCTTTACATAGCTGCTGGGTCATTTTTAAACTAAATGAACTGGTCTGATACTAGAAACAATTATATGTTTTATGCACCAGTCACAATAACTAAAAAGACCATTTCTAATAAGTCATGCCTTTGGCTAAACCAAAGGTCTAAATGACTATAATCAACTAGGTAAAAACATCAAAGTATTAACAGTAGAGATAAATGTGGAAGATCAGGAAATTGAGAATAGAACATCCACTTACAAAGAGTTTCTAGTTTAAATGGTATACTACAGTATATACATTCTGACACAGAAGATACAAAGAATTTGTTAAATCCACGAATCTCATACTTACATGTATAAATAAGCCAATTAAATACAAAACAGATCTGAAAAGGATAACGCTGTCAAAATATGAGGTACCATTCGGAAAACAAAAGTAAATTATTATTTTACCTATAACTTCCTTAATTTATTTTTCTTATTATAACTACAAGACATTGAACTTACTTCCCTAATTTCAGTTTCTGACAAAGCTTTTGTTTTCTTTTTCACTTAAAAATTCTGGTATTCTAATTATCATTTCCCTTCCCCTTTAGATCACTTCCGATCCTACTGTCAGCAATCATCTGGCTAGAATCTCACTCATTACCTGGCTACTTCCTGAGGTAGCTGTTTGGCTATTTTGTTTTATTTTAATCCCATTCCTTGGTCATTCATCTGTTCTGTATACAGTTACTATGCCTGGGACATTTTCTTATTCCTTCCTTCCATTATCTCAAAGCTCAGCTGTTTGTGCGTCTTTTTGTTTAGACAACTTTTTTTCCTGACAACCTTAAGTCTAGACAGGCATGGTGGTGCTTGTAGTCCTAGCTACTTGGGAGGCTGAAGTCCGAGGACTGCTTGAGCCTGAAGGTCAAGGCTGCAGCGAGCCATGAGGGCACCACTGCACTCCTGCCTGGGCAACAGGGCAAGACCCCATCTCAAAAAACAAAAACAAACCAAAAACATTTTGACTCATACAATACTGAGGCTTATTTTTAAGTTTCTGGATACAGGTTTTAAATGTATCCTTTTGTTATTTATTAATTCTAACTTAATTGTGCAACAGTCAGAGAATAAGGTCTGTATGATACTCTTTGAAATTAGTTGAAGCTTGCTTTACGGTTTAGTATGTCACTGATTTTTCAAAAATGTTCCATATGTGCTTAAAAACTGTGTTGGATGCATACTGTTAGACACATAATTCTGTGCAGGTAACTGTGCTGTATAATTTGTATCTCTGTTGATTTTCTTTTTTTCTGGTCAGTTTGACATGTAATTCAGAAAGGTGAATTGAGATCCACCACTATAATAGATTTGCTCAAGTTTACCTTTAGTTCCATACATTTGTTATTTATATATTTTGAGGCTATTTCACTAGGCACACATATACATAAACTGTTGCATCTTCCTAGTGAACCAAATCCTTTATCAATTCTATGTCTTAAGTTAACAAAGGTATTTAAGTTTTCTTTTGCTTACTATATGCCCAAAATATTACTATCTCTTTACATCCCTTTCCTTTCAATGTTTCCATATCCTTCTGCTTTACATGTCTCTTATAAAAATGGATACAGGTAGCTTTTTAAATATCAAGTCTGACAATTTAGTTGACAAATTTATTCCTTCACATTTTTCAACATTACTGATGTATCAGAATTTGATTCTACTATAATTTCTTATTTTTCCCTATTTTTCTCTGTATAATTTTCTGTTTCCCTCTCTTTCCTTTGTTTTGGGGGAGAAGATCTCTGTTTTATGAAAACCAGCAATGCCTCAAAGAGTAGCAATTACTCATTACTCATGATAGTGTAAGTGAAAACCAGTATATACAAAATTGTTCAGATATCATAATCACAGAATAATATGATTTCTACTCACTTTACAGAACATTTTGATATAATTTAGTAAGTAAAGGCTTATTATGAACAAGAACTAAGTTTATTTTTGAGATGTCAGCTATATATTAAATAAAAACTGAGGCATTTAAAAAATAGTTCTTGAAAACATGAACTAGAGAAACTATATTACTATGAATAAACTACTACAGCATTTTGTTAAAATTTATTTTAATTTTTGGAGATCAATATACTATCTTTAAAGATGCGAATTTACAAATTATACAGTATTATTACCCAATAATACTCTAAGAATGATTTATATAGTATTAATCTTTAAAAACATCTTAATGTTTACAACTTTTAGAACTCTGGTCTGAAACAATTTAACATGGCCTGTAAGATCTGTAACAATTCCATTCACATTTAAACATTACTGAGTATCTCTTTAATTATCTGCCTATAATACAAAGCAATGAATACCTACAAAGAGTCCCCTTGAAAACCAAAAAGAATAAGAACAGAGTCCAGAAATAAAAAAATGTTTTGGCCTTCTTTATTTGTTCTCAATGGTACACCACAGAGTTTGGTGTGTGGGGCAGAGAGAAAGCAGGAGAGAGCGTGTTTTAAAGGAAGTGATAGTGTCAGTGCATATTTTTATGGTCACACAGTTTAAGAAAGCATAATTTACCTAGCAGCAATGAGAAATGATGAATTATTTACCACTAGATACAGTCCAAAAATTATAAGGTCTACTAGCAAGTCAAAACTTTAGTGACAATATCTTATAAAATTGGGCATAAATGATTTACAAATATAAGCACTATTAACAGAATTTTGTTCTCCCAAAATTCATATGAACTCCTAACCCCCCAATGTTTAAAAATAAGATCTTTAAGGAGGTAATTAAGGTTAAATGTGGTCATTAAGGGTGGAGCCTGGACTCAATAGGACTAGTGTCCTTATGAGAAGAAGAGAATCTTAATGTGCTTGCACAGTGGAAAGGCCACATGAAGAGACAAAGGGAAGATGGCTGGTTGCAAACCAAGAGAGACCTCACCAGAAACAATCTGCTGGCAGTTTCATCTGGGACTTCTAGATCCCAAAGTTTTATTTCTCAAAATTTTGAGAAAATAAATTTTTGTTGTTTCATCTGCTCAGTCTTTGGTATTCTGGTTACAGCAGCCCAAGCAGACTTCAAGTATGGCAAAAAATTAAAATATTACTTAAACAGTCTTTACATAAAACAAAAACTATCCAGAAGATCTGAGGTAATTCTACCACAAGTAATTATCAACCGTAAAGACTCTGTATCCCTTATTTAAATGACACATAATGCCACCCATAACTCAAACAATTAGGGAAAAAATGACACATTTGAGAATACTCTAACTATGAAGTATTGTCAAATGCTACTTATAGTATATGTGAAAACAAGAGTAACGACTATTCCCGCCAGAGTACAGAAGTGTGCACAGAGAAATAGGAAAATATATACTAAGTATCTTGAAATGATCAGAACTTTCATATCTCTTTAAGACATGTACCACCATTTTAAAAATGAAGAGCCAGATGGATAGTTTTATACCTCATCTGAGCTGTTAAGACTATTGGAAAGGAACACTAAACTTCAAACTTATTTTCTGTTTGAAATTCAAAATTTTCTATGTGACGCCAAAGACCGAAATTGGTCTAGTATAATAAGTTGTTCATCTCTGAGTCTCAATAGGGATATAAAAGCATAAATACATTCGTCCTTACATCAAAAATGGCAAATTTACAAATTAACAATGTGAATACAATTAGTCTGAGGTACCACTATCCTTGAATCTCAATGAACAAAATCTAAGAGCATCCTGGCACTTACAGTCAATCACTAGTATGAATGTGCAGGTGTGTTTTAGATTTATGTATCTGACTATGTACGAAGCCAAATGACATATAAGTTTAATTAAAATAACCAATTATTTATCTAAGTAATGAAATAAAGTGTAACTTAACTACAGTAACTTTTAAAATTTCCAAAGGGATTAACAACAGTGTTTTTAGCACAAGTTTTTCATTTTGTAAAAACCTGGTATCTCAAGACTTTAGATGAATTAAAATAACACGACATTAGGTAAGATTCTATGGACTATATGAACAATTAATTTGCTTCTACTACAAGGAGTAGTTGGAATAAAAATCACTATTGATTTTCAACATAAATGATATAATTCTCATGTGAAACCATTACAATTTGAAAATCTTTTCCTATTAGAGCATTAGAGTGCATTTGAGAAATAGGAGGAGGATAGCAGAAAAACACAAATACGTTTATTACATACAACTGTGCACATTAAAATGACATTTTGAGCCCTGGCCATTAAAATAAATAATTTCTTAGTGATGTAAAGCGGTTTATTTTTATTTGCAGATTCACATTATGCATTTGAAAGTAGAACTAAAGATGTATAGATAAAACATAGTTTAATCTTACCAAGTTGTGACTGGTTTCCATCAGCCATCTGTATTAGAGCACTGTCTTTCTTATTGTACAAAATCTTCACACGCTGCACATCTCCATAAACACCTTTTTTGGAGCCACAGAGAGGTAATCCAAAAATGGAATTAATTTTATGTGAAAGTCACCTAAAGATTATTTTTCTGACATATCAATGGAACATTCAGACATCAACATGATCACTCATTCAATCTCATCATTCTCACAAATGAATAAAGAAGATCAAGATTTTGAACAGTGAATTTTGAAAAGAATAATTTTTGATAAACCCTCAAAGCTATGTGAATGATATTAAATTAAAGACCATGCAAAATAAATTAGCATGCATTAAAACAAATTTTGTGTCTATGGAGAGTTTTAAATAGCAAAGAAAAATAGCAAAAGATTTACTATTCAACTTTAAGCCAAAGTGCTAGCTACAAATAAGAATTAAGGTGAAACAAAAATCAAATCAATAATAAAAGTATAGTGCTAACAATAACATACCGAAGAGGGTAAACAGACTTTGGGGCGTAACCATCTTTAGAAGGAGAGAAGAGCAAGCAGCGTAAGACAAGAAGAGAGAAGAGTCGAGGAAGAGCGGAGATGAACAGATCATCCATAACGAAGGGTGGTTCCCGCAGAATGGTGAGGTGGTCATGGATCATGGTTCAAGGCGGTTAATTGGGGCAAGTTGGTCCGAGGAACATTTGTTCAAGCACAGAAGCATGAACATAGGGAATGGAGACAGGGAATGAAGACAAGGACAAGGAAAATAAAGGATAAGACAGGGAAGGGAACGGGCATTTGGGAAAAGACAAGGAAAGGGAAGGTGAACACACAGGGAAAAGGATGAAATGGGGAAGGGAAACAGCAATGCAGAAGAAAAAAATAAGGAATTGGGGAACAAAAACAAAATAAAATATAGGTCAGTACATAGGAAATGCAGGAATTTGGTCAGAAAATGGTTGGTTTATGTACTGTACAAGAAAAACTGAGTAAAATGTAGTCATCCAAGACAAATATGGGTAAAGTACATCTATATCAAAGAGTAAATACAGCATTTCATCTCAACATAGGGAAGGAAAGCATGCATAGGAATTTTAAACTTTGAACTTTAACTGCATAAGCATGGCTGGTTATGAAATGCAGGCAAAAGTCTTAAAATAAAAACAAAGGCACTCTGATTCAAACATTTTAGCATGCAGAACTGTGAATGATAATAGTACTAAATGATAAAATAAGCTAATGTTCATATTAACAGAGGCCAATTAAAAATGAAACAAATATTCAAATTAGACATCATAAACTGATACACTGAGCTTCCCACATTTCATACCAGCGTTCATAGCATTCAAAATAAAATATACCAGACGTAAAATGTACAACTAAAGAAAACAACTTAGCAATAAATTTTATTTAACCGGGTTGGGGGGGGGGGGGTCAGGGAGGAAGGGGTGGGGGATAAAGTTAAAAAATATTTTTAGAAGACAATGACTAATAACTGCAAAGAAAAAATTACTAAGAAAGACTGGAAGAGTGCCTCGTCAAGATCTTTGGAAGAACCTTCAAAGAAAAATGTATTAGAGTAGTTCACATAAAAGATTTAAAAAAAATGCAATGACATATAAGCATGAAATGAACAAGCAAATAATTAGAAAAGGCAAAGAGCAAAATTGTTTTACAGTTAAATTTGCAAATTAGATCACATTTGCCTTTGATAACAACAAAAAGATAAGCCAAACTACAGTACTTCACCATATTTTTCTTAGGAAAAATAGGTTAGGTTAAAAAATATACATATATAGATATAAAGAGACATGACTGTCTAAGGAAATAAAGTATTACCTAAACAATACGTAGAATTTATTCAGAAGTAGAAACATACAGAAAATACTTTGACTAATGAATGTACATAAAAAGAAAGGCAAGGGCAAAATGAAATAAACATGAAAAACTTTCACAAATGAAATGGAGTTAAAGAATAAACATTAGAGATTATTTTACTAACCTCTTCATTTAAATTGCTAACCAACAGGACTGTATTGCCACCAGCTGAGACTCCAGGCATACCCACTCGGCCAGCAGCAGCTGCAGCAGCTGCTGCAGCAGCATTTGGAATAGCCAAAGGACTCAGCGCTCCTGGAACAGCTGCAACAGGAAGCCCTAATTTTAAAATAAAGCATATTTTACGAAATACACACAAGTCGTTTAAAAAAACCAATTTAAGCACGAGGGCTGCATGGCTTAGGGCTGACCATTCCAAATGGTTCCTGAAAGTTAATTTTTATAGTGTTTAGAAAAATTGTTTGCTGATGCATAGTAGAGAAAAATAACTGATTTCAATAAAACCATTAATTATTTGAACTAAAGTACATACCTGTATTATGTTAAAATATCAAATACATAATACTCTATTTTCTCTGGAAAAGCAAACAAAGCGTGAAGAATTTAATTCCAAGTCATAGGCTTGGAAAATTCACTTCCATGATTTACAGTAATAAGCCAAATGTAAAAAAGTATTACTTTGACATAATGGTAATTCACTTTTTTCTGCAAGTGCTATCTTCTTCATAAACTCACACTTGAAATTAGATAAATAATTACAGCTTATGAAGCAAAGATAGTAGTCTTTCAACTCCTAGACAAATCCCTCTGATCATCATTGTTTAATTCATCCAAATAAAGACAATCTTAGCAAAATGTGCTTGCCTTCTTAATTATACACTCAAGTAATTACAATGAATACAAGTTTCTTCAACACAATACTCTCCCAGTTGAATGAACAAGAAACCATCACTATACAACACAGATTTTGTTTCAGTATTTTCCTATCCTTTCCCAATCTATGTTACCATTTCCTTATTTTATTGTTGTAGTTTCCAGTCTTATTGTTGTTCTACTATCTTTAAGTCACCATATCTTCAGTCACTTATTCCAGAGAGAAAACCCTTTTGTGTTAGTACCCTTCATCTACTTTTCCATTACCAATCAACTTGGAATACTTTAATCTCTTAAATTCTTACACACTAGCTTATTACCCATAAATATTGGTTTATTAAAGAAACAAGTTATATGTTCTTTTTTTTACCTTCCCAGCATAAAGGAACACTCAAACTAAATGAAGTTGATTTCATGACATACCTGGATAGAACGGGCCCTTACCACTCTTGTTCCATAAGTTCACATTTTATTTCTTCTTTCTTTCCAGCTTTCGGGTGCATTTCCTAAGAATCTGCTGTTATCTTTGGTTTTAGAGATCTTATTCTTTTAAGTCAAGTTTTTGATCTTTTTACTTTATAGAAACTACTATGACCTTTCTTTCACTGGCAGCCTGAAGTGCTCTTTAATATTCACAATCCTTAACCTAAGTTTTTGACTTACAAAACTTTTTCCTCCGATCGCCTTTTAATTCAGCCATTCTCTCTTCTGAGAACTCTGTCAGTTGCATATGTTTCTCATTTAATACTTTTGCTCTTGATGAGTCTTTTTTCACAGATTTTTGCCTATACTTTTTTTTTTTTTTTTT
>NW_016107630.1:1045389-1060443 GCF_001604975.1 Cebus imitator
CTTTACATTTTGTTTGGAAAATTTCCAACATATACAAAAGTAAAGAGACTAGAATAATATATCTCTACGTAGCCGTCACCCGGGTTTAACAATAATCAACTCATGGCCAGTCTTGTTTCATCTCCTCACCCATTTTATTCTTAAAGTACATCCCAGAAATTAGGATCTAATTTTAAAGTAGAAAATTCTTGTGTTTAATACTTACTAATGCACAATAGTCTTCAGTGTGTCTTTGAATATACCAGTGTGCATCTTTTCAACCAAATATTCTACTGCACTATCCTCCCGGTAAGCTGTTCTCATCTAATATTCAATGAATATGTTCCTTTGTTATCAGTATACATTCCTAATTCCTTTGCATGCATTCCTACACACAACACTTTTTTCTTGCACAGTCTTGAAAAGTGACCTCCCCACACTGTGACACTATTCTTCAGTATTTTCAGATAACTCTGAATGAATGCATAAAATATTCAACTAAAGTTGACAATACAATTATTCGTAGCAGGAACTCCAGATGTAGTCATTATACTGTCAAATCATTCACTTATTTTCCTGCCTTTAATTAGCTACCTTTTAGGAAAAACAGTAACTTAAAATTCTATTAAATTCCATAGTCTTTATGAGATCCAACTGATGGCAAACAAATACAAAACCATCAACTTCTATACATGGCATGCAGAAGTAGTTCAGTACCAAGCCTCAAATTCCCTTTATAATAAAAAGCCTGTTTTTAAAAAGTGTGTCAAACATATTTGGACTAGATCTTCCCCACAATAAAAAAATTAAATCACTTTAATTTCTAGTTTCATTTTTAATTCTAACGGGAAGAAGCAATTATAAGGGCCCACTAAGACAAAAAATCTTAACTGAGTAATTATAATTAGTTACCAAAATCAAAAAGTCAAAAAGGTAAAATACATTTTAGTATTACCGTGAAAAGTAATACTAAACTGTGTGGGCCCTCTATGAGGATCTCAGGAGCTCTCACAGATCTCTGGACAACCAACATTTGCAAAATGCTACCAAATATATGCTTTGTATATATGGAGTGCTCAAAAATTACTAAGGAATTTAAAAGATACATTTACTTACTTCAAATTAATGACAACGTTGTAATATATGACACACACACACACACACACACATATATATATTTTTTTGAAATGCAGTCTTGCTCTGTCACTAGGGTAGAGTGGAGTGGCTTGATTTTGGCTCACTGCAACCTCCGCCTCCCGGGCTCAAGCAATTCTCCTGCCTCAGCCTCCTCAGCAGCTGGGACTACAGGTGCACACCACCACACCCAGCTAATTTTTGTATTTTTAGTAGAGATGGGGTTTCACCATGTTGGCCAGGATGGTCTTGACCTCTTGATCTTGTGATCTGCCTGCCCCCAGCAAAAATAATAAGGTGATCAATAACTCCCCCCACCCCACCAAAAAGGAGACAACTGTTTTCAAAATACCCTTTTTTTGTTTCTTGACATCAGGGTTTTCCATGCTGGTAAAATATTGTTTAGAACATCAAGCCTTATCCTGGAAAAACAGTAATTGAGAATTAAAATAATTAGTTAATAATTAAAATAAATTTATAATGGTAGTTGAGAATTATAAGTCTAGGCTAAAGCTTCCCAACTCTTCATTTTTTGAGAAAAGGTTTGCTCTGTCACCCAGGCTAGAATGTGGTGGCGTGATCTTGGCTCACTAGTCTTGGTCTTCTGGGATCAGGCAATCCTCCCACCTGAAGCCTCCTAAGTAGCTAAGACTACAGGCGCATGCCACAAGGCCTGGCTAATTTTTTTTTTAGTTTTAGTAGAGACCAAGATCTCATTACATTGCTCAGGCTGGTCTCAAACAGCTGGCCTCAAGCAATCCTCCCACCTTGACCTCTCAAAGTGCTGGAATTACAGATAAGAGCCACAATGCCTGGCCTAAAGCCCTTTTTAGTGTGACAGACCTGAGACATTAAAAAATAATAATAATAAAAAGTCTGGGTGTGGTGGCTCACGTCTATAATCCCAACACTTTGGGAGGCCGAAGCAGGTGGATCATGAGATCAAGAGATGGAGATCATCCTGGCCAACATGGTGAAACCCCATCTCTACTAAAAATACAAAAATGAGCTGGGTGTGGTTCCACACACCTGTAGTCCCAGCAGCTCAGGAAGCTGAGGCAGGAGAATCACTTGAACCCAGGAGGCAGAGGTTACATTGAGCTGAGATCCAGCCACTGCACTCCAGCCTGGTGACAAAGTAAGAAGCCATCTGAAAATAAATAAATAAATAAATAAATAAATAAGGAAGCAAGCCAGAGAACGCCACATTTTACTAAACAATCTTGCACTTTAGTAAGACTACCAATCTTCTAGTGAGAAAAATTTGGGTTCAAAATGGATGAATTTACCTCTTTCTAACTAAGGAGATAACAAAAATCTTACCAAAAAGGGGAATGCAAGCTGTGAGGTCCCCACTGTCTGAATGCTAATTCAGTCTCCTCACTTGTTCATTTACTTCCACCATTCTTTGCCACCCTGTCAGGTGATCTATTATGCCAAATGATCCTTCCTTTTACAAAGTTCATAGCATGGTGTAAGAATGTTTTAACAGGTAAGAGGAGCCACCTCCTGTCCTTAATGCCTAGTATGTATTTCTCTTTCATTATTTCCTCCCCTCAGCTGATAACTTAGAAAAACTACTTAGGCTATCTTTACAGTTCTAAATCACTGTAGTCGTCTAAGATTTTGTTGGACTTTTAAAGCCTCCGAAGTCTCCAATTTCCCTCAATATGCTTTTCTCTGAAAAATTACTTTGTCAATCAGGTATTTTAAGGTTTAATCTAAATGCTGTCTACTGCAATAAAAATATAAAAATCTACAAAATATTTCATGATGCCCATTTGTATCATAATACTACATTCTAGAAAAGAATTCTGTTCTTAACTCCAAGCTAAATAAAAGGACAATAAACTCACTATAGCCCTTTGTAAGAGTTATATGAAACATATTCTACATACTGTATACCCTGGCTCTAACAGATTATTTTTAGTTACAGAAATTATAATTTTAACTTCAATGATTTTCATCTTTAAAGTAGCAGATATGCTGTGAAAAAACTGTTTACACATATTGATGAGGAGGAATAAAAATGCTTGATCTATTCTAGGGATTGTTAGAAGGATAAAATAATGTAAAAGAGCTTCATAAACTACAATGTGCTGAAGAAAATAAGGTGTTGCAGGAATCTTTTTCATGTGAAACGTCCCTCATCAGCTGGGTCACCCAGACATTTTGATTAACTCAGCAATCTCCTAAAATTCTCATGTTAGTTCTGACACTATTATTACTAACCTATCCTCCACTGAAACTGATGGATGCCCAGCCATGTATATGACAAGAGACCCTAAGTCCAGAGAGAAGTGATATAAATTCTGCATCTATTCTCTTTCATATATTACACTGAAACACATAGGTATCCCCTAACCTTGCTCATTTCAACTGAAGAATTACTGTTTTTGTTAATTAAATCATTTAGAAATTGTATCTATAATTTTGAGGTATTTTAAAAGGTTTAGATTTACAAACAAATTTAAGACACTATACAGTTCTTATATAACCCCCATTATTAGCGCTATACACTGTAAGGTGTTGAAATTTATTAGTTGTTGCAATTCATCAACCAATACTGATAAATCAAAAGTCCATTCTTGGCTGGGTGAGGTGGCTCACGCCTGTAATCCCACCACTACAGGAGGCCGAGGCGGGCGGATCACGAGGTCAAGGGATCGAGACCATCCTGGCCAACACGGTGAAACCACGTCTCTACTAAAGATACAAAAATTAGCTGGGTGTGGTGGCATGCACCTGTAATCACAGCTACTCGGGAGGCTGAGGCAGAAGAAGTGCTTGAACCAGGGAGGCAAAGGTTGCAGTGAGCCAAGATAGTGCCACTGCACTCTAGCCTGGCACCTGGCGACACAGCAAGACTGTCTCAAAAAGAAAAAAAAAAGTCCATTCTTTATCAGATTTCCTCAATTTGCATCTAATGTCCCTTTTTTGTTGTTCCAGTATCTCCTATTACGTTTAATCATCATGCCTCCTTAGGTTCCCCTTACTTGTGGGAATTTAATCTATGATTTTGAAGAATGTCAAATTTATCCTTCTACTTCCCATTCTAAAACTTCCATCCAAAGTAATTTACATGATTTCTTTTGGCCTTACTTCTTTTACCTGTTCATGATATCTGGCAGTTACTAGTCTTGTGTACTACTGACCAGAAGAGGATTAGTGGTGGGACTCCAAAGTCCCTTCTAATTCTTTTTTTTTTTTTTGAGATGGAGTTTTACTCTGTCACCCAGGCTGGAGTGCAATGGCATGATCTCAGCTCACTGCAACCTTCACCTCCCAGGTTCAAGTGATTCTCCTGCCTCAGTCTCCTGAGTAGCTGAGATTACAGGCGACTGCTATCACATTGGGCTAATTTTGTATTCTCAGTAGAGACAGGGTTTCATCATGCTGGTTTTGAACTACTGACCTCCAGTCTCATCATGCTGGTTTTTGAACTACTTGGCCTCCCAAAGTGATGGGGTTACAGGTGTGAGCCACTGCTCCTGGCCACTCCATCTAATTCTTAAAGTATAGTCAGCCCTCTATAGGTCTGGGTTCTGATTCAACCAACCTTGGATCCAAAATATTTGGGGGGAAAAACGATGGCTGCACCTGTCCTACACACGAATAGAAAGTCGTTCTTGTCATTTATTATCTAAACAATACAGTATAACAACCATTTACATAGCATTTATATTGTTTTGGGTAATATAAGTAATCTAGAGATGATTTAAAGTACATATAAGAGGTTGGGCATAGGTCATATGCAAACACCATACCATTTTATACAAGGTACTTGAGCATCAGTGGATTTTAGTATCTAGGGTGTTTGTGGGAGTGGAAGTGGGGGTGGGGTGGGGGCTGTGTGTGTCCTAGAACCAATCTCCCATGTATACCAAGGGGTCTAGAAGGCACTTTTTATATCTCATTTTCTGACTTGAAAATAAAAATTTTACTTTTCATAAGCATGACAAATACTATTCTTTCCTGAAACAATTCAATTCTCTTCCTCTTCCACCAACCTTCCCTTCAGTTCTTATTTTGCCGTATGGAATCCATTCTCTTCTACCATAACTTTTATTCTATCTGTTCCTCAGAAAAACATTTTAATTAAAAACTTACTTTTCTTCCAATGAAGCTTCTACAAACCCCTCAAAAACTCATTAGTCTCCCTTAACTTTTCTCCAAAGAAAAGAATAAGGATGCATCACGCATCACTTTACCTCACCACCCAATGTTACTTTCAAACTGCTGTTCTACCACCATCAATGAGGGTGACTTCTGATATCAATGCCACCTAATCATAACACACTTTCTCCCATCAAAATAGCCATTGGGTCACTGGGACATCTTCACTCATTACATAAACACTTTAGCACCTGGTTTTATTTCCTTCTTCTCCATCATCCTATGACCTTTCCAGCACTCTGGCCTCATGACTTCTTAATAACGTCTACTTTGATGGTTTTTACAACATCAATCCATATTAGCAACTTCTTTTGCTGTATCTTTTTCTTTCCTGTGTCACTTTTTGTAATAGTAATTCATGTAACACTTACATCTCCTTTCCTAACTTCATTCTTCTTGATCCTCCTATTTTCACATAACCACTAAACACACTTTTGGCCTTTATGGTGACCAGTCCCTTTATATGCTCCCTTGACTTGACTTTACCATATAGTCTAAGCTTGAGCCAACATGCTGCTCATCTGCTACTATTCCTTTGATGTTATGCAATTTCAGACTTAGATAAATCCAGAATGTATGCTTTCATCTGGGCTTAATGAATTATGAGAGTGAAAACACATACACCCCACAAAGGCTAATTCTAGAAATATTTTGTTACCCACTTTTAGCTGAATTTTCAGTACATTTTTGAGAGTTCCCCCAAATCCAGTAGTTTTAAGTCTACTTTCCTACTTTCAACTTGTTCAGCAAGTGTCTTACAATATTCAGACCAGAATTCTCTCAAATTTTTCAACTACCTTCAAAATCCTCACTGCTTTCAGCTGTTCTTCCTTCTCCCTTTCTTCATAAAGACACATAATGGTGAGAGAGAAAAAGATTGTAAAACTGATTATTTCAGTTCTGCTTCCAGCTCTGCACTGAATTTTTTTTTTTTTTTTTAATGGAGATGGGGCCTTGCCATGTTGTCCAGGCTGGTCTAAAAATCTTGGCCTCAAGCAATTCTGCTGCCTCAGCCTTCCAAAGTGCTGGGATTGCAGGTGTGAGCCACCATGCCCAGCCAATACACCTACATTCTAAGTGAACTTGATAAAAAATCCCTTCTCGTTCTAACAATGGTCCTAAAAAGTATCTCTATATTTAAATCCTAACATGTCCATTATATTGCTGATCTAATCATTAAAATCAATCCTAGGACTTAAACTAGCCTTAGAAACAAATACTAGGTTAACAGGTAGCAAGCATTTACTATATGCCAGGCACTGTGCAAAGTTCTTTGCACATATTAACACATTTAATCCTCAAAACAGCCTTAAATGACAGGGATTATCAATATGTCCATTACAAGCGTGGAAATTGAGAGGATTTCAAGCCCATGTTTTAAATGATTATACATACTACCTCACTGGAAACATTCCCCGCAATGGGTCCTGCTTTACTCCTGAACTACCATCCTATTTCTTCTTCCTTTCTATGGCACACTTCTTCAAAGAGTAGTAGATACTTGTTCATCACATTTATATCCTTAATGCCTTATAATTTGATTTATACATGCTTGTGAATAATCTTATGTAACTACTGTACTCAACAATCATTACTAATTTTAATCCTATTTATCTGATACCTAGATTCCTTTTTATTTTATCTATAACAAAAATATGCATTGCTTAAAGTTTAATTACAAATGCTTTAATCTTCTTGCTTTCTTATACCTGGGAAATCTTACACCAAAATTTTAAGTATCACATCTCTGGCCTCTGAATTCACAACTCCATAGAACTCTTGCCCAAGTCTTCGGCTGAATTTTCTACTGCTCAGTGGACTCCACCACATGCTTCATTTTTCTCACAAGCAATCATATCAGTAAGATGCCAAGTCCTATTACTTTTACACATAACTTTCCTCACATTTCTTACTTTGTATTCTCATTTCATGTTCCTAACTTAGATTTATACTTAACATCTTACTTAGACGATCAGTCTCCTACCTGGAATGCCTAGTCTCCATTTTCACTTCTCCAGCATACACTGCTGGTTTCTTAAAGCTAAACTGGTCATTTTTACCCAACTGCTTAAAAATGGTGATGAATCTTTCACGGCAATGGTTCTTAACTCATCCCCCTTTGATAATCTGAAAGAAGTCAAACATCTAAAACTTGGTTCATAGCATCATCAAATGATCACAGATACTCCTGACACTCATCTTCCAGCCATAAAGGAGTTTGATAAATCCCATGTAAAATTCATACTCCTTGGATAAACATCGGTTTTAAGATCTTGTCCCATAATACTTTCTGGCATCATTACCTTTCATTTTTTTCCATTATCCTGTTTGCCACACGTAACTGACTCTTTGTCACTCCTAAAATATGACACATACTCTATCACATTTAATCATGCTATGTTTTTGGTCCATAAAGCACTCCCAATTTCTCCTTTTGTTAATGGATCACTCATTTCATTATGTGCTAATAACCACACTAACTCCACTATATATTTCACTTTGTCTCCAATTACATCTAACTCATGTTTGCTGTCTCCGATTATAAGCTTTATGAGAACAGAAACCTTGTTATTCTTCTGAGTCCCTGCAGTGTCTAGCATAACGTTAAAACAACTTCTGAATAATGCAATAAATGAACAAACAACTGAAGTGAGCCAACATCCTTCTAGGGATATGAAATGTTCACGGTAATTAATTGAGACTAAAGAAAACCTAGAAATTGGAGCCAACAGAAAGGCGGATTCTGATAGAGAAAAAGGGTACCACTTTTAAATTAAAATCAAGATCAACAGAAAAAAACCTGAAAGGGATAGAATTATGATGAGAAAAAAATTGGGGAAATAAGGTCAAGAGATAATCTAAATGAAATTTCACATATGTAACTAATGTCTTTTAGAATTGCTGGTGAAAATCTTGTGCATAATAACCTTTACCTCCCTGGAAAGAAGCACATTTTATACTTTGGTCGCAAACATATATAGCTGTTTCTCTACTAAATGCAAAAGCAGCAGAAGTATTTTCTTTGCTTTAGCCATACAATACATATCTGTCGACTCTTAAAAACACAATTTTTTAATAGAATCTATAGTATGATTTGATTTAAACCTATGTTTATGTGGAAAATTATCATTATGCAAAGGCTGGGGTTGATTACCATAGAATTCAGGCGGTTTGGCCTTAAAAATACTAACTCTAAGATGAATATGAGAGAGGTCTTCAAGTATCTGACAGGTTGTCATAGAAAAGGAGAGGGTAATGGAAGGTATTAATAAATTAATTTCTTAAACTACAGCTGAGAACAATACAAAAGGTAAACAAAATGGATCCATTTAAGCAAGACTATATGAAAAGTTCTTAAAGGATAATTATATAGTCTTAACTATCTGCCCTGGATAGTTAAACCTGTGAAAAACATTTTATAGTCCTATAGTAATAAGTGTATTTCACTGAAAATGCTGCTCAATATGTAAATAGGAACTGATGTAGTAACATTTCTTTCTCATCTGTAGCCCTTAATACCTTCAAAGCACTCAACTACCATCAAACATATTTCCTTTACTGAGATGATAAAAATCATTCCAGATGTAAAACACATTCATTTAAATACTACTTATATAATGGAATTAAGAGTTGAATAGCTCTCCAAAAGACACAGCTTCAAATTAATTTGTGACTCAAAAGTAAAAATATGCCAGGCATGGTGGCTCGCCCCTATAATGCCAGCACTTTGGGAGGCTGTGGAGGACGGATCACAAGGTCAGGAGTTTAAGACTAGCTTGGCCAACAGGGTGAAACCCCATCTCTACTAAAAATACAAAAATTAGCTGGGCATGGTGGTACATGCCTGTAATCCCAGCTACTTGGGAGGCTGAGGCAGGAGAATTGCTTGAACCTGGACCCGGGAGGCGGAGGTTGCAGTGAAACAAGATTGCACCACAGCATTCCAGCCTAGGCTAAAGAGAGACACTGTCCAAAAAAAAAAAAAAAGGAAAAAAAATTTTATCCAGTGGTAAAAATTTTTAAATGAACAATTCTGTCTACTTCAGCTCTTCCAATGTTTGCTCCAAAAGACACATTTTAAAATTAAGAATTAACATTTTAAGCATTAAGCTATAGGAAAGTAGAGGACAATTCAAAAATCCAAATAACTCAATATCGTTTAAAGTTGTACATATAGAGAAGAGGCATGCTCCAACTAGTTTTTACTTCTTAGATATTAAAACACACGAAATGAGAAAGTCAAAGTTACAGGACAGTTAGGATAGGTATTTTTGTGTGAACTCTGACCAAATACTTCTGATTTGTTTATGTTGAAAATAATAAAATACTGACTTTTAATTTACATATATTTTTTATTTTGGTGTTACATATATTTTTTATTTTTTATTATGGCATTCAGCAATGTGCTTTAAAATTTATGTATTTTTAATATTTCTGGGAAATACCTGTAGCATATTTATGTATGTGTGATTACTTTAGTCTTTCCTGGGGGGGACAGCTTTCAAATATGACTGCAGTAGATGAGTTTTTTGGTTTAATTTTATGGCTATTTGCTATAATTAGTCTTAATATTATAGAACAGGATTTTGAAAAAATAAGATTTTGACATATAAGTTTTAATGTGTTTGATAAAAAATAAATTATGTTTTGATTTGTATATTACATTTCCACCCCTATTTTATACCCAAATTTGAATGAATATATGAACAATACTCACATTTGGTTTTATAACCAATAAGATTATCAGACTAAATACTGAATGGTCTTGGTAACAAAAAATATCTAAAAAAAAAAAAAAAAAAAAAAAAAAAGAAGAAGAAGAAAGCTAAAATGATGGGACTTACATTTTTACTACATGTATAATGTTATTATTGATAACTATTCTACAGAGAAGAAGGCGACAGGCTAAAATGTCAAGCTAATCTAATTTGATGCCACTAGTTAGGAGTACAGGCTTTGGAACTAGACTACCTGACTGGGTGCTGGGGCTGGGCCATTCAAAAGTTAAGGGAATCTGAGCAAACTGCTTTGTGCCCTACTTTCCAAATCTGTACAATGGGGTTGATAATGGTAACTACATTTAGCGATTATATATTAACTTACTGTAAAGGGCTAAGAACAGTGCTTGACATAGAAAACACAAAAATGAATAGCTAGTATTAATATTCATACACATCAAACTTTTGGCTCCTGGGATTGAGACAATTTCATCCTAAGCTATAGTATTTTAAATGTTTGTGCCACAAAATAATGACATGAAAAACTCTAAGCAACAGAGGTGGAATCTAAGTAATTAGTATTAAGTTAGTAATTTTCAAGTTATTCCTAGGATGGCAACTGTTGCAAAGGGATCTATCTAAGCATTTTGATAGTGGAGACAAACTTTTATACAGAGATCCAATGGTGGCACAATCCGTTCTACCAATACCAGTGATTCAAAAAGACTAGTTCTTAGAAACTAATATATATGTATCTTTAAAACCCCTTTTCGCTGGGTTTCTTTAGAAAAGTCTACTTAACAGACTACATCAGAATAATTAACTAAAAGTAGCCTTACTAAACCATGAAAATACCAACCCACATTTTTGTTCATTCTAAGCTCTGGTTCAGGAAACCCTTAGAAAAACTTAGAAGCAATACTCATCTTTGCAGGATGCTAAAACCCTGAACAGCTTAAATTTATTAAATTATATCTAAATGACTACAATGAATCTTGTTCTCTTAAAAACACATGCACACATACACAAAACTAAAAATACAGGTATCTACCTACATATATTGTAAGAAAATATATGGGTATTGCTCTATTACCTCACTACTGTAATACTAATTAATTTACAATCTGTCTAGCTTTGGAGTTTTTCCCTTCATCATTGTAGGTGAAATGTATTTAACAAAACCACATTTCACAGAAGATGTTTAATTGTACATACAACCTATTTAAAAAAGGTACACATACAACAACAAACACCTGAGGGATATTAATTCTCTCAGTGAATAAATAGCTAATATGCACACCTGGATTGAGTTTTTTTCCCCCCTCACAATTCTGTATACGAGAAGAGTGATTTTTAACCTATTCTTATTTACTGAGAAAATATTAAGACTTCCTGGTCTTTATTTTATGGGGGTAAATTCCTTCTGACAAAAACTTCAAATTTTTAATTAATTTTGTTTAATCCTTTATCCACCCCACCCCTTCCTTTTTTGGGCCATTGGTCAAGGCCAAATTAAATAATTATATGAATAAAATTGCACACTTTTGGGCTAAGGTCACCATTTCAAACCACTCTGGGGCTACTAGAACCTGCAAGCAACTGGCAGTTTCAAAAGTTTAAAGAAGACAGTGGGAAGAATCTATAATGACCCTGTTCATAAGCTGGTTTAAGTACTTACCTGAAAACAAAAGCTGAGCACCAACATAAAATTAGCAAATAAATGCAAGAATTTAACTAATTGTCCTGTACCAATTTAATTACAAAGTAGATAATTTTAGTTGATGAAGGAAAATTCTACTTTATAAAGATTTTCAGCTAATTAATGTATAGAAGGAATATGTGAATTAGGCGAGAAAAAGCATTATTTGCAACTCACCAGTGAAATTAATTAAGGCAGCAACCATTAGTGAATATTAAAATCATTAGTAGAAAAAACTGTAATGAAAGGATCAGAATGTCAATACCCAAATCCACAATCAGTCTTAAAGCATCATTAAAATCACTAAAAGTGGGGCAACCAGATACTAGCTGCCTCCCACTGAGACACAAATGAAAGCACAAGAAATTCTTTGTAGTCCAGCTTAAAAACCACCACCACCACCACCAAAAAAAAAAAACAGCTCTAAGTCTTATCAAGCCTTTGGAACCATAAGTTTATATTAAAAATGCAGCAGATAGAGGAACAAGTTAACATGACACTATAAAGAAACAGTCAGACTAGTCTAACCTGTGAAACTTTCTAAAAGGATAACCACATCACTTCATAAGTAAATGGAGGTGAGACTGGGAGTAGAGAGAGTGGAGAGGACCATTACAGACTGAGACATAAACCAAATACTATGTGCAGCCCTCCATAGGACCTTGTTCTGAACAAATCAAACCTTAAAGGCATTTTCGGAATAACTGGGGAAATTTTAATGTGAGTGGGGTATTTGATGATATTAGGAAATCACTGTCAATTTTGGTAAGTGTAATAATCATAGTATGGTTTGGTAAGAAAACGTAGTTATTTTAGAGAAACTATGGTAATATACGAGAAGACATGTCATGATCAAGGATTTGCTTTAGAATACAATAGAAAAACTGAATAGATAAAACTGTCAGTGCTACTGAACCAAGATGACAGGTGTATGGGATTCATTATATTAGTGTATAGCTAAAATCTCTGACAATAAATTAATAAATATTACCATATGAATAACCCATTCAAATGTAACAAAGAAAATGAAAATAAGTTTACCAGTTAATTTTACATATCACAAACATATAAAAAATAAAAAAATGCAGCTTAATAGCTAATTAATATTGTGCCAGCAGAACTGTACCAAAATAGATTTAAATGACATTAATTAAATTATGAATTCTTTTCTATAGCAGCAATTCTCAACTCTTGCTACCTAGTAAAACCATTTTGAGGTCTTAAAACCACAGGAATGCCTGTGACCCACTCCAACTATTCTCAGTCTGGGGTACAAAGTTTGAGAAACACTGTTCTATAAGACCCACGGGTTTACTTTCATGAATAAATGTTGTCACTTTTTTTTTTTTTTTTTTTGAGATGGAGTCTTGTTGTGGCCCAGGCTGGAGTGCAATGGCGCAATCTCAGTTCACGGCAATCTCCGCCTCCGGTTTCAGGCAATGCTCCTGCCTCAATATCCCAAGTAGCTGGGATTACAGATGCACGCCACCACACCTGGCTAATTTTTGTAATTTTCTTTAGTAAAAATGGGATTTCACCACGTTAGCCAGGCTGTTCTTGAACTTCTGACCTAATGATCCGCCCGCCTCGGCCTCCCAAAGTGCTGGGATTAGAGGTGTGGGCCACCTCACCTAGCCAATGATAACTATTTTAACATCAATCATTTTCTACAAAAAGTCTGCTTTGTCTTTCTTTTAAAAACTTCATGATGAGAATGGCTGTTACTCAATCTGAAATAAAAGAAAAGCTCAAAAATAAATACTCTTTGTACACATTATCTCTCCTAATTTTTAGAATGTAGACAACATGATCATGAAAAATTACTTCTAGCAATTTTTCTAAAAGTGATCTACCCCTTAATAAATTAACTACACTTCCTAGCATGATAAAATGATCATTATAATGATGTCTCAATTTATAATCTCAAGGATTTTTGATCACCGTGTTCTTTGAAACAGAATATGTGAATGACTAATAGTGTGCCAGGTTTGTGATTATGTATTTAGATGTCAGATTTTAAACTCATTACAAAACACTCAGTCTCCTTTCTTTGAACAAATTACATTTTCTGAGACACTGTGACATCTAGCATTAAAAGAAATAGAAAAGCCAGATACAAATGTTAGTCTTAAAAGATTACTGTGTAAAATAAGTCAATTAAAATTTATAGTACTGATTCTAAAGTAATTAATTTCAGTCAAGTAGCTAATTCTAAAAATCATACAAGATAAAGGGAAGCCCCGACTACAAATATTTAGCAGAAGAGTATCACCTTATATTTGTGTTCTTACAAAATCTTTGACATAAATATTCTATCAATTATTGCATTTTGAACAAATACCATTTGAGGAAGACTCAGCAAGAAATTAATCCTATCACTACTATTTTGTTGAAGTCATCTAATTAAATAATTAGAGGACTAGAAACACGGAAAAGATTTAGTTATTAATCTAAAAGGCATGACCCCACTCATGCCATACTGGATGTCACTGTAAACAATGTTTAAAAACTGTAACTCACCTACTTTTAACCTATTTTTGAGTATACTTAAAAGTCCAGTTATAAAAAGCAAAACAAAGTGGAAACTCAGATCAAAATATTCACCAAATGCATGAAGAAAATCGTGTCTTCAAGTCCTATAAATGGATACTTTGAAATTGAGATTTTAAAAGATAGATTATTTAAAACTGCTTTTCCAAAAACTGACCTGTTTAACATACGTAAATAAAGGCTCAGCTCAACTAAAATATGCACATTAATATGCTTACTATGCATTTTATATGAATTACTATACATCCTAATAGAAAGAATGCAGGCAAGCAATTTAGAGAATTGTGACCATCAAACAAGCATTTTAAAATTGCAAACTAGATCATAACAAATTAAATAGATATTTTCCTATCAAATTAATAATCTTGTGAAATTAAAAAATAATATGCTGATAGGGGAAAAAGTAGGACGCCCCGCCTCATATATAATTCATGTTAGTTTATGTTAATATCACTTTTATATAAAGAAATTTACAAATAATGTAAATAGGCTTTAACATTTTTATTTGACCCAATAGTTCTAAGAATCTAGTCTAAGAAAATAATTTGAGAGGAGGCCGGGCACGGTAGTTCATGTATGTAATCCCAGCACTTTGAGAAGCCGAGGTGGGTGGATCGCAAGGTCAAAAGATCAAGACCATTCTGGCCAATACGGTGAAACCCTATCTCTACTAAAAGTAAAAAAATCAGCTGAGCATGCTAATGCACGCCTGGGGCAGGAGAATCACTTGAACCCGGAAGGTGGAGGTTGCAGTGAGCCAAGATCGTGCCACTGAACTCCAGACTGAAGACAGATCGA
>NW_016107630.1:1060728-1091462 GCF_001604975.1 Cebus imitator
TCAAAAAAAAAAAAAAAAAGGAAAGAAAATAATTTGAGAGGCAAAAAAGTACATGTATGGAATAGCTTACATGTCCACTTTCAGAAGTACGATCTATCTATTAGCATGTTATGCAGGTATTAAAACTGTCCTTTAAAACAAATTCTAAGTAAAATGTCAATTGCAATAAAAGATAATGCAAATCTTCGAATACAGAGCAATTTTAATTTTGTAAATAAACATGTATTTACATAAAATATGAAAATAAATGGTTATGTCTTGTGAATTATCAAAATTAGGGTCCATTATCTGATATTTAAAAGCTTTAACTCATCTACTTTTAACCTATTTTTGAGTATACTTAAAAAGTCCAGTTATAACAAGATGCAAAAACATTCAAATAGGTAAAACATGAAGTCATTTAGGAAAGGCTAAACATTTTTTTCCTTTATCCTATGAGGCAGACATGCAGAAACAAAAATGCATTATACTAAAAAATTCAACACAGAAGTGAAAAAAGACACTAGACAATTTTTTTTTGTTACAAAGTGAGCAACTTAATTTACATGCTCTTAGTGTAAAAATGCAGAACACTTAAAAAATGAACAAAAGCAGCCAGGCACGGTGGCTTATACCTGTAATCCCAGCACTTTGGGAGGCTGAGACGGGCAGATCACCTAAGGCCAGGAATTCAAGACCAGCCTGGCCAAGATGGTGAAACCTCATCTCTACTAAAAAATACAAAAATTTGCCAGGTGTGGTGGCATACGCCTGTAATTCCAGCTACTTGGGAGGCTGATGTGGGAGAATCACTTGAACCCAAGAGGCGGAAGTTGCAGTGAGCCAAGATTACGCCATTGCACTCCAGGCTGGGCGACACAGCGAGACTCCGTCTCAAAAAAGAAGAACAAAAGCATAGAGTTAAGACAGAAGCTAGTTGTGCTAGGGCTTCATAATTTTTATTTAAAATTACTTAATTATTGTTTTAGAAGTTTCACCAAGGTCCTAAGATCACAAGGAAAATGGTGATGAATTCCCTAGAAGAATCCAGGTGATTTCTAACCATGTCTCCACCCACGATCCAAGCACATCTAAATACATTCAGATGGGCAAATACACATAGCTCAGTAGGGTCCAAAGAAGTGGACGGTTGTAATTCATTGTTTATGCTTGCTGGAGTTTCTTGGTATCTTACTTTCAAATTGTTTCTTTAATGAGTTGCATGTGAATTTTTCAACTTCTTAGAAGCTATGCGTAAAATCTTGATGACACCTTCTATTTTAATAAAGTAATCTATCTACCAAGTACCTAACTGAATGCCTATGACCTAGAAGCTACTCAATAAATTCTGATTCTTCTCTATAACAACTTCTACCAGTAAAGAGTTTAATAATCTATACTAATAATTATAAGCAAGGACCGTGTTTCACTGTTTCACTCTTGACTTTGCCTTTAAAAACTGCACACTGTGAAATATTCAATTGTATTAACTTGAAAGAAAAATTAAGGGAATTAAGAATTAAGCTAGCAACACACAGAGATTCTGTCAGGAAAGAGTGTAAGTGACTTAAAGCATCTACTACAGTCATAATAACATAATAAACACTATGACCTGTGCTAGACATACCAGAAAATTCAAATAAAGGGTAGGATTTATTTGAAGTTACCGGAATTAACACATAGTTAATTCTGATTAATTACCAGAATCAAGAATCAACTGCCTTAGAGTATCTCTCTCTACATATATACCACTTACCGATTTCAGGTTCACAAACTGATGGCATGATTGTTATATATTGGGAAGAAGTAAATATTTCCAAGAACTACATTATACTACTTTTTCTTTTTGAAATGATAGACATAAGCTAAACTTTAAGAGCTTGTCAACTATCAATTATGAGTTCCATATGTATAAAAATCATGACTTAAAGATAATATTACAAATACTAGAATACATCAAATAAAAGGAAACTATAAAATTCCATCTTAACTTATAAATCACTGCTCATTTTACTTACAAAAGATTTTCCTTTATTTTTTTCTTCATCGTGATTCCACTCTATCAACTATAAGTTGCATATGTTTGCACTGCATTTTTATTAGGTGGCTCAAATCCATTGTGGTACAAAGTAAAATATAAATGATTAAGATAAAATGCAAAGAAATAGCAAAATTAATTTTACAGAAAATTTATTCTAGTTTAAAATGTTTCTTTAAAAAGGGCACTACAATATGCTTCAAAAAAAAATTCCCTATGCCTCCACCCATTATGTATGTTTTAAATTTTAACATTTCACTCTTCCCATGCAATAATGAATTAAAACACATCAAATCAGCACTGAAAAACACACACAAGAACTTCAGGTCTAGACTTAGACATAGTGACATAAAGTTTAAAGTGTAAACATGGCATTAAGAATTCAACAGTAATTCTTCATTAAAGCTTTTCTTCTGTTCTGGGAAAGCAGCACATGGAAGAAAAGGTGAAGGTATTAAAAGGAACAAAACTAACATAATTTTAATTACACGTATGAAGAACACTTTGGGTTTTTCTTAACAGTATTCATATGCCTGTCTCACTTGAGAAAAATAAAACTCATGAAACCAAACACATTTGGTAAGGTCCAAAATGGGGTGATTCATTATACTTACTGGTATTTTTCCATTTGGCAAAATGGGAGAAAAGTGGTTAAGACAATAAGAATCATACCTAAGAGGGATGTCTCCTTGGCAAATGCTGCAGCAATAGCTGGGTCCAATGCAGGTTGTCCATCCCCAGAGGGAAGATCAGGTCGAGTATAATCCCTACTTTTATCATTGTTGTATTTTACATTCAAATTCACAAGTTTGGAAAAATCAATCCTTAGGGTACAGCAGGCATTATAAATATTCTGACCATCTAGGGCCTGTAAAAGTGAATAAAGTATATCAGCAATCTTAAAGAATAAAAATTAGTGAAAGTATAATTTTAATAATAAAACTCAAGAACGAAAACTCAAACTTAAAAGCCACCAGCAACTGCCAGGCACGGGGGCTCAAGCCTGTAATCCCAGCACTTTGGGAGACCGAGGTGGGTGGATCACGAGGTCAAGAGATCGAGACCATCCTGGTCAACATGGTGAAACCCCGTCTCTACTAAAAATACAAAAAAACATTAGCTGGGCGTGGTGGCGCGTGCCTGTAATCCCAGCTACTCAGGAGGCTGAGGCAGGAGAATTGCCTGAACCCAGGTGGCGGAGGTTACGGTGAGCCGAGATCGCACCATTGCACTCCAGCCTGGGTAACAAGAGTGAAACTCCGTCTTAAAAATAAATAAATAAATAAAGCCACCAGGAAAAGGGTTAAAATTTCATACATCTTATTTTGTTGTTTGGCTGTGCATGTATTAGTTTCCACCAAATATTATCTTCCTTAAATAGAAAATGCTACTTCAATCTAAAATACAACCAGCTAAGCATCCATGCTAATACTTTTAATTTTTTTTAATTGCAAATAAGTTTTTAAAAACTAATAAGGGTCATAAACAGGAAGTACTACTGAAGTAGTACCACCCTACCCTGCTCAATAAGGTTAATTTTATTATACATATATTTATTGCTGGATGGCAGTACTTATATGAATCAGTACAGTTTTATGAAGTAACGAAGTAACTGCTATTTGATGCTACACTGTACAAGGTTGCTTCAAACCAAATTATCCTAACACACAATAGCAATTCCTATAAAATGAGGTAAACAAGAAAAAAGCTAGTATTTTCCTTAACCTGAAATGTTCAACTCCAATCAGATTATCTTGATGAAATTAGCAAATCCAATGTTATTCCAGAAAAGTTCTGAAATTGATGAGTGCCAGGTCTAGAATTAATTAAAAGCCTAGACTCTATTAGGTTATCTTAAGCAAGTTTTTTTAACCTCTCTGAATCTCAATTTCTTAATCTGGAAAACAGGAATGATGACAATAGCTGTCATGCTTCTTCATAGGGTTATTATGAAGAGTAAATTAAAGATCACATATGTGAAAATACATCATGAATTTTAAAGGACTATGTTACTGCTATGATTATGATGTATTTTTCTGCTCCTATATAATCATCATTTATAGTTCAGCTGGCGATAAGCTGTTAACAAACTAAAGAACAGGGAAACATGCTGTTAAGTTTTCATTAGAAGAATGAACATGTCCTGTTATGGAGACAGTAAACCTCCACAGCTTAAGTATATAAAGTTTTAATTCAAATATTCTCACCTCTGGGAATATAAAACCTTTCCTCTTAATACACGAAATTTTTATGTGACTAATTAACCTAGCTAAAAACTAACCTAGAAAATAATTCAGCACAGGTTCATCCACTTAAATACAGCACTGGTAAAAACTCAAAGGGACTTCATACACATCAGGATTTGAATTACATTCGGGTTAGGAAAAGTACCTATCATCACATAAAAGTGGAAGCCATGTATCAACTTTAACAGCCAGAATAACATAACTATTAATTCAATACCCTGCTGTAAAGGCAAACAAAGCATAGAAGATAGGTATTCATTTACTAATGTAGCATTCCTATAGGGAAAATGTGAGGTAAGTAGTAGAACTGATGTTTCTACACAATAGACAAATATCAAAAGATGAGTAGCAAAATTCACTCTTAGGTGACTACTTCACTATTATCAAAGAGAAAATGATACCTTATGAGAAAAGACCTGACTTAGAGTCACAGTATCTAGGTTAATGCTAAAAATACTAATACAAAATTACTAAACCCACACTAAGTTTCTTAGAAGCTGAATTATTTCCCAGCAATACTGAGATCGACTGCCAAATTATCTAATGAATATGCCAATTGTTAGAAAGTCCTCCAAGAAGCTTTGAAAATTTCCCTTTGAATATTAAAAAAAAAAAAACAAAAAACAACTTTATGTAGGTGGAAGATACACAAGTATATGTAAGGTATAAGAGCTAGAGAAATAAGCAAATAAGATGTAAATTAATCATCATTTAGCAAAAGAGGAAAGAAATAGCTGAGGGTGCATGATAACAGAAATCCAGGTATAATAGTTGGCTAAAGCTGGTGACCATAAATAAGAAAGGGAGTAAATCAAATTCAAAAAATATATACAAGTTCACATCAAGCTCATGTATTTGCAAAATTCCAAGAAACAGCAGTAGCACCCAAACCTGTCCTGTGATTCAGCAATCAGGAATGCAGTGAACTTGTTGGAACAAAGATTTCTGACAATAAAAGCTCAAAACACTTTGCAGAACGCAGAACGACCTTCTAAATGTGCCTACTCACAGTTAAAGTTTAAACAGTAAGCAAAAATCTTCAGGAAAAAAAATTTCACGTAAATTTAAAATTTATGGCTAAAACATGAAAATCAAAACACAAGAAAGATATTAGGCACAGAAATCATAATTAAACCAACACAATGAAACACCACATATGGACTTTTGAAAACATGAAAAGCCACAATAAAATGATTTCCATTTTTCTCAATGTTTGCTTTTTTGAAGAGATTATTGGGGATCAGATTTAACACATGCTGAGAGAAACTGTAACTTCGAAATTCTTTAAATATCTACTTTTTAATTTTTGGCAAGTCATGAAAAATTATCAAAATTATCAAAATCAAAAACAACACAAAATTAAGCTTATACTACTAATACAATACTTTAGGCTATTTACCAATACCAAACAACCTGACCCTGGTAGACTATGCAGGATTTTCCTAAAGCATCTTAAAATCATTGATTTCATCATAAATCCTCCATTAATATGAATGTAAAATATATAGGCTGTAAATTAAACATAGTCAAGGAAAATCTTTGCCCAAGAAAATAGGAAAGGATAATTCCATTAGGTGTCTCAAAGAATCTGCATAAAGCAATGTGTACTCTGTGAGAAGAAAATGAATGACATAATCTTACTGCTGCAAATAACTTTACCTGATATTTTTATTATGTTAGTGATGAAATATAATCTCCTAGAATAAATAATAACAACCCACTTACATGTTAAAATAAAATCATATAAACAGTACTTCCAAAAGACACAGTATCAATGTCCAGTGTCAACTAAATATATTCCTAATAAAGACATGTTTCTGAAAAGCTGTTTCTATTAACAAAAACCAAAAACAACCATTTCCTACTCATGTGTGTTGTAATTTAAGGACTACATAATTTTTAAATTCCAAGTGAAAAGGAGATTACACTGTGTCTTATTATAATATTAAAAAGACTGGTATTTTTATGTATTAAGTAATTACATTTCTCAACACTGTAAAAGCTGAATTAGAATGCCAAGAGAAGCCACGTCTTTGCCTATTACTTTCCAAAAAATAAACAAGATTTTCTAAAAGGTATTAAGGTGTTTTCTTTAATAAATATGAGGACCATATAAAAGACTTTTTATTGATAATTAGGGTTCTCATTATGATTTCTGATTATCACCGTAAATGTCAATGCTTAATAAATATAGCAGAGAACAAAGCAGATATGATACTCAGAACTCACAGTCCAACAGAAAATATACACATTTAACAAATTATAAATTTTATGTGTGGTACTGAGAACTAAGAAGGGAAGGGATCTAATCTAGTCTTAAGGAAGACTTCTCTCAAGAAGAGACTTCTAAACTGATACCTGAAAGACGAAGACAAGCAGAAGTTGGGCATAAAGAGATGAAGAGAAAAAATTGTATTAGCAAATGGAACAGCAATCTGTAAGATCGAGACATCAGAGACTTTACAAGACATCAGAGAAAATATATGGAAGAGAGAAAGTATATGGAAGCTATTTAAAGAAGTCCAATACAGCTAAAAAGGCATGAGAAGAGACTGGAGAGGCAAGCTGAGGACTGATTTAGAATCTTGTAAGCCATGATAAGGACTGTGGACTTTATCGCAAGGACAAAAAAGTCACTAAAGGGCATTGTGATTGAAAGCAATATGACTTGGAAGTTGAGATCATTCTTGGTTCTCTGTGGAAAAACAATGGAGGTAGAGGAAGATGTCAAAATGGTGAGTTCAGTCAGAAGGCCAGTGAAGCAGAGCTATGAAAGTGAATGATGACTACACCAGTGCTACTAAAATTATGACGCATGGTCCAGCAACCCAGGTTACTCTGCATGAATATAAGAAGTTTGTGTCAAAATTTATGTCAATATTGACATTAAGCATACTGTTGCTAGAAGTATGCTGATTTCAGTTTGACACATAATCCTACCTTGAGAGACCAGCATATTGATTAACAATTGGCTTAGACTGGAATGGTAACAAAAGAGTTGAGGAAAAAGGCCAAATTCAACAAAAATTTAGGTGGGTATAATCAATAGTATCTGAAGATAGACTGGAAGGAAGGGAAAAAATATCTTTTCTGGCTTGTTAATGAGACTGAAGTTGGTATCCTGCACTTTACTAACACAGGGGACACCAAAAACAGGAGTTGGATTGAACACACTAAGTTTGAAGATATTCATTAGTCTGCCAGGTTCCTAGCGTGGGTCTCTTAAGAGAGGTCTGAGCCAGAAAATGTGATGTGAACACTGAATCACAGAGGTTTAACTGACCTGTGAGAGCAGGTGAGGCCTCCCAGGCAGAAGGGGAGAACCTGACAAGGAAGAAACAGCCAGAGAGGTAGGGTAAATCTAGGTGAGGAGTATCAGAGACCAGGAAGAGAAAGAATTTTAAGACAATGGTATACAGCACCAATTATTATCTAAATATTAAGTAAGGTAAGGACTGAATCATATCACTGGCATTTAGCTACTCTAAGAATCACTGGTAACACTGGGAGGAGCAATTTGGGTAAACAGTGCTAAAACCGAATTATAATAAGCAGAGAAATGAGGAGATAACAAACAACAAAAATAGCCTATTTAAGAAGTCTGGTTATGAGTGAAAAGCGAGAAGAGAGGCAGGGTGATAGAAAGTACGTAGAGTTATAGATGGATGGATTCCAAGTTGAGGGTAAATTCATTTAAAACGAAAGAGGCTGAGAATGCTAGAAACTGGTGAAAAGTGGCCAATATAAAGAGAAATAAACGAGAAAGAGGGGATGACTGACAGTGCAGTCTCCTGAAAGGTAGAAGACGACAGGCTTTGGTGTTTATTGGTCTTAGACAACTAAACATGTATGCCTTTTATTAGAAGAGAAAGACAAGTGTGAGTATTAGCAGATTTTGCAAGAAAAGCTGATGGAAGTTTCATGTGATTTTCTTCTTCAAGCAAGTGAGAGAGGAGAGATATGGTGGAAGGGAAAATTTCTATCTGATAGGCATTATGAAAAACAAAAACATGTCGACCGAAGAAATGTGAAGAGATTTTTAAAGTAGAGGGCTTATTTGTAGTTGATGCTGATGGATTTAAACTGCTACCAACTGTCAGATTATATAATATGTGATATTCTCTAGGTAGAGCCCAGATGCAGGCATGTAAAACGAACATTACTCTAGTTATCAAAAACGTAAATTTTACCAAAGGGTCTAGATAACTAGGCAATGGGGCAAAGCAAGTTTAGGAGACAAACTTCTTTTTCCTTCTCTAATAAGTGAAGTGTGAGTTCTGATACCGAATAACTACTTAATAAAACAATGATCTACTTTCTTGCAATTATAACTGAAGATGTTTGTCAAAAAGACCTGAGTATATACTTGTGGACAAACATCAATATTATAGTTGGGTGCTTATTATCTGTTCACAGAAGATTATATGAAAATTTCAAAATTTCAGTTGACATAATTGAGGTACTATCTTTTATGATGAGATTAAATGTAACTATGTATTACTTCAGACGAGATACACATATAAACTATTTTCCCCATGAGAATTATAGCCCAAATACAGTATAATTCCCAGTCATATTTCATTTAATTGGTCCTTTAACAAATACTTTTCCTGAGGGTCAGGAGAACAAGGAAAATATTCCACATCAAGAAAAATGTACACTATATTTAAATGTCTGAAGTTGTGAAAAATGCCACAGAAATCATGACTTCTAGATTGTCTCCTACTGATAAAACCTCATACCACATTGATTTTGGTAGCCAGGGCATGTGAAAACGGACACTTATTTTTGGAAAACAAGAATTCTATTTGTTAACCTATGTCTGAAAAGGAAAGTCTAATAAGATTAGATTACACCTGAGAGCCAGTGAGGAGCAGCATGCTGGAGAGAAAGGATACTGAAAGAAGACTGAAAAAATGTCGACCTTACAGGTAATGTTAATTATAAGTAATGCACCTCTTTAAATGTTGGCATCCCCTTATAACACAGGAAAAACCCCTCTTTTGTAGACAATACAGAATAGCGGTCAGAAAAAAATGACTATAGCACTTGGTAAACTATTACAATTATGTTACCATTACTTGTATAGTCTTTCTGCTACCTAAAACTAATTTTGTTCCTGAAATGAGTTGTGAGGATGGAAATGCAATGAAACAATTATTAAAAATGGTCTGGGCTCCACAGAAGCGATCTTGATCTGGAGGAGGCATTTAAGTATTAGAGACAATTAGTCTGAAAGTAAAACAAAGAATGAAAGGAAGAAAACCAGTTTAGACAAACCCAGGAGGTGGAGGTTGCAGTGAGTCAAGATGACACCACTGCACTCCAGCCTGGGTGACACAGCAAGATTCTGTAATAAAAAAAAAAAGAAAGAAAGAAAAAGAAAAGAAAAGAAAGAAAATAGTTCAAACAACTAAAAATTTAGCTGGGCGTGGTGGCTCACGCCTGTAATCCCAGCACTTTGGAAGGCTGAGATGGGCGGATAACCTGAAGTCGGGAGTTCGAGACCAGCCTGACCAACATGGAGAAACCCTGTCTCTATTAAAAAAAAAAAAGAAAGAAAAAGAAAACCAGTTAAGACAAAGGTAAGCTTATTAAATGGTTTCATAATAATGTCTTAATGATGGAATAGTAATAATAATGAGATACTACGGCACAAAAAGTTAGAGAGACAAAGCAAAAGTAGATTTAAGACATACAAACAGAAGATTAAGATACTTGGAAGCAAAGATGTGGTATGCTACTTTCAGTGGCAGCCCTGATGGGAAATTTTACATGTCTTAATAACCTCACATCCTCCATATGACAATGACAAAGAAAGATAAATGATATGAATAAAAAGCTGACTAGAAACATATTCATGAATTTTTTTTTAAAAAAAGACATTAATACAGAGTTTTAAATAAACTGAGAACCTATCATAGCATTTGAGCCACATCTGTATTGATGTATTTCAGCGAAACTGTCTTGAAAACTAATTACTTTCAAACTCCCACTAAAAGCCACTTCAAATCTTACACAGATGTGCACCCACAATGTAATCCTGCTTTTTTCTTAAGAGCACAAACTTTTGTCCTTAAATTTAAAACAAAAACATGAAATAAAAGCCTACATTATGATTAACTATAACTATGATTATCCTAAAAATAAACATTTCTTTTTTATGACAAAATATTAAGGTTTCTTAATATTTTAATGCCATCAACTACTACTAGCTATAATGCTACAAGGTATTATTAAGTATATATACACATATATATTTTACATATACATCTCAATGAAAAAAACATCATTAGCTCAAAAGAAAGACTTACTAGTTTTGCTTGTTGAGCATTTACTGGATCACCATACTGGAGCAAAGCTTGAAACTGATTATTTTTTGTAAATGTGATTATCTTCAATACAGCACCAAACTTAGAAAATATCTGTCAAAACATTAAAATCAAAACATTATTTACTGAGTATATTATTATTTATCAAATTTATAGGTAATTGCGCAGATTAAACTTACTTGGTGAAGAACATCAAGTGTTACAGGGTAGTACATGTTGTCAATAATTATTCTAAGTACTGGACTCTGGGCTGGAGTCACCGCACTCTCGCTAACTGTGGTGCCACTAAGAGGAGTATTTGCTGTCTGGACAGCTGTCACAGCTTGAAGAACTGCTTGGGCACGCTGGAAATTAAGATTAAGTAGTTTAGAAACACATCTATTAATGTCACATACTCTGCAACCTGTTACACTACTAGTTCACTTTGTTCCTAGAACTTACACGGATTAAACAAAAGTTAATGCCCACTCGACAATTATTTTTAAGCACCTGGTATTACGAGTATATGACCCGGGTATTAGCTGTTTAATATATCAAATATTCTACTAGTATTTTATTCAAAAAAAAGTATCCAGGCTTTGGGATCAATGCTGAACAAGAAAAAAGATAGGATATGTAATCCATTCTCAAAAGAACAAGACACAGTTTTACAGACACCTCTATGCTCAGAAAATGTTTTAAACAGAAATTTAGAGAGTAATACTTTAATCACTCCATATAACAGATACATCATAAATCTCAACAAGGGGGTTATTAAATTATCCAAAATAACTCCCAGGAAGCTTATTATTTCTAATACAATCTTAAAATAGGAGCAATTACAATATAAATTTTTCATACTACCCTTAACTTCTGAGACTAAAATTTTTAGACTAGAAACTGATGTGTACTCCAGTCCAAAACCACAAAATTTTCAGGTAAACTTTAAGTTATAATATGAAGGCTATTTCTCATGCGTTTTATGGTATCACATACACCATCAATTATAAAATGCACTATTGTTTTAGGTATGACTAATAAGATGTTGCCAACTCTATAAATAGACTATTGTAGGACATATCAAATTTCTGATTTTAAAATGTGAAAAAATATATCCGTAAACTTGAATAAACACAGTATTTGTAGAAAAATCTGTCAATCAAATAATATGTTAAATGCTCCAAAAGACTGCCTTTATTACTATTATCCCTTTCCATTATTATTATGACAGATTCTATGATAAGGAAATAATTTCTTTTTACCTTATCTGTGGCCAAAAAACATACAAAGGCAAATAGTTCTAAAATATAACAATGACAAGTACCACAAATACCTACACATAGCTTTACAAAGTTTGAAAAATCTATATTAACAGGTTAATGACAGGAAAAGAAAATACAGAAGAATTAGGACACTTGGGAGAAAAAACAGAACAGTCACTTTACTAAAATATTATAAAATCACAGATCACATGGCTTGAGAATGAAAGAGTCCACATACATATCTAAACAATCATTTAAATGCTACTTAATAATTTTATGTATAAATGTACACATTAGCCAAAATGACTTAATTAAAACCCAACAATTTGAAATATATTATTTATTTTAGCAGACATCTTGATATTACTGAAAAATAACTGTAAATTGGTAAAATCAGATTTCGAGAGCAGTATCTATTCAAATGTTTAAACATATTTAAATATTTTAAGTAGCTCATTGCAATATTATTTTCATTAGTGAACATGTTCTTACTACATTTATCTGTAATAACAAGCATAAGACTACCACAACTTAGAAAAACACTAACATCTGCCGCTTCAAATAATAAAATGTGTTTTTAAAAATAGGAATCCATGATAATGATATGACAGTGGTGTAAAAGATTAAAAATTCCCCTGCAACTCTGTCACCCAGTTTACTTACTCCTACCAACCCCTCACAGTATTATCTTAGGCATCCTTCCAAAGATACTATCTACATCTGCAAGTATATATGTATTAATCTTATACTTATTCCATACTTTTTCCCAATACTATTTTTATTTTTATTCAATAATATTTATACTTTTTAATTCAATACTATTCATACTTTTATTTAATACTATTCACTGTTCTCTATTTTCCTTTTATGGCTTAACAATCACATTTTCCCACATCAGTAACAAATTACTTCATACATTTCTATATTATTTCATTTTTTAATGAGTTCATATATTTTTTCTGTAATTCATGGAGCAAAGTTGGCTTGCCAACCTATATTTTAATAAAAACTCTTATCAAAATATTACACACACACAGAGAAAAGGATATAAATCTTAAGTGTATAAAACTCCATAAAATACCACAAATTGGGCATCTTTGTGAAATAACTACCCAGATAAAAAACGGCACATTATCAACCTTCTAGAAGCCATACTCATGCTTCCTCCAAGTTACATAAATGGAATCTTATCAGATGTGTTCTAGTTTGGTTTGGCTTCTTTCAATAAATGTATGATGTACACTACCCATGTTTTGCAGGTAGCAAGCAGTAGCTTGTTCATTTTTATTATCATATAGTATTCCACTAAATGAATACACCACAACATATTCTGCTGCTGTTGAACATTTGGATCATTTGTAGCTTTGGGCTATTACATACGGTGTTCCATTCACTTTCTAGTACATATCTTTTAACACACCTTATGTATATGTTCTCAGGTATGTAACCAGGGGCGAGTTTACTGTGTCAAAAATAGATATATGCTCAACTTCAGTAGATATTTCAAGTTTTCAAAAATGGTCCTTTCATCATATATATGAGAGTTCAAGCTTTTCTACATTGTCACCAACATTTTATTACCTATCCTTTTAATTTTGACCACTCTGGTTATATGCATAGCAGTATCTCATTTGGAGTTAAGGCTCTCAATCCAAACCTAATCTACTCTTTGCTTATCAAGGGATAGCTTTTAGGAGAAGAAATAGCTAAATGGAGACCTCAAGATATTTAACACTGGCCATGTGAAGTGTGAGGTAGAAGTGTGGTGCACAAGGCAGGCCAACCCACAATATTCCATGCATGAGAGCAGTGACATAATGGTAGAAATGACTGACATCAGGAGAAAGCATGCCAGGTTACAGGATGTACCATTATTTTACGGACAGAAGCATAAGCAAATAGGGTGGGGGTAGTCATAAGACAGAGGACAAAAAGTAGTGATCTCAGAAAGGGCCTTTACCCTAAGCATGAACAGGATTTACCGCACAGGAGGAACTTAGATATGTGCATTTGAGAAAGATATTAGCTGGTTGTACTAGAGAGAAAAAATTCCAAGAGGGAAAAGAAAAAGAAAGAAAGTAGTTTATTAAGGGAAATGGTGTAGTAACATAGTCAAGAGATGAGTGTGTTTGAGCAATACAAGTAGCAGGAAAGATGGAGAAAACTACGCAGATAATTAAAAAGTGTGAACTAAAAGGACCTGATGATTTCATGAAGAGATGTGGAAGAATTGATGGTTAACGCATATTCATCTGCATGTTTTCTACTATGAAACCCTATTAAAATGCCTAGAAGTAAATGAATATAAAATAAACAAACACTGAAGGGAGTTAAGGTCATCATTAGCTAAGAATAATTTTATCAAATTCCTAGAACACAGAAAATGGAACCAAGTTGGTAATTGGCAGGTTCACAGGAGGAGAGAGTGGGTGAAAAAAGGATGAACCGAAAGTCTAGCTCATTAACAAAGAGTTAAATTTCTCTTCTCCCTCTTTTGACCAACTTGTTCCCTGACCATTAAAAAATAACAGAAAACTCTTCCTTAAAGAAACCAGAATTTCTTTTCTTCTCTCTCTTTTTCTTTTTAAGAGACTGGGTCTTACTTTGTTGCCAAGGCTGGAGTACAGTCGTGTGATTACAGTTCACTGCTGCCCTGAACTTGCATCAGCCTTTCAAAGTGCTGGGATTATGGGCACGAGCCAAAGTGCTCTCCTGGTACCAGATATTCTAAAGGGAGTTTTGTTGGCGCCCACAATAAAGGCCTCTTTGGTATTTAGGGGTGGGGATAACAGCTTAGTACACATTCTTCAGTACTTTATCCTAGAGGAAAGCACACAACTCTAACAAAGTCTAATTGTCCATTCTGAAATATGAAAAGACAACAAAGGGGGGATGAAAGAGAGTGAGAACAAGATAAACAGAAATTCTAACACTGAAAAAATGATAACTCAGTATATACTGACATATTTTTTAAATACTGTAATTAGTATCCTCAAAGTACCGTTAAGTCGTAAGACATAACCAACTACAAAAAAAAGATGACCAAAGGAGATTGAAAGGCTTTAGAAAAGGAAAAATATAATTATAAAAACTTTTTTTTTTCAACAGAAGGAACTTCGCATTGATTATTCCTTCTGTCTGGAATAAGTGGCTTATTCCCCAACCACTCTGAAGTTCATTATTCAAATATCCCCTTCAATGCGGCATCTACCAGTCATCCTATTTAAAATTACAAGTCCCCCTCCTCCACATACATCTATGTAGGTGCTCCAGCTTTATGCTTCTGTTTTCTTCTTTTTAAGATGGAGTCTCACTCTGTCACCCAGGCTGGAGCGCACTGGCACAATCTGGGTTCACCGCAAGCTCTGCCTCCCGGGTTCAAGCAATTCTCTTTGCCTCAGCCTCCAAGTAGCTAGGATTATAGGCACCTGCCACCATGATCAGCTAATTTTGTTTTCCTTTTTGTATTTTTAGTAGAGACAGGGTTTTGCCATGTTGGCCAGGCTGGTCTCAAACTCCTGATGTCAGGTGATCCATCTGCCTCCCAAAGTGCTGGGATTACAGGCGTGAGCCACCGCACCTGACCCCAAGCTTTACTCTTTACATGTTCCTTTTGTTTAATCTTTTAAAATGAGAATGTGTTCGCAAATTACTTGAATAATAATGAAATACAAATAGGATATTACAGCATTTTAAGAAGACACTGTGTATGCTAAGTGAATAAGCCAAGCAAATAAAGACAAATGCCACATTATCTCATTTATATGCAGAATCTTAAAAAGTTGAACTCATTTTAGTAGAGAGTAGAAAGATAGTCACCAGAGGCTTGAGGAGGGAAGGAGTGAACAAGGAAAGGGGAGATGATGGTCAAAGTACAAAGTTTCAGAGAGTAAGAATGGGTTCTGGTGGTCTACTGCACAGCATGGCAACTATTGTAATGCATATTGTTTTGTTGTGATATTGTAAAATAAACATTTAGTCCTCAAACCCATTTCCTGGCATACAACTCTAAATTCCTAATAAATCTCCAAAGTGATTGATATAGTTCGTATGCTAATGACTTGACTTATGGTTGATAGTCCCACTTCAGGATGGGGGCTGGTCACCTGAAATCTCTAGGCATAATTAGAGGCATATTATTACCCTCTATAATATCCTATACAATAAGCTGGTAAATGTTTCCTTGAGTTCTGTGTGCTGATCTAGCTAATTAACAAAATCCAAAAAGGGGGTTGCGGAAACCCCAACTTGAAGCTGGTCAATGAGAAGTTCTGGAGGCCTGACTTGCTGGTGTCTGGGGAGGTCTTGCGGGACTGAGCCCTCAACCTATGGGATCTGATGCTATCTCCTGGCAGAAAGCATTGGAACTGAGCTAAGTTGGAGAACACTGGCTAATGTCCACTGTAGTCCTGACTGCTTGCTTGGCATGTGGAAAAAAACTCCCCCACATTTGTGGCCACAGAAGTCTTCTGTGCTGATTGTTGTGGTGTGAGAGCAGAGGAAAAAGTTTTTCTACATTCCACTGTATACCTCAAAATAGCTAAAGGATTTTTAAATGTTCTTACTATAAAGAAATTGTAAGCATTTGAAGTGATGAATATGTTAACTAGCCAGATTTGATCATTCCTCAATATATACGTATCAGAACATCACATTGTAAACCATAAGTATATACAATTATTTGTTAAAAATAAGTTAAAAATGACACACACAAAAAAAATCTAAGTAAAAAGAAAGAAGAGCAGATACTTTTGGTATACTTAGTCTTGATAAATTATTAGAAGTATACATTATTTTTCAAAAAAATTAAAAATTTATCATCAAATTTAAAAAAACACTGAAATTTGAACCTTATCTTTCAGGTCAAAAGTTTTACAAGCTTATTTTTCATAAACTATCGACACGACTTTGTTACTGTAAAAAGTGACAAAAATCTATGAGGCATAGTTTCTATTACATTTTTAAGAAATGTACATTTAAGAAAAACTTTGTATTTTACTCAAAGAGAAAGATACAATTACTTTTAAAACTATACTAAAAGAACTAAAGTTTCAGATCATTACAGGAGCCTTACAGTGTAGGTCAAAAAATATTCTAGGTCAGGCACGGTGGCTCACCCCTGTAATCCCAACACTCTGGGAGGTTGAGGTGTTGGGTCACCTGAGGTCAGGAGTCCAAGACCAGCCGACCAACATGGAGAAACCCCATCTCTACTAAAAATACAAAATTAGCCAGGTGTGGTGGCATATGCCTGTAATCCCAGCTACTTAGGAGGCTGAGGCAGGAGAATCGCTTGAACCCAGGAGGCAGAGGTTGCAGGGAGCTGTGATTGCGACACTGCACTCCAGCCTGGGCAACACAAGTGAAACTCTATCTCAAAAGAAAAAACAAAAAACAAAAACAAAAGCATTCTAATACTATTTTTTAGATACATGAATTTTAAACAGTATCTTCTACATTATATTTTTAAAACATCAATACATTCGTATATTCTTCATTCTTAAGACTTCTTTTCCAGGAAAATCATTAACACATTTAAAAAAATTTTTTTCCATAAGAAATTAAGACGTATAAAAAGTCAAATAACCAAAGGCACCCAACTTCATACCTTAAATTCTAAGCAGGAGAATTGTATAAATAGTTTATGCTACTAATAAATCCTACCTGATAGTTTCTACACAAAAATTTTAACTTGCAGCAAGAAAAACTACATTTGACCAGGGCTTTAAAGGAATTCAAACTGACATAGTATTTAATACTTAGAAACATTCTGCAAAAAAATACCTTAAAAATTACAAGAAAATGTCTGTAAGAAACATCTGAATGGGTTAACATTTCCTTCCTGTTAATGTTTATGAGAGTCATAATACATTCTAGGCCATTTTATTTATGTACCTACACATACTTACTTGGTTTAATGTGTTATCTGTCTTTAGTTCTTTGTGATTAGAGTACTGGATATATATCGGCTGGTTACGAAGATGAGGTGTCACAGCAGAATAGTAATTAACCATAGTAATAGCTGCTTCCTCGGTTGCTAGCTCCAAAAATGCCTGAAAATTTAAGTAGCAAAAATTTTAATACTATAAATTAAATTCAAATAAAAGTATCTGTGCAATCTATTCAGCTGATTTTAATCAATTATCTAAAATATTTTTCAAGTTACTTTTAAATGTTCTAATAAGTAGAATTAGAAATCTCTTATTGAAGTTTAGGTATGCAGTTAAAGATAACCTAAGAAGAAAACTAAGTACATGCCATTTCTGCTTTCCACCCATGATTTTCACACCCACAAATCTATTTCCACAACAAAGGCTAGAGAAAATGTAAACATTTTCTGGCATCAGAATTTTACCACTTCTACCCTAGAGAATATAAGATTTCAAAGTCATTTCAAAAGTAATATAATTTTATAGAGACAAAGCAAACAATTACAAATTAAATGTCAGATTAACATTACATAAAAGGGAGTGTTAAATTTCATACATTCTTCCAAATGGTATCATTAAAAATTTTAAAGAAAATTTCATATTCTCATAAAGTAAGCTTAAGGAAGGATGCGACTAGTACCTCTACTGACTTCTGATATCACAAAGAGCAGAGCCACAGTAAAAGAAATACTTCACTTGTATTTTCCACAATTTTGTAACAATTATTCAATTAGAGCCTTAAAGTGAATTCAAAAGGCACGGTTTAAAAACTACGGTGACTCATTCACTTTGGCTACCTAGCATTTGTTTCCCACAGACATCTACTCGAAAAAGTGAGACTAAGACTTCTGTTCTTTAAGAAAAATAACCTACTATTTTCTCCCTTTTACAATTAATTCACACTGCTGGATATAGTTTGGGGTTTAACATTTTATAACCCCCGAAAGAAGTGTACCTGATTTTTTCCTTTCAGCATAAGGATGTTGGTCACCTTGCCAAAAGGTAAGCCTAAAGCAATAACTTCAGTTTCTGTTACTTCCCCAGGTAATTTTCGAATATGAAGTACACGAGAAGGAGCACCATCCATTTTATCTTCTCCTTTAAATTTTTTACTATCATTACCATTGGCTGAAAGACATTAAAAAATAATCTTTATATAGCAACAATAAAAGAATGTATGAATTTTCCTATTTGTGTAAAAACGTACAAAACAAATTTCCAAAAAGAACTTAAAAACATAGCTGGGAATACTTAAAATTCAAAAACTAGGCTTTCGAAGGAATAAAACCATGTCCACCTATTCCATAATGAAATTATCAATTAGTTAAGACTGCTGTTTATATGTTTCTCAGCAACGTTGTAAAGAGTAATTATTAATAAGCAACAACATTAAAATGTAATCTCATAAAGAAACTGTCCAATGACTAAAGAATACAATCACAGTCATGTAACACATGACTACATTTCGGTCACTGACAGGCCACATATACAATGGTGGTCCCATAAGATTATAAATCAGTATTTTTATTATACCTTTTCTGTTTGGATACACCAATACTTCCTATTGTGTTACAACTGCCTCCAGTATTCAGAACAGTAATATGCTGTACAAGTTTGTTGCCTAGGAGCAAAAGGCTACCTACATATACCATAAAGCCTGCATGTGTAGCAAGTTTGTGTAAATGTACTCTATGACATTTACGCAGTAACAAAATTACCTAACAATGCATTTCTTAGAGGGTATCCCCACCACAATCTCCAAGAATTATGACTGTATACTGTAATTTAATCATCTTTTAATGGACAAACAAGTATTTCTAAAAAGTGTAAAGCTGGGCTGACAAAAATTAGGGAGATTATAATTTAACTGAGAAATTAAAAATTGTTCGATTTGGAAAATGTACTTGAAGGTGGGATCAAAGAATGTAAGGCTTATAAAAACGATTATGCAGTCAATCCATATTATGGCTTATCTACAAGGAGCCTCTCCTAATATATTACTATTACCAACTAAGCTACATCAATATACTGTAAATCACTCATGAACTTAATTACCTTATTCTGTTACTGTGAGATTTAAACTAATATACTTCATTAGTTAACTGCTTTCATTTCAAATAGGCACCAAAAATAAAAATATTCAAAATGCCTATTAAAATAGGTAATATTTAAATGGAGTTGTTTAAAGGAGTTGCAGTCTATCTACTACGCCAGATAAATGGTTCTTACTCTTTTAGCAACTCAAGGAGATTTCTGAGACTGTAGCTAAAATGAAGGATCTCGACACATTCAGAAATAAACATGTATACTCCACTTTGCGTAAAACTTTAGGTACTTTATGGTATTTCCCAATACATTCAACACAACCTATAAACAATATAATGTATTTGTGTATGTTCAACAATATCTGTAAGACTAAGATTATCTTGGTCTCCAAGTGTCTTTAAAATCAATTTACTCATTAATTCTTAAACATTTACTGAGTATTCAGGGATGCGTCTAGCAATGTTTTAAGTTCCGAGGGCACAGCAGAGTGAACGAGATGATTATGATTCCTGATACCCTATAGTGGGAGAGCTGGACTAACTAGTACGTGAACCAGATACTTTCTTACAGTGAAAAGTGCTATGAATAAAGTAAAACAGTGGTGTGATTAAAAGTGACTTTGTCTAGGACAGGAAGGTGATAGTAGTAATGACTTTATTTGATGACCAGAGAAGGTATCTCTAAGAGATAATATATGGACTCAAGCTATACTTAAGTCATATTTTACCTTAGGAGTTTCACTTAGGTTTATATACTTGAATGACTAGCCAATGCAATTAAAAATCCCTTTAGGTTGTCTTTGCACAGAAGAGTGAGCTCCGGCTTCTGAATGCATTACCCTGTAAATCTTGGCTGGCTAGCTCTTCACCACTCCAGAAATATGAAAAAACTACAGCAAGCTATCACACGTCCTTTCACTACTAACAAAGATTTGTGGTGCACAGGCACCTTGTCAAAAGGAAGAAGACTGAACTTTCTATTTTGTCGTATCTTATCTAACAAAATCATCTCTAGGCCCGTTAATTGAAAATGTAAGCTAAAGCACAGAATTTAAAAAATACACATATACTTTAAAACATATAATTGGCACACACACACACACACATATTACACATACTCTTCTGATGTAAGACTAAGACTTTTTTGACAAAGTAGACTGAGTATAGAAACTTGATAGTTTGTTCTTGTTCATTATTTTGTTTGAATAACAACAACAAATACTTTACAGTGCAACCTAAAGCCCCATGTGTTATAGGTCATGGTATCAAGATATTCAAAAAAGCAAATTTCAGTTTCTCCTAAACTGGTCTATTTCCTTCTGGAAGAAAGACAAGGAAAAAAAAAACACCAATAAAGATAGTATCACTGTGCCCATAAGAAGAAACAAGGCTTCTCCTTTCAAATGATTTTCAGAAAACAATTCCCAAAAGGCAAAAACCTGCCTAAACCTATTATTAAGGAAATCAAATAATTTATTATTTTGGATTTGTGCTGGATGTTTTCTGGACAGTGGATGTTAAGCAGAAGTAAAACAGCTGAATAATACAGAAAGAAGTTAGGAGACCTTTAAGAATTGAAGGATAAGACAAAGATCTTGACTCCTTGGAAAAATATAGAAGAGATGTAATTTTATTTTGCATCAATATTTAACATTCACTGCAAATTAAATACATGCCAGGCAATTTACAACTCTCAGATTGCTATCATCATAACCTATCAACCACATTTACAGGTAACAATTAGTTAAATGTCCCAGATTAGTTACTAAGTGGTACATATAGGAAGTAGTAGAGAAAGGATTAAATTCAGGGACTATGGTTTTCCATAGTCTGTGCTCTTTAACAACTACACTATAGAAGGGTCTCAAATACAAACTTTACATTACATACAGATTGCCTAAAAAGATCTGTCCTTTTCTCACAAAGACCAAGCCAGTTATATAGTTAAATTATTAACATTTACACTACCTGCCACTTACTTAGTTAGCTAATAGCTTCAAGAGGGTGACTACTAAGCGTTCATATCTTAGTGCAAAATACTATAAAAGTCTTCATTTTAAATAAATGATACTATGAGAATGTGAAACTGGGAATGGGGACTCCATTAGTAATACAACAAAGCCTATTTTCAAACACAAAAATACTCCAGCAACACTGAAAAGGGGCCCCAAAACGTGTGGTTCACAGCTTATGAAACATTAGGTCTGATTGTGCTACAGTTCTATGATTCTTCATCATCTTCCCATGATCCTGAATGGGAAAGGTTTACTGTAGGAATGGAAGGAAAGATCTCTTTCATTCCCTCAGTAAACCTAGAACTTTTGTTTGGGTGTGTAAAACTAGTAATAATTCAAATGCTTACGTTCAATTAAGGCATGAGGTAATGCTTTTATTTATGCATATAAATTTTATTCATTGCATATGAATGTAGAAATCTTTAAGCACACCATTTTCCATATATTACTCAACTCTTTTAAAGCCTCTGCTAAGGGAAGATGTTCAGGTATTCAGATTCAAAGTAAACAAAATAAACCATTTTAAAATGCTTTCTACTTGAACACTTCTTTTCCAAACTGAAAATCAGTTTTCTACCTCAATTCTAAAGCCAGCATCTTCGCCTCTGATCAGTACATCACTTTTCTCCTACTGACTGATCTTTGTTCTCCACTAGCTTTTACCTGCAATTTTTACATAAATGGGTGTCACCAAGATCCATCAGTTAAATCACCACATCCATCAGTCAATAAGGAACTGTGAACCCTCACTTCCTCACCAAATTTCTCTAATAGCACCCCTAAAAATTTCCACTTCTACTTTTCTCATTTCCCCTGACTCATTTGATACTTGCTTTGAATCCTGATTATTTACTCATTCCCCAAAATTGTTAGTTTCCCATGCTATTTTTGTTACAATGGTCTACCTATCTTTACTTATTAAATTATAAACACTCTAGCACCTGGGTTTCACAGTATCTATCTATCTGTCTGTGTCTGTGTCTGTCTGTCTGTCTATCTATCTACCTATCTAAGACAGTCTTGCTGGAGTGTGGTGGCAAGATCTTGCTTCACTACAACCTCCACTTCCCGAGTTTAGGTGATTCTCGTGCCACAGCCGCCCAAGTAGCTGGGATTACAGGTGTGCACCACCACAGCCAGCTAATTTTTGTATTTTTAGCAGACACAGGTTTATCATGTTGGCCAGACTGGTCTCGAGCTCCTGGCCTCAAGTGATTTGCCCGACTCAGCCTCCCAAAGTGCTGAAATACAGGCATGAGCCACTGCACCTGGCATACTTTCTCATACAATTTGTAAATTATCTTAGTCCTACTCATTCATCATACTTTCAACTGTGTACCAATATAAAATACAACGCTGCAAAACCTTATACTTCTGTCCAACAAAAACTAGTGACAAAACTTAAGTATATCTTCATTCTCCAAGTCTTTCAGAGACTCATACATTTATAAAAGTTTTCCTACTCTGTCAAATATAAAACTGAGAGGCTAAGCAGTTTTAGACTTAAAGGCAGAGCAGTGCTTGCTAGCTTTAGAAAAACAAAAAACAAAATAAACTCTAAGCTAAGAAAAACAATGAATACTGCTACTCTCTTCCGTATGAGAAACAAATTCCAAAGAAGATTTAACGAGACAAAAAAAGCTGGTAGATGCAGATTGGTGATGCTGCTTTTTCTGCTGGTTGTTAATTGCAACAGCCACCACACCAAAAGCCTCACTAGGTTTCCGTAAAAGGTAACTATTAACTCTTTTATTTGTAAGTAGTTGTGTAGCCTAGTTGCCAAAAGTATATTAGGCATAAGCTGGAAAAAAACAGAAAGCACCTAGAGAAGGCTCTCACTACCTTTATATGCAAGAAGGTTAAGTTGTTAAAATGCTCATAAATCTTAAAACTCTGAAATAATCTACTGGAATACTCTCAAAACATTGTAACAAAACAAAATGACATCACCACAAAAATGTAAGTCTATAAAAGTTAAAATTAAAATCTTAAACGAGTTCTAAGTAAAATGTTCCAGACTCTATGGAATGGTTTAAGTGCTTTCCAGTAGAGCAAAATGTCATTTTTAGCAATAATTTTTTTTAAGTCCTGCTATTACAGAGTAACAATCAGCACTGGCAGAAATATGTATACCTAAAGGGATACTGCATTTCCATGGCTAACACTAAAAAAAATTTAAAAGACTATACCTTACAATTGCCAAGCCTCCTACTCACTGCTAAATAGTTACAAATTTAACAAAATCAAATTCTAATGCTACCTGGGAACAGCCGTATTTTTGAAATAGTTCATTTGTTTATCTCCTGAAGGAACCAACTTTTTAGAAAATGTCCTTACTGTATTAATTTATTAGACATTTATTTACCTGAGATTAAGTTTCTAATAACATGAATTTTTCCCATCTATAAAATTAATTTTTTTCTTTGACAAAAAGCACCTATTCAATAGACACAGAGAAAGAAAAGTCTGCACAGATAAGGGAACAACTGCTGAGACAGATCCTTTTGGAAACAATTCTACAGTAAAACCTATTAGAAGAAATACTTTAGATAAAGCTGGAAGCTGGAACATAAAAATGAAATCCTGTACTATAACTGATAACCATAAAAAGTGTCCTTGTAACACTGCCTACCAAAGTCTTTTTGAGTCACCTGAATTATATGGGATATTTTTCCAGGCAAATATAATCACCGGTTTTTAAAGGTCTTTTACGCTATGTGCTCTTAGAAGCAACAGTATTCAAATTGGTGTCTCTTAGAATACATACAGACTTTCATCTTTCTTTGTCAGAAAAAACAAATCTTATAACTCAGTATTTCCTCTGTACTGACTTCCTATGTTAAAACAAGGCTTTAAGGAATTTTATGCCACCACTACAAAAGATTAGATTGATTATTTGGTCATGAAGTACATTATATATCATCCCTAAAGCATAGTTAAAAAAAAAAAAAATAGAACAGTAGCAAATTAATCTCTCTTTCCACCAAAAACAAGTCTCCTTTTCCTACTTTCCCCCCTTTGTTAATGGCATCATCTTCCACCAACCCAGTGATTCTAAAACAAAACTCTAATATTCTTCCAAACTTGTCTTATTCCAAATAACTCAAAACATCTCATTTCTTGACATATACCATTTCCTGCATATTCTCCTTCCAAGATCCTAAAATTCAGGACCTTGATATCTTTGAAATAAACTACTGTAATGTTTTTAACTATTCTCCCCTCTATACAATACTGATCCTGCCTCTGAAATAAAATTGGAACAAAAATCCTAAAATGTAAATCTGGTAAAGTCCAAGACACACACACACCCCCACGCCCCTCCCCAAATCTCACACACACACACACACACACACACACACACAAACACACCCCAAATCACACACACACATACCCCAAATCCCATATCTAGACCCCTGCCTACATGGACTCACCTTTAGTCATTCCCAATCTTGTATTTCGCATTACAGCAAGTCACAACTACTGGTAATTCAGAGTTCTCATACTGTTTCCAACAAATTTTGGATGTGTTTTTGCAACTTAGTTTATTAAAGTAGGAAGTTTCCATCACATCAGAAAATGCCACTGTGTTGCCTTTCTGTTATGCAACATTCTGGTTTCCAAAGAAAAAATTAATGATCTGCTCTTAACCTTTCAAGAAATGGAATCACACTAGGTACTCTTTCAGGTCTGTCTGGTTTCTTCTGCTTCATATAATGTTTAATATTCACCCAAGTTTTTCCATGTATTACTAACCATTCTTTTGTTAGAAGTAGTAATACACTGTATGATTATACCACAATTTATCCATTTTCCTGTTGATAAACATTTGGGTTATTTCAAGTTTGGGACCATTATCAGTGAAGTTTTTGATATACATACAAGTTTTACAGCAAACATGCTTTTAAAAAACTAAAAGTAGAAGTTATGGATCATAAAGTAGGTTTAACTCCTTAAGAAAATGGCACACTTGGCCAGGCGTGGTGGCTCATGCTTGTAAATCCCAGCACTTTGGGAGGTTGAGGCGGGGAGGATCATGAAGTCAAGAGATCGAGACCATCCTGGCCAACATGGTGAAACCCCGTCTCTACTAAAAATATAAAAATTAGCTGGGTATGGTGGCGTGCACCTGTAGTACCAGCTACTCGGGAGGCTGAGGCAGGAGAATCACTTGAACACAGGAAGCAGAAGTTGCAGTGAGTCGAGATTGCACCACTGCACTCCAGCCTGGCAACAGAGCAAGACTCCATTATCAAAAACATAAAAAAAAAAAAAAAGAAAAAGAAAGACTACTTTCCCAACTATGTTATACTCAGCAGTAATGAATGACAGTTCCACATCTTCATCAACATTCAGTGTTGCCAATCTATTTTAGTTTAGCCATTCTAGTTGGTGTAAATTCTACCTCATAATGGTTTTGACTTGTGATCACCTGATGACTAATGTAACTTTTCATGTGCTTGTTACCCACTCTTATAATGTCACCTCTTTTGCCACTTAAAAAAATTGGGCTGCTGATATATAGTGATTGGAAGAGTCCTTTACAAGTCCTTTGGAATATAAGATCTTTGTCATTGATATGGTTTGACTGTGTTCCCATCCAAATCTCCTCCTGAATTTCCAAGAGTTGTGTGAAGGACCTGGTGGGAAGTAACCAAATCATGAAGGTTGGTCTTTCCCATGCTGTTCTCATGATAGTAAAGTAAGTCTCACAAGATCTGATGGTTTTAAAAAGGGGAGTTTTCCTACAAAAGCTCTCTTCTCTTTGTCTGCTTCCATCCATGTAAGATGTAACTTGTTCCTCCTTGCCTTCCACCATTATTCTGAGGCTTCACATGAAACTGTAAATCCACTAAATCTCTTTCTTTTGTAAATTGCCCAGTCTCAGGTATGTCTTTATCAGCAGCCTGAAAATAGACTAATACAGTCACATGTAAGTATTGATACATTAATATTATATTCTCCAAGTCTGTGCTTTGCCTTTTCATTGTCTTAACAATGTCTTTTGATTAAGCAGAAATTTCCCATTTTGATGGAGTCAAGTTTATCTATACCTTTAAGATGAGTTATCTTTATGTTTTAAGAAATCTTCATTTATCCCAAAATTGCAAGTATATCCTAGGATTTTTCCTAAAAGCTCTATATATTAGTTTTTAGATTAAGTTTTTATCTAATTAATCCCAGTGTTCTATATGGAGTAATGTAGGGTTGAGTTTCTTTTGCTTTTCTGTATATTCAGCTGTTCTAGCACGTTTGTTGAAAAGCCTTCTCTTTCCTCAATGAGTGACCAAGACATCTTTAAACGCATGAGTTTATTCCTATTCTATGTTACTAACCATGCTAGTACTAAATTGTTTTGATTAACTACAGGTTTGTGGTAAGTCTTGAAAACAGTGTCACAATTTACTTTTTCAAAATAGTTTTATTCTAGCTCCTTTTCATTTCCACATATATTTTAGAAACTACTCTCAATTCCAATTTAAAAGTCTGTTAGACTTAACGAATTTATAGATTCAATGTCATTCCAATTTAGGGAGAACTGGCATGTTAACATATTGAGCCTTCTAATTCATGAACATGGTCTATGTCTTCATTTATTTAAGTCTTTTTAAACTTCTCTTAGCAGTGGTTCATATTGATGCAGATGTCTTACACATCTTTTGTTAAATTTTTTTACTGATATTTTATCTGATACTTTTATAAATGAATTTTTAAAAATTTCATTTTCCAAGAATTTGCTTTTAGTATAAGGAGACTATATTTGTACATAGAACTTATATCCTATAATTATTCTAAATTCACTTATCCTATCAAATCTGTTGTAGATTACTTTAGGTATTCTATTTTAAAAACCATGCTGAATGGTGAATATGACAGTTTTCTTTCTTCCTTCCCAATCTTTATGTGTGTCACCTGCCTTAATGTAAGCAGAAAGCTAGGGGGAAAAATTGTGAAAACAGACATCCTTGCTCCTTTCTGTTTTTAAAAAGGAAACATTCACTCTTTCCCCAGTAAGTATGAAATTTGTTGTAGGCTCTTAGTAGATACCCCTCAGTTACTTTGTAAAAGGACCTACTCTTACTAGTTTTCTGAGAGATATTTTTCCTCCTTCATTCTAACATTGTGACAAATTACACTGAGTTCATTTCCAAATGTTAAACAAATCTTACAATCCTGCGGTTAAGTCTCAGTTGGAACTGTCTCTCATATAATGCTGGAGGTGATTTGCCAACATTTTCTTTAAGAATATTTGTATTAGGTAATGAGAAATACTAGTCTGAAATCTTTAATATATTATCCTTGTTGGGTTTTACTGTCAGTTAACAGTGGCTTCATAAAGTGAATAGGGTAATATTCCCTCCTCCATTTTCAAAGACAGCTATTATTTTCTTAGTTTCATAAAGTTCAATAGTGAAACCACCTATGCCTAATCTTTTAATTATAAATTCCAATTTGTATAATACAGTAGTATACAGCTAATCAGATTAAGTTTTGGTAAACTGCATTTGTAAAGAAACTTAATCTCATTTAAGTTGCTGAAATTTGTTAGCCTTAACAGCATTTGTAACATTGCCTTATTTTCCCATTATATTCTCTATATCTCCATTTTTATTGAAAGCCCTATCTCCACTTTATAATATTTATGTTATACTATTATACTCCATATATTTCCCCTTTCTTTGAAAGTCATTATCTCTACTTTGATTCCCAGTATTGGTAATTTATGTCTTTTTTCTTGGTCAGTCTTAAATAGGGAGTTTTAAACCTTTTTGGGTAATATTGGTATTTGAAGACATACTTTTCCCCATACACACCCTTGGGTCACATCCAAGAAATTTTGATATAATTTCTTTCATTCAAAAATATATCCTATTGTAATACTTCTATAATCCATGTATTGTTCACAATTGTGAAATTTCTAAATAGTTGATACTTTCCTAGATGTCTATTTTTGATTTCTAATTTAATTCCACTATGGTCAGATACTATATAAGCTATCAATCATTTTAAATTTATTATTTTATAATCCAATATATGGTCTATCATTGTGAATAATCTACGTACACTTGAATTTGACAGTTACTGGGTACAGTTTTATTAACGTGAGTTAAGCCAACATGATAGCATTTTTCAAATTATGTATCTTCTTATTTGGGGGATAAGACTGTAACTGTCCTATCACTTACTATAAATTATGTTCCAAAAAAATCTAGCTATGATTGTGGATTTCTGTTTCTCTACCTAGTTCTGTGATGTTTTTCTTAATATACTTTAATTTGTTATTACTGGCATATAAATTAAACAATGTTTTCTGATAAATTGACCCTTTGGCATTATGAAATATGCTTTTTTATATCTGTTAATACTTGTCTTAAATTTTTCTGTCTAGTAACATAATCATATCAACTTTCTTGGGCTGTTTGCACAGAATTTCATTTTCCATGTTTCTACTTTCAATCTGCATCTTTGTATTTCAACCTGACCCTTGTATAGATGGTGTAGTTAGGCCTTGCTTTTTAATCCAGTCTGCCTATCTTTGTCTTTTAATTGTACTACTTAGACCTGTAATATCCAAAAGAAATGCAATGCAAGCACATGAGTAAATTTTCAAAGACATTTTTCAGAGTAAGTTTAGGTACACAGCAAAATGGAAAGGAAAGCAGAAAGACTTCTTGCCTCCTGCCCCCAGATAGCTTCCCCTTTATCAACATCTCCCACCAGATGGCATATTTGTTACAACTGAAGTACCTACACTGACACATTATAATCAAAGTCTATAGGTTACTTTGGAGTTTACTCCAAGTATCTTACATTCTATAGGTTTGGACAAATGCATGACATGCATCCATCATTATAGTATTATGCAGAATATTTTCATTGCCCTAAAAGTCCTTTGTACTCCACCAATTCATCCCTCCCCCAACCCCCAAACCCTAGCAACCACTGATTTTCATTGTTGCCACAATTTTGCTTTTTCCAGAATGTCACAGAGTTGGAATCATACAGCATGTAGAATTTTCAGAGTGGCTTCTTTCACTTAGTAATACGCACTGAAGGTTCTCTATGGCTTGAGAGAGAATTTTCATTTCTGGATATATATCACAGTTTAGTTGGCCATTCACCTACTAAAGGACTTCTTGGCTGCTCTGAAGTTCTGGCAATTACAAAGAAAGGTGGTATGAACATCCATGTGATGCTTTCTGCTCAGGCTAAATTTTCAACTCCTTTAGGTAAATACCAAGGAGCACAACTGCTGGATCATATGATAAAACAATATTTAGTTTTCTAAGAAACTGCCAAATTGTCTTCCAAAGTGGCTGTACCACTCTGCATTTCCACCAGCAATAAGTGAGAGTTCCTGTTGCTCCACATCCTTGCCAGCATTTGGTGTTATCAATGTTCCAAAGTTCGGCCATGCTAATATGTGTACATATATTTAGAGTATAAAATTTGACAAGTTTTGACATACATATACAACCATAAAACCACCATCAAAATACTATGTATGTCTATCACCCCCAAGTTTTCTAGTGTCCCTTTGCCACTCCTCCTGCCGCCTGTCCTTTCCCACTCTTAAACTCCTAAGAACCACAAATTTGCTTTAGATGAGTTTGCACTTCCTAGAGTTTTACATAAATGGAATTATGCAGAATGTTATTCTTTGTTTCTCCCATCTTTTACACAACATAATTGTTTGGAGAGTCATTCTTGCTGTTGTGTCTATCAACAGTTCACTCTACATAGCTGCTGTTGTAGTCCACTGTATGGAAAAGCATATGATTCCTGTTTTTATTTCCTAATAAAAAAAGGAATCGATTTATTAGTTCATCTATTGATGAATGTTTGTTTTACATTTGGTGATTACAAATAAAATGACTAGGAACATTAACATGAGAGTTGTTTTTTT
>NW_016107630.1:1091662-1109617 GCF_001604975.1 Cebus imitator
TTTAGTAGAGACGCGGTTTCACCGTGTTGACCAGGATGGTCTCGATCTCTTGACCTCGTGATCCACCCGCCTCGGCCTCCCAAAGTGCTGGGATTACAGGCGTGAGCCACCGCGTCCGGCCAACATGAGAGTTTTTTAATGAAAGATGGCTTCATTACTCTTGGGTAAATGCTTAGGAGACAAATAACCTGGATCATGGAGAAACTGCCAAATTGTTTCCCAAAGTAGTTCTATGATTTTACATTCCCATCAACAGTATTGTGAATATTATGATTCTTCCACATTCTTCCCTACTCATGCTTTCCAAGATGGTACTCTTTAATTTTAGTCACTATTTAATAGGTTTGTAATGTTATCTCACTGTAGTCTTAATTTTCGTTTCCCTAATGACTATGATGCTGATCATCTTTTTCATGTGCTTATTTGCCATCTGTATCCTTTTGTGAACTATCTGTTCAAATATTTTAGCCAATTGAGTTGTTTGTTGCCTTACTGTTCAGTTTACATATATTAAATTTTTTAATATTCGAATAGAAGTCCTGTATCAGCTCTATGTTTTGTTATGATGTTCTGCCAGTCTACGGCTTGTCTTTTCACTCCCTTAACAGTTTGGTTCGAAAGGCAGATGTTTTTAATTCTGACGTCAAAATCCATTTTCTTAATAGATTATTCTTTTAGGATCATATCAAATACATTTCTGCTTAATCCAAGGTCACAAAGATTTTCTACTATGTTTTCTTCTAGAGGTTTTATAATTTTTGATTTTACATTTAGGCCACGATCCATTTGGAGTTAATTTTCATATGTAGTGTGATATAGAGATCCAAAATCACTTTTTGCATATGGATAGATCCAACTGCTACAGCACCTTTTGTGGAAGTCTACTCTTTCTCCACTGAACTGACTTTGCACCTTTGTCAAAAATCAGTCATTCAAAATTGTGTGAGTTAATTTCTGAACTCTCTGCTCTGTCTCACTGACCTATTTATCTTTATGTCAATCTGATGCTATTTTTAATTACTGTAGCTTTGCAGCAATTCTTGAAAACAGGTAGTAAATGCTTCAATTCTTCCTCTATTGGCTTTTAGCTATACTTCTTTAAATCTTTTTAAATGTGATTACACTTAGAATTTTGACATGCAACCTTATCCGAATATTTTTATGTTAGCGTTAACACTGTAGCACTTTATGTAAAATATAAGAACCTTACCACTGAAAAATTCCATTTATCTTCACTTTGTACTAATTGTTGTTATATAAACATCCATTTACATACTAAACCCTGTAATACAAAATTGTCATTTATACAAAGTCTTTCAAAGAAATTGAGAGGAAAAGACAGAGCCTTTTAAAAATGTATACATATATTTACCTTTCCCAGTACTCCTCCTCATCTCCTGCAGATCCAAGTTATCTAATGTCATCCCGTTCAGTCTAAAGAAATTTGCCTTTTTTTTCCTTTTGTACAAGGTGTTGGTCTTCTGTTAGATGTCTTTTTCCCAGCTATTTAGATTTGCTCTTCACTGCTAGTTTTCAGTATTTTGACTGTGTGTCTAAGTATAGTTCTTTTCATTTAGCCTACATGGGGAGTTTACCTGAGCTTCTTAAGACTGCAAATTGATATATTTTATTCAAATTGTAGAAGTTCTCTGTCATTACTACCTCAAAGAGATACATGCTTTTTTCCCTACATTCTCACTCTGAAACTCAAATTACATGTCAGACTGCTTCATTGTCCATGAGGTGTATTTTCTCCTCCCTGGCAGATTTAATCACTGTATTCAACTACATTCAAATTCACTAACATTTCTTCTACTGTCTCCAATCTGCTATTAGTTCCAACCAGTGAATTTGTCCCAATCATTTCAAATATTATTTTTAATTAGAATGTATCTACACAATCTTTTTCTTTACAGCTTAAAATAATTATCATCCTTGTCTGCCAATTCTAACTCTAGGTCATTTTGGAATCTGTTCCTATTAAATGTTTCTTTATGGTTAATGTTTTATTTTCCTGCTTCTTCATATCACTTGTAATTTTTGATGACATGCTAGATATTATGGAAGACAGTTGCAGGAAAATTATATCATATTGTCTTCCTTGAGGGTGTTGTTTTGTTTTGGAAGGCAACTAAATTAGATTAACTGGTGAATCCTTCACTTCCTATTGGGTTAGGTTTTTGGTTTTTATCTTAAGTCTTATAGATGGCACTTCCCATAGGTTATGATCCTATCTATTCAGGCCTGGGCTTTCTGTAGTCTAAATGGAGTGTCTGAAGTATCCTGCAAGATGTCTGCATTCTGACTTCTCAGAACTCCAATGTTGCAGAGTACTATGCAACTTATGGAATCACCATTTAGCCCCAGAGCAGACAATTTCTGATAGACCTGTATACATGTAACACAGTCATTATCCAAAACTCTGAATTAAGTGAATGACCACACTAAATTCTGCCCCCTGCTGTATTACTAAACCCCTAGACAGCTTTATTTTCTTCAAGACTTCCCCACAAATTCCAAATAATTGAACAGCTCTGATTCCGAGTCTTGGTCTTTTCAGCTCTGTGAGACCTGTACACTCTGGGTTCTCCACTTCTTGTGGTTTACAGCAGTAAAGTAGTCCAAGGCAAAATGCCAGAGTGTTTATGATACTTAGCTCAGGCATTATCCTTCCCTCAAGGATGATCTTATACCGCCTGCTCATCACTTCCAAACAACAGTTGTTCCACATATTTTATTCAGTTACATAGTTTTGGGTTTTGGGAGGAGACTGAAAAAGGGGTCAAGGCTGCTACTACTCTGTCATTAGCCCTAAATATTAATTTGGAAAACACTCCCATTATCAATCATAATATGCATTGGAAAAACAAACAAAAAGAGGAACTGACAAGCCAGTTACACACTTATGCCTATTCATTCAATTAGGTGTACATGGTACTTTGACTATCAAAATCATGGCCCAATGATTTTGCTTTGTAATTATTACATAGCAAAATCAGTGATGATGACCTACTGACAAATTTATCTTCACATCATGACTATGTTAAGTCCCCATAATTTTTAATTAACTGAACTGTCAGAGATGTGTGTGTGTTTGTGTCAAGATGTATGTATGTATACGTAAGCACAGATACCTAAGGGAAATCAAAATGTCTTCTAGTCTTTTACAATCCTTTTAAGGCAAAATAAATTTGTTCCTCAAGCAAATAATTCAAAGTTAAAATACAGAAAAAGGAAATTTGGTTTCAGGTAAATAATGTAAAATGTTGAGTTGTGAGGCAAATTCCTTCAATAGTAATAATACCCAGATTCAAAATTTGTTCCATTCAGATGAGAACACGTAAGTTCAAACAAAACAAAACAAAATACTAAGAAAAAAAATTGGTCCATCAGCCATAAAACTAAGGTCTAAAATTTGGTCTATATTTGTTTACTGATACTAAAAACAACCAACATTGTTTCAGGCATATGTAATTTTTTAAAACTCTAACTTTGAAGATTAAACAAATCATCTTAAATATGCAGGTAGATAACATAAAAGGATCAATTCAAAGAATTAACATATTGTTTCAGCAAAAAAATGAGTTTTCAACTATGCTGCTGAATTCTTTGGTTTTTACCAAAAATTTGGGTTTTAGGGTTTGTGGCATAAATAAATAAAGTAAAAACATTCTATGACACAAGAACAAAAAACTAAAAATAACAGAGGGGCACTTGAGGGGACTATAATGTGAGAAAGAATTATATATTTGTGATTCAAAAATGAAAAGCAATCAAACTCAAGAGTAACTTGTTCATGAAGTCACCAACTTAAGTTTTTTTTTTTTTTCACTCAGCTCATATATACTCTAGTAAAATTTACTCTAAAATGTTTCAACACAGCATTTAAAAAGAAAGGCTCTTCTGGTAAAACAGAGTTAAATTTGAGGTTCAACATTCTGCTCCCTAAAATGGCAAATGACAAACTGCTAAGAGAGTAATACTTACCTGTAACTACCATGCTGCTCATATTAGAGTTTGGACTACTGAGAACACTGCCTGAGAGTAGTTCGTCAGATCCTCTCTATAAAAACAAAAACAAATTAGCATAAGATATCTTTAAATTTCAAAATATTAACCTAAAGCCTTTCACTTAAACAAATGTCAAATGTTACACTACTGGGAATAGATAAAAATGTCAATCTCTATAATAAAAAATTAATTTCATCCCTCTACTCTCCCATGTACCCCTCTCCCATTCTCACAAAAGCAACAGTGTTCCTTTCCCTTCATTTTAATCTAAGTCCAAAAGACAATACACAGAAAAACTGATTAGATTCTATAAGCAAAAGCTATCTCAATTTTTTACAAACAAACCAAAGCTATACTAGCTAGACTTTCTCAGAAATGTTCTATAAATCCTCCATCCCCATGGCCTTTTATTCATCCAGATAACTTGGGTCTTTAGAAAAGCAGAACTTCATTCTGGTGAGTTAGATATCAACATATTATCATTATTAAAATTAAACAGGTATATACTTCAATGGCTAGAACGCTGAAAGCAAAGGCAAAAATCTATGGAATGAGAAAATTTTTTTCTGCAAAAATAAGGTCATGTCTTAAAATTCTTTAGAGAAAAGGTTATACATTCCTCCGTTTGGGAACCGCACAGTTGTTCATACTGGCCATTGACATTTTAGCTGTTTTAATAGTCTATGTATTTACAAAAATATGAACCAATAGACTAGTATTTAAACTAGCTAAAATCAACTGTTTTGCCTTTGTTATGTATATTTACATATAAGGGTATTAGTATTTAAAATAGGTTCAATCAATTCTGGCTGATTTAAACAACCAATCAATGCAAAAAAGTTAAATGCAACCATCAAAATGAAAAAAATGTGCAAAGGAGATAATGAATTATCAAAGCATTTCAGAAAGTCCAAAAAATCCAAATTAACCATAAGCTTTATGCTAATTTATATTTAAACTCATAATGAATAAATTGTATTACAACAAGTATGAGAACAGTAAACAGATATTCATAGGTCGTCTCTCCTCAGTATTTTAAGAGCTTTCTACTTATTAGCACCAAATGCACAGAGGAAAAAAAAACAGAAAAATACAATCATAGTTTCAAGCCATATTAATACTATATTTACACCAAGTTTAATTTATTAACCAATTTCTAACCAAGATATGGAAGATTTGGAATGGTATAGTTTTATAAGGACATGATGAGCAGAACTGTATACTCTAGTGATTCTCATAGTGTAGTCCCTAAGATCTAATTGTATACTTTAGTCAAAGTGTGGTCCCTAATCCAAAGATCAGACCTGGAAACTTACTAATAATACATGTTCTCAAGTCTAATCCCAGACTTACTGAATAAGAGGGTATGGTCCAAAACCCCAGATTTTTAAAAAAAACCTCAAGTGTTTCTGACGCATGCTAAAGTTTAAAAACCACTGATATACATTACTGGCTCCATATCAACAAAAGAAAATGTTTCCTAGCTTTCTTCATGTTTTCATGACAAGTAGACAATATGGTATTAAGAAAGGGTGCTGTGGAGCTCAGCTTAATCATGCTACGGAGTTAACTGTACTTATCATTCTAAGCCTAAAGTTCTTCATTTGTTAGACAGGGATAACATCTACATCACAGCCCACAGGATTAAATATAATAATATATGAACAGTGATTACCAGGCAAAGTGCATGTCCCACATCAGTAGTGCTCACTTTAATATTCCTAAGTGTCAACCAAATACAATGTCCCAACATATATCTGACTAAGTAAATGAATTAATGCTATTAACAACTGTTACATATTTTGCCTTTGTTCTTAAATCAGAAAAACTGAAGGTCAAGTTACTCCACATATACAATCAAAGTTGGCCCCCCACCGCAGGATACAGAAATAAAGCCAGCCCTTCCATAAATTCACCGAAGTCCAGATCAGATATTCTAAAAGTAAAAAACAAACAAAAACAAAACTGAAGCGATCCTTGATTTTTACTCACCTGAACAAAATTCCTAGACCCTTAAAATATTGTCAATGCCTTGTATTTTCCTTATTTCACAAAAACACTAACTCTCCAAGTTTTCAAAAGTATACCTGACCTCTTTTCAAATGTATTATTATCAGTTATCAGCTTATTCTTTACATGTTTAACTATTTGTGAATTCAAATCCTTCCATACATCTACAGTATCCCACTGTAAAACTTGTGATTACAGTAGATCACAGGTAATTCTGGAAGAGATGATGGGTGGGGAATCTTGGGTCTACTCAAATACAAAACAAAGTCTCTAATTCTGACTTGTGGTGTGCTGTGCATGATACTCTTCCTCCTTCCTGCAATGCATCTTTTTGCATGGAAAAGTCTTTCCACTTTTTTTTTTAAGTTTATATTTATAACCTTTTTTCTTCCTCAAATGATTTTATAGCTACTGTTAAGAGAGCAGATTTAACAGTCTTCATTACTGAGAATAATGTCAAATTATTTGCAATTTTGAGATTTTACAAAAATTACTGGAGTATTTTTACAAATTACATTTTTATTTTAAAAAAGCAATTATGCCTGTCTTTCCAATGAGCAAAAAGCTTACCACTATTATGCCCAAAAGAAGTGATTCAGCACTATTGATATATGTTAACATTACCACATTAACTGATAGAATAATTTCACTTGAACTATTTCAGCCTGGTCATTTAACTTAGACTGTATATGAAATAAATGATCAACGGTAGTGATTAATGACTGCCCTACATTAATGACTGCTGAAGCAAATCAAATTAGTGGTACTTAGAATCAAAATATCTACTAAAGAATACATGTTCTTTAAAATTTTTAATTCACCTAAGAATGTCAATCTTAGATTCAACTAAAAGAAATTAAATGTTAAGACTAGCATTGATGTCTCTTATTAAATGTAACCACAGAAACTTTTCTTCCTGTGTAATACCAATGACTATTTCATGAGTAACTAACATCCCACAGAAACAAGAAAATGCAGAAATAGGAAGATACACTCTACACGTCAGGGAAAGAAATGACTTTTTTAAAAAGTACAAAAATAAGTACAGATTAAATGCCATTTGGCACTCATTTCAATGTTACAAATTTCTTGTTTTTTCTTCTCAACGTTATTACATATTCTGCCACAATAGTCCTGTCCAACTATTAAGACCATGTAGCACTTCCAAGTGGAAGAGCTGCTAGGGCTGCCAAGAAGGCAACCAAGAACTGAAGGCTCAAGTTGACAAGAGTCTCTGGGCTCTGCTATGATTTGGGACTGAGAGCTAACCAAACATTTTTTCCTCTGGAGATGTCAGCCAAGGGAACCATAACAGAAAGACACAGCGCAAGGACATGAATAATAAGTTTCTAAGGAAAAGTAGATTTTCAGAGAGGAAAAAAGATATGTACCCAGATGGGTATTTCTGTTCCCCTTAAACACAGAGGTGCAACGAAGGTGATGAAGAGGTGGACAAAATGCTACCTACCATCGCTTCTCGGCCTTTTGGCTAAGATCAAGTGTAAATGCTACCTACCTATTAAAGGCTTGCAAAAGCACAGACTCACACAACCAATAAAAATAGAGAAAACAATGGGACAATGAAGAGGATCAATAAAATCAAAAACAGACTTTTTTTTTTTTTTAAAAAAGATGACAAAATAAGATAACTACAGGGAAAACTTTTTTTTAAAACAAGGAGAGCACCATTACACATCAACAGACCAAGAAACCAAGAGCAAAAGCCTAGGGATTAGTGAAGTAACAGTATGAAAGAAACTTGGTCCAGTGAATAACCTTACGAAGCAGACTGATACCACTTTATCAGTAGGACTTCTCCTATGAGAGAAAAAGAAACAAACAAAAAAAATCTTCTCATCTATTTATGCCACTATGTTCTGCATTTTGTTATGGTAGTTTTCTCAGCCTTCACCTTATGATATATACACCTGTACTATGAAAAAGTCACTACAGAGATTTCCATTTAATTGACTATCTTAAAAAAGGCGAAAAATGAAGCTGGATCCCTACCAAAGACAATACACAAAAATAATTTTCTAACAGAGATAAACATAAAAAGCAAAATGTTTTAAAATTTCAGAAGACAATATAATACCTTTATGAATTCTGAGTATGTAAGAATTTTTAAATTAAGACACAAGGAAACTGAGTATGAAAGAAAAAACTGATAGATTCTACTACAAAATTTCTTTATAATAAACTATCACAGCAACAGTTGAAAAGTTAAAAACTGTTATTAAGAATTTCTTTCAAGACTTACAGAAATCAACATGGAAGATGTCTAAAAGAGTAAAGGAAAATTCAGAATATATAAAGAATGGGATCATACAAATGATTTTTGTCTAAGATGCAACAGGAATTTGTGGCCATATTAAAACTCTATACATTAAGAATGTGTATTAATCTGCAACAATATACACAGAAAACTAGTGGCGAGGGCGGGCGGGGAGGGAAAAAGGATTGTAAATCTAACTGTTGGGTACTGTGCTCACTATTTGGATGATAGGATCACTTGTATTGCAAACCTCAACATCAAACCATATATCCATGTAACAAACCTGCACATGTAACTCAACATCATACCATATACCCATGTGACAAGCCTGTACATGTAGGTAGATAGGTAGATAGGTAGGTACGTAGGTAGGTAGATAGGTAGGAAGGTAGGTAGGAAGATCGATCAATCGATCGAACAAGACAGGACAGCATAAGGACTGGGAAAAGACACCAGCAACACAAATAACCAAAAGACAACCAGTAACTGTAAAACACACACCCTTTTTTCGTTTTTGAGACAAGGTCTTGCTCTGCCACCAAACTAGACTGCAGTAGAATGATCATAGCTCACTGCAGCCTCAAACTCCTGGGCCCTACAAGCAATCCTCCTGCCTTAGCCTTCCAAATAGCTAAGATTACAGAGGGCACTGCCCCTAGCAATTTTTTAAAACTACAAAATCAATTAAATAATAAACTCAAATTTTTATCAAGCAAAAAACACAAATAGGCATTTCACAAAATTTCACGAAACAGAAACATCCACAGCCATAAAGGTGGGGAAAAAAAGATGTAAGACCTCATTCATAATCAGGCAAAGACAAAGACTAGAGAAGATACAACACACCACATTGTTAAAAATTAAGAAATTAAATACTTAGCCAAGTGCTGGTAGGGATCTGAAACAGCAAGAATTAGTATGGACTACTGGTGAGAACATAAATAGGAACAATACACTGGAAAATAATCTAATGCTGTCTCGTGAAGTTTACTCTACACACTAGCAATACATTCCTATACCTTTAGATATATACTCTCAAAAACACTTGCATAAATGCACCAGGAAACAAGTACAAAAAAGTTCACACAAGTATTATTCTTAAAGACAAAATCTTATTTTTTTATTTTTTATTTTTTGAGACGGAGTCTCATTCTGTCACCCAGGCTGGAGTGCAATGGGGCAGTCTCAGCTCCCTGCAACCTCTGCCTCCCAGGTTCAAGCAATTCTCCTGCCTCAGCCTCTCAAGTAGCTGAGACTATGGGCACCCTCCATCACACTCAGCTAATTTCTGTATTTTTAGCAGAGACAGTGATTTCACTATGTTAGCCAAGCTGGTCTCGAACTCATAACCTGGTGATCTGCCCTCCTTGGCCTCCCAAAGTGCTGAGATTACAGGTGTGACCCAACATGCCCAGCCAAAGTCAAAATCTTTAAATATTGAAATGTCCATCAACCCGTATTTCCAGTAAAAGAGATAAAATGGGTATTTCCACAAAAAAGTATACCGCAATGATTATATAACTACTCACAAAAATATGGCTATTTATTAGAATCATTATTGAATGAAAACACAAGACACAGAAAACATTATATGGGCATACCATTTCCATAACTAAAAAACAAACAAACAAAAAAACCCTAAATATATTTTTGTCATTTACATGAAAAATCCATATTGAAAAATTAAGGCAAAAGTTGTGGCAGTCACCTACCCACGACAGGGTAAAAAGGGAGATTAAAAAGCAATATTGTTGCACACGGAATACAATATTGGTAATATTCAAGTTTTTTATTTGAGTAGCAGGTTCATGATGTTCGTTTTCTTGTATTTCATAACATTCTCACAAATAAACTTTGATTAATATAACAAAGAAGATACTAGGGAGAAAACTATAAGGATAAGGTGATCAGGTATTTTATCATCCAAAATGGGATACATTTGTGGAAGGTCTACTACACCTGAAAACAGATATAAACCATGACAATAAGAAACCTGAGTAAGAAAGAATAACAATCAGAAAATTTAAATAAGACACTTAAGTAAAACTAGGCATGTTATAAAATTCATCTTTATCAAAATGTAATAGGTACAAAGGCTTTACTAGCAAGTAAAAATAGTAAAAGAATAATCAAACCACAATCAAAATGGTAGATTAAGATGATTACATTAACTATTTTATAAACAATGTACACAATGTACATTTTGTGTATACAATGTACACAAAAAAATAAGATGAGGATAATTTAATTAAGACATTACACGGATAGCCAATATAAAAAAGATACGATGTTCTTTTAAACACTTTGCAATGACTTTTAATATTTACTGGAACATGGCATACTAAATAACACTTCCTACAAATAAAGCTATCCCTAAGTTATGGCTGTTTTGCTAGCTAATTTTCTCTGATCAAGATATGAGACCTGGAGAGCTAGTATTCTGGTCCTCTTTTCTATGTAATAAGACATTTTTTAAAATCGCATTTATTGCATATTTTAATACAGGCATATACACAATCAGAGGAATCATGGACTATAATCTATCTGCCCTGATAACCCCACTGACATTTTTACATTAAAAAAATGCAACTATTAGCTCAGAAAATTTTTAACAACCCAGAAAATATAAAGATGTTCTCATTTACTTTCGTTTATTCTGAATTTTCATACAATTATTTTCCTCAAACTTACATATATATGTTTTTAACATTCATACAAAAAAAAGCACACCATACAAGCTGCTTAGCATTGTTCTCTTTTCATTTAATAAAATAGCTTAGAAATTTTAGGAATGATCACAGCAATACACTGTAAAATAAATGTTATTAAAATCTTTGCTTTCGTGACAATACTAACAGCAACCAAAGGAACTCATATTGGTTATACTGGAGGTTGCTTGTTAGGGTACTAAATCATCAGAAAACATAGGAAGTTAAAATCTCTCCTGCTTTTCTTATAAAAAAGGGTCCTTAAGTATGACCAAATAGTTGATGGATAAAATTCTTAAGAATTCTAATATACACACGAAAAAAGAATAGCACCACTTTTGCAACGCCCAATATAATTATGCAATCACTAGCTACTAAAAACTATTAGGAGAAAGGATGATGCACTCTGTAACAGATGCATCAAACTGACACCTGAACCTACTGATAAATGTTAACATCATGAAGAGGTAAAGAGACATTCTGATCCTCTTAGTGAGATACAATAGGAATTACACAAAGTGTATCTGCAAAATATTCTTGATAAAAATTAAACCAAAATCTGATCAACCCCATGTATTTCAGGTAAACTTGTCTATATAAGGAACATATGAAATGACAACATGGAGGTATAATCAACAGAATCCAAAAAGTGGAAATACATATGACTCAGTTTAATAAAAACAATAGAGAAAAGGCAAGAAAAAATAATGAAAAAAAAGTATTCTGAATACTGGAGATTAGACGACATTAAGAAATTATTTTAAATTTTACAATGGTACCAATGTTACACTTAAAAGAGAAATTATATCTGCTAGAGACACATTCTGACATATCTGAGGACGATATGATCTGCAATTTGCATTAATATTCTCCAACAGAAAAAAACCTATATACTATTCCCTCTACTTTTGCATAGCTTAAAACCTTTATAATAAAGTTTACAAAAAAGAAAAAACAGATCTCTAAAAATAAAAAAATTGCCAAAGTTATGATCACCTTTAAACTCAAATCCATTTTAAAACAAGAAAAGAAAGAAGTTGAGGATCAACTTAAAGTGAATCCCTCCCCTGCCCCCAACAAAAAATTAAATAAGTAAAAAGGCTGCTTCTTTGAAAAGGTCAGTAAAATAAATTCTACAACAAATCAAGAAACAGGAGAAAACACAGGTATTTGATATTAGTAATAAAAGCGAGAATTTGAAAATGCTATAAAATTCTGAGAAATCTGAAGCTCTCAATAAAACAATTTTCTAGGAAAGTATAGTTTTAGAAAAATTGAACTATTTGTCAAAGTATGACTGTTCCCTCACTCCTTACATATAAGCTGTTTAAAATCCTTTTAACATTATTTTCTGCATTAAGCATGTCTCTTAGAGAAAATATGAGGAAGAAAGTGAAAAATTATTCAAAGAAATGTTATAGTTCTCCGCCTTTCCCCTCAAAATAATATCACCATTTTATTTTGATAATGCAAATATAATGTTCTCCCAATTAACTACTAAATTAAGGCAAGTATAAATAAGACCCAAAAAGTCTTCACAAAACTTATCCAAATGATCTTAAAATACATACAGTGAAGAAAACACCAAGACAATTTTGAAAAACAAAAGTTTTGACACTCACTGTACAAGACTCCAATATTTGTGCTGATGCTATAGTAATTAAGACACTGTTGTACTGCTACAACACATAGCACAGAAACAGTTCTGTGAATACATGGAAACCTGAAGAGCTGAGAATGCAGATCATTGGAGAAAAGCTGAATAATCAAGTAAGTACTAAACTTGCTATCCATATAGAAAAAATAATTAAACCTGTACCATATGCTATACAAAAAATAAATTCCAGGTAGATTATGGCCCTAATGTGAAATAAACTTTCAAAATAAAATCCATGAGCCCATATGTAAGACCTTAGGTTGAATATTTTTAAAAAAGAAAAACATAAATGTTACATTAGAATTTACAACTTCTATTCATTAGTGTAAAAAGAAAACAGGTCAGAGAGAGGAAGGAGTTATCTGTAGGACATATAACAAAACAGGCCAAGCACAGTGACTTATGCCTGTAATCCCAGCATTTTAGGATATCAGTTTGAGAGAACTGTTTGAGCCTAGGTGTTCACAACCAACCTGGGTAATATAGTGAGACTTCATCTCAAAAAAATTGAAAAATTGAAAAATTTGCTGGGCGCAGTGGCTCATGCCTGTAATCCCAACACTTTGGGAGGCTGAGGCAGGCGGACCACCTGAGGTCAAGAGTTCGAGACCAGTCTTACCAACATGGAGAAACCCTGACTCTACTATAATTACAAAATTAGCCAGGCATGGTGGTGCATGCCTGTAATCCTAGCTACTCGGGAGGCTGAGGCTGGAGAATCCCTTGAACCTGGGAGGGGAAAGATGCAGTGAACTGAGATCACACTACTGCACTCCAGTCTGGGCAACAAGAGCAAAACTTCGTCTCAAAAAATAATAATAATAAAAGCATTAATAGGGAATACAAAAGCCACAAGATATCCTTCCCATATACATTTGACTGGCAACAATTAAAAAGTCCAACAATCCCAATTTTCAAAGAATGTATAGAAACAAGAATCTACATCCAGCACTAACAGTACAATTGGTATAATCGCCTATGAAAACACTATGTTAATATTCAATCGATTTAAAAGCATACACAATCTATGACAAACTCTTATACTGTATTAACATGTTAGAACATGCATACAAATGCCTACAGCAGCAGTTTGTAATGGAAAAAAATTAAAAATATCTGACAAATCAATCTTGTCAAATATAACCTCATTTGTCAACAAGATAATATATTTATATATCATATACTACATGGCAATGAAAATTAGAGATATATATATAAACTTAGAAAACAAACACTGAACAAAAAGAGCAAGTTACAGAATACATACAGCATCACAGTAATCCATAGTTTAAACATGCAAAACAAAACCATATATTGCTTAAGATAAAAATACATAAACATGTAGTAAAAGAGAAATTTATGGGAATGGCAAACATCAAATTAGGGATAGTAATTACCTGGAGTGGAAATACAGGTCAACTACATGCAGAGTATTACAAACTGAATGCTTATGTTTCCCCAAAAGTCACATGCTGAAACCCTAACCCCAAAATGTGATGCAGTTTAGAAATAGAGCCTTTGGGAGTTAACTGGGGGATTTCATGAGATCAGAAAGTAAGGCCTTCATGATGGGGTTAATGCCTTTATGAGAAGAAACACCATAGAGCTTTTGCCACCCACTCCCCGTAAGTGTGCTCACAAAGAAAAGATCATGTGAAGCACACAAAGTAAAACGGTGGCTTCACTTCAAAAGAAGTGGCCTCTGAAGGAAAACTACCTTGCTGATACCTTGATCTTGGACTTCCCAGTTTCCAAAACTGTGAGAAAATAAATTTCTGTTTTTTAAGTCACTGAGTCTATGGTATTTTCTTATGGAAACCTGAGTTATGACACAGGGGGCTTCAAATGAACTTTCGTGTACCACAATGGAATGCTATGCAACCTTAAAAAGGGAGGAAATCTTGTCACATGCTACAACACAAATGGACCTTGAGGACATTATATTAAGTGAAAATAAGCCAGTCACAAAAGGACAAACACAATCTGAGCACTCCTAATCTGAAAATCTAAAATCCAAAATGTTCCATTAAGTACCTCCTTTGAGCATCACATAAGTGCTCAAAAAGTTTCAGATTTTGTAGCATTCAGACTTTGGATTTTCAGATTAGGGATTCTTAATTTATATTGTATAATTCACCCTATGTGATGTATTTAAAGTACTCAAATTCATAGACACATTTTCTTATCACTGTACATTTGTTATTTCTGTGCTGGTTATCAGGGGAAAGGGGGAGGACAAAAGGGGAGTTTTAAAATGGGTATAGGGTTTCAGTTCTCCAAAATGAAAAACGTTCTGGAGATGGGTTTCACAACCATGTATTATTATTAAGTACATATAAGAATACTTAAACAGTTTAAGTGTACATTTAGAAATGGTTAACATGGTAAATTTTATGTTTTTTCTACCACAAAAAGATTTACCTTAAGTTATAATATGAAAAGTTTTTTAAAGAAACAAGAAAAAGAATGTTTAACCAATCAAGCAATATTAATAACTTAATCATAAAATACTTAAAAAGTGGAATATAGAGAAAGTAAATAGAAAACAATTATAAAAAAATGAGAAGATTATGAAAACTTAATCCCATCAACCTGAAGAAAACTATTTTGGTATACTGCCCTCCAGCTTTTGGGGACACATATAAATTGTATATATTTGTCAAAGTTACTTTTAATCCTACTTTTAACATATACAAAAAAATTTAGAAAACACCATTTGTAATGTTTATGAACAGAATTTATCCATTTTCTTATCACTGTACATTTGTTATTTCTACTATTTAAATAATGCTGTAATCAGCATATAAAAAATACACTTATCTAATCATTTTTTCATATGAGTTACTAGACATAAAATACTGGGAAAAGAATATGAAACAAAGCATTCTTTTCTAAAGTATCGCAAGGCGCGTTGATAAACAGCAATCTCAAAATGAGTATTTCACTTCATAAACATATTTTTAAAACCTGCTAACAATTCAAAATCAAACCAGACAATTTGCAAACACACAAAGCTATAAAAAGCTTCACTGTGCATTTATTATACTATTTTAAGACATTATATACTGTAATTTAAATGTTTCTTAAATACTACGTCTACATAAAAAGTGTCCATTTCAGCCCAAACTTTTTAAAGAGGAATTTTGGTATTTAAACCCACATATATTTGAATTGTACCAGCTCCTACCAATATTACTGTCTTATTCAATCTTCACAACAATCATGCAAGTAAGGAATTATTATCCTCAATATTACAAACTAGGAAAGGGAAATTAAGAGAATAAAAGACTTGTTCATCATCACTTAAGTACAAAAGGGGCTGAAACCCAATCATTGCAACAATGCAAAGTATTTTTTAAAAACACCTTACAAATTCAAATCAAAGCCAAGCAAGAGTATATATACATATATATTATGTATCACTCCTTTTTTTTTTTTTTTTGAGATGGAGTTTCGCTCTTGTTACCCAGGCTGGAGTGCAATGGCGCGATCTCGGCTCACCGCAACCTCCGCCTCCTGGGTTCAGGCAATTCTCCTGCCTCAGCCTCCTAAGTAGCTGGGAATACAGGCACACGCCACCATGCCCAGCTGAATTTTTGTATTTGTAGTAGCGACGGGGTTTCACCATGTTGACCAGGATGGTCTCGATCTCTTGACCTCGTGATCCACCCGCCTCGGCCTCCCAAAGTGCTGGGATTACAGGCTTGAGCCACCGCGCCCGGCCGTATCACTCCTTTTTTTAATAGTTGAACTGTTAAGACAAAGAACTGGAAATGGGTATAGTATGTGTTTGCTACAATTTGAGTAAATGAGGAAGGAGTCTGCTTAAAACAAATAGCAAACAGGTATGTCTTACCTGAAACCCTGGTAACAGCTTGCCTACACAACTACCTGTATCAAATAGCAAAATATCTTCTTGAGAAGTTAAGGAAAGTGGAACTATTATTAGAGGGAGTTCAACACTTAAAAAACCTGACTCTTCCTCAGAAGTTCATCACAAATGAAGAACAGAAGCCTTAAAATGGCCCATAAATATTTAATCAATAGCATGGCTTGAAAGCAAGCTAGTAAAAAAAAATGCTACTATAACAGTAGTTATGAAAACATATATAACAATACTCACAAAGAATCAAGTTTATTTAAACATAAATACTGATAGGAGAACAAGGATCAAATTTTCAAAGGTCCTCACTGCAAATCCTTTGCACTCAAAACTCTCCATATTACTGACGAAGCCTACTTTTTAAATTTTGTCTTCAGCTACTCTAACTCAACCTACATACATTCCAACAACCTACTTACTTCCTCAACATATCCCAATTTTCCTCATCATTACTTGTTACTGTAGCTTTCTCTACCCAAAATGAACAAGAACAATGCCACTCTTTCCTGCAACCTGACAAGAAAATCCTACCTTTAAAGGTTCTAAGGAACCCTTCACAGAACCTTTCCTCACTCTTAATACATAAGCTCACTTTGTGTCTTATTCTTTCCTTTTTTTCTTCCTTCTTTTGGATTACACATATGTAATTTCAGTCAGCCCCCCTCCCCAATTCTTTGTGTTCTATCTCTATTGTGTTCACCCTTAGGATTTTAAAATGCAAGCTTATCTGATTCACTCTGGCACAGTCCAAAAGAAATGTAATATGAACCATATATATAATCTCATAAGTTTCTATTAGCCACATTTTGAAAAGTAAAAAGAAAAAGCTGGCCAGACTCAGTCCTGTAATCTCAGCACTTTGCAAGGCTAAAGCAAGAGGATCACTTGAGCCCAAGAGTTTGAGATCAGCCTAGGCAACATAGTGAGACCCTGTCTCTACAAAAAACTCAAAAATTAGCCAGGTGTAGTGGCACACACCGGTAGTCCCAGCTACTTGGGAGGCTGAGATGGGAGGATCACTGGAGCCCAGGAGGTTGAGGCTGCCATGATCATGCCTCCGAACTCTAGCCTGGGGTAAAGAGCAAGACTCTATCTTTAAAAAAGGAAAAAAAGAAAGCAAAAGGAAAAGACAACAGATAATATATTTCATTTAACCCAAAATACTATCAGTTCAACATGTAACCAATATAAAAACTTGGGATAAAATACATTCTTGGCTGGGTGTGGTGGCTCACACCTGTAATCCTAGCACTTTGGGAGGCCAAGGTGGGCGGATCACCTGAGGTCAGGAGTTTGAGACCATCCTGGTCAACATGGTGAAACCCCGTCTCTACTAAAACTACAAAAAATTAGCTGGGCATGGTGGCACGTGCCTGTAATCCCAGCTACTCGGGAGGCTGAGGCAGGAGAA
>NW_016107630.1:1110602-1117934 GCF_001604975.1 Cebus imitator
AAATAATAATAATAATAATAATAATAGGTGGACAGCCATTTTCACTCAAAACTTTGAAAATACTTTTCCACTATCTTCTGAATGCCTGTGCTGATGACATTGGGTCTTTCTAGTTCTTATTCCTTAGGGAATCTGATTTTCTCTGGCTGCTTTAAAGATCTCGCTGTCTTTCGTGTTCTGCTCTTTCACTGAGATGTGTCTAGGTTTTTTTGTGCCTTCTAAATCTAATAACTCGCATAGCTCACCAATTCTAGAAAATTATCAGCCTTTAGTGTTTCAAATTTTGCCTTTCAGCAATATTTAAGTTCTTTCTGGAACTCTAATTAGATGTGTGTTAGAACTTCTCTTCCTTTCCAATATATTTTTAACCCTTCTCCTATTTTCATCTCTTTGTTTCTCTGTGCTAAATTCTGTGTAATTTTTATTTTTTTACTCATTAACAAAGATATTTAGTGCAGTCTGCCAACTACTTTTTTTGAGACAAGGGTCTTGCTCTTGTCCCCCAGGCTGGAGTGCAATGGCACAATCTCAGCTCACTACAACCTCCACCTCCCAGGTTCAAGCAATTCTCCTGCCTTGGCCTCCCCAGTAGCTGGGATTACAGGCACCTGCCACCACACCCGGCTAATTTTTGTATTTTTAATAGAGACGGGTTTCACCATGTTGGCCGGGCTGGTCTTGAACTCCTGACCTCAGGGGATCTGCTCACCTCGGCCTCCCAGTGCTGGAATTACAGGCGTGAGCCACCGTTCCTGGCTGGCAGCTATTTTTAATCTGAACTCCAGGATCTCTTAGAAATTAATTGAGCCTATTTGATTTCCATAAAGGTGTTCCTTTCAAATGTAGATTTACAGATTAAAGAAGTACAGTAACAATCATTCTCATTCTCATTATTTGAGCCCGTGTTTTTCTTATCTCATCTGACATTCAAAATAACTCTGGAGGTAGGTACAATTAAAACCATTTTTAAAATGTATAAAACTGAAGCTCAGAGGTTAATCTATCCAATGCTATAAAAGTCAAAACCTAACTTTTTCATTCTAAAACATATGTTCTTAACAAGAAAACATTCTTGTCCACCATCAACAGTTTCAATTTACGTTGAATTTTAATATTGTATAGTATTACTATTATGTGAATTTTAAGTTTTATTTTTTTTCAGATATCCTTTAAGAATACTTATTAATAGTCACTTATTGGCCAGGTATAGTGGCTCATGCCTGTAATCCCAGCACTTTGGGAGGCCTAAGTGGGCATATCACTTGAGGTCAGGAGTTCGAAACCAGCCTGGACAACATGGTGAAGCCCCATTCCTAGTAAAAATACAAAAATTAGCCAGTCGTGGTGGTGGGCACCTGTAGTCACAACTACTCAGGAAGCTGAGGCAGGAGAATTGCTTGAACCTGGGAGGCAGAGGTTGCACTGAGCTGAGACTGGGCCACTGCACTCCAGCCTGGGTGAAAGAGCGAGACTCTGTCTCTCAGAGAGAAAAAAAAAAAAAAAAAAAAAAAAAAAAAAAAAAAAAAAAAAAAAAAAAAAAAAAAAAAAAAAAAAAAAAAAAAAAACCAGGAAGAGAGAACTCGTACATTAAGATATTTAAGAGGTAATAACGACCTGTTAAATGTGTTGATCTTATTTTATCATGACTCCCTCCCTCACGTTAAAAAACCCTATAAAAACACATGACTTTTATGAGAAAATTAGAAATTTTAATACAAATTCGATGTTTGATAATATGAAGTAACTTAATATTCTCTGGTGTCCTAACAGTTTCTTGGCTGTATTTTAAAAAAGAGAGACAGGAGAATCCTTATTTTTTAAAGATGTACACTGAAACCTTTACAGATAAAACTATGAATATCTGGAATTTGTCTCAAAATAATAGAAGTAGAAAAGCATAGTGTGGGTATCATCGTTTTAGCTAGGGGTTGCTGATGGTTGTTGGGACTAAATGACAGATACACAATGGTTCATACTACTGTGTGTAAAATTCATCACAATAGTTATAAAAAGTAGTACAGCTCAAAAAAAAATCTCTTTTGATAACTTTCTGTGACACCTTATTATTTTTAAAGTAAAAATATCACTTAACCACCTTATCCGCTACTGTAGTATGCCTAGAATTAAGTTAAGAAAGCTACTACAGTTTAGCAACACACACAGACCAAGAGATTAAAATAATGAAGAATTACAGAGACTCAAGATTCTGATTCATAGCACTCCATGAAATATTGAAGTCAATCTTTTTGGAGCTCAGTCTCTACATTCTAAAGAAAACAGAATAATGAGCTACTTTTATGTGGAAACTTACAGGCATATAGAATAATGCCTACTAGATGAAGTACAAATTTCACAACCTGTAATTGAGGCCTTATATAACCTATCTGCCATTCTATCTTTTCTCTCATATCCATATACAAATTGTTAGCCATAAAAGCCAAAGTATTCAACTCTCTGCTCAATGGCTGTAAACTTATGCCACCCTATAGACACAACTTTGGTTATGTCACTCTCTCAATGCCTATTGCTCTCCACTCCTTTCTCTATCACCCAATCTATAACCAACAGCTCACAGACCACTATTCTGGGCCTACCAACCCAAACCAATATTTTCTACTATAGCCTTATAGCACTTAATTAAAACCTTGGGTCCATATTTCTCCAACTAGGTGAGGTCCTACAAGACATAGTCTTGGTATTTATCTTTTTATTGATAAATGGATCATGAGATTATGAGCATATTAAAGCCTATGATACTTCTAAGAGTTATCAAATATTAAGTGTGTACATACTACTTAATATGTGTACTATTAATGATGGAGCAACAAATATAACAAATAGGGTCACTGCCCTCTAGGAGCATGTATTCTGCCTTGAATATTTCTGAAACATCTGTTTTTAACATAGTACTGTCATTTCATAGACATTAAAATATCTGCTAATTGAAATTCTAATAAAAACACCCCAGAGCAAACATTTAGTAGCATTTAAGAAAAGCATTTTAAGAAAAGTCAAAACCTAAACACCCGAAGTTTTGAACACATCTATTATAAACAACCAGTTATACTCAACTATTACCAAAAAGTTACATTTAGCATTATTTGATTGTAATTTTCTGTGCAAGCCAATAATGGTGAACAGTCATAATTTAAACTGTGAGTTCAGCAATTTACAACCAGTACTTTCAGAATACTTAGAAAAAGCTAACATTTTTAAGAACTAGGTTACTATTAGCTATCCAGTTATAACATCTTGATATATTAATAGTTAACTTACTAAAGAACACTGCTATAAATTTCACCATACTTTAAATCTACATCTAAAAAGGTAACATTTTACCATATTGGGGACCATCTTGTATTATTCTATAGTCATTTCATACAATTCTGTCTTCCCAAGCAACAGACCCATTACTCTGCAAGGATTTCACATTGGCAAAATGGTTAACAGTACAGAAATGACACCCCTGAAATTACGAACTACAAAGAATATACAAAGCCATTTTAAAGAAATGCAACAAATCTCCTATTAAAAACTCACAAATATTCTTCCTTATAGTCTCACTGAGCTAACCAAAAAAAAAAAAAATCTAAAATCAAGGAGAGCTGAATAACTACAACAAATTTATAAAATAATGGAAAATGAGATTTCATTTGTATCCTAAAGCCATAAAAACTTGGATAGTCTAAATGTAGTGTAAATATATTAACAGTGATGACCTAGTTTGCAGAAAATATTTTATGCACAATCACATTTAATATTCACAACTATTAAAATCCCAATTTTAAAGATGAAGAAGCTGAAGTCAAAAACTTTAATTATCAAATGGATTTTAAAAAGTGAAATCACTTAATTCAAATATATATATACCTAAGACTATACAAAGAATGCCAAAAAAGTAAAATAAAACAAAACAAAAAACCTCAAGGAAAAAATACCTACAATGCATATGAAATGAATTTTTTTATACAAAGAACTGTGATTAAAGATGACCATTAAGCTAGGTCCAGTAAACAAACAGGCAGTTCACGGAAAATGAAATATAAATAGCCAAATTTGAAAAACCTCACCCATTTCAAAATATAAATTATAAAATACATTTCAGTATAAAATTAGCTAATAATTTTGATAAAACCTAGAATTGCCAAGGGCATGGAAAAGCAGGCACTCCCGTACACACTTGGGAAAAACAAATGAATGTTCTGGCATTGTGGTTTTCAATCACTCTTTAAGAATAAATTTCATTTGACACAGCATTTTTACTTCTATTCTAAATATTTCCACACATTATAACTACAAACTGGACTCAAACCTAAATCTCCATCAATGTAGGAAACTAAATTGTGGTATGTCCAGTAACGACACTCGGTGCAACCACACACGAGTATCATCCATTGTAATTAACAAAGAATGAGGTTGATCTCTAACTGCTGAGGACACATTAAATAATTAGAAAAAAACAGTGGACTTCTACTTCCAGTCAAGATGGAATAAGATGACCCAGATTTGTCTTGCTGAAACAACAACAACAAAAAAATCAAACAAACATACGGAACAATGGGTTTTCAAGACACTGGACATCAGGCAACAATGGACGACAATCCCTGAAAGTCAGAAAACAAATTAAGTCCATGTTTGCCTCAGCTTACTCCCTTGAGTGTCCAGGCCATAGGACAGCTATGAGCAAAACAGGCTGAGTCTCAAAGACTACTTTAACTGTGAGAGAAGACCAAAGTAACTAGAGTTTCCATTTCAAAGTACCAGAGAAAAGAGTTGCACAGAGAGCTTTCCAAATCTGCAATCATCAGAATATTCAGTAAATACTTCACAAGATATATATAATATTTGGACCATAAAGCAAGTCTCCATGTTTACAAAGATCCAAGTCTTAGAAAATATGTTCTCTGGCCAGAATAAAATTAAAATTACAAATACATAACAGAAAGATATGTAGAAAACTCCAAATATTTAGAAATTAAATAACATGCTTCCCAATAACCCATGAGTCCAAGAAATTGTTTAAAAAAGCATTTTGAACTGAATGAAAAATTTATCAAAATTTGACAAATGCCATGAAAGCAGTACTTAAAAGGGAAACATATAGCACTAGACCCCTACATAAGTATCAAGTTAGTGATATTAACTTCGATGTTAGCTAAGTAGAAAACAAAGATCAAACTAAACAGAAAGCAAAACAAAATAAAAACAGCAGAAATCAATAATAGAAATCAGAAAAACAAGACAAAACTTAATGAAACCAAAAGCTGTTATTTTGGAGACTAATAAAATCAATAAACTTCAATCCAGACAGACAAGGAAAAACAATGACACAAATTACCACTGTTGGGAATGACAGAGCTGACATCACAAGCATTCGACAGATTATGAAAAGCATAAAAATGCAGTATCATGGCTGGGCGTGGTGGCTCACGCCTGTGATCCCAGCAATTTGGGAGGCCGAGGTGGGCAGATCGCAAGGTCAAGAGTTCAAGACCATCCTGTCCAACACTGTGAAATCCCGTCTCTACTAAAAACACAAAAGTTTATCCAGGTGTGGTATTGTGTGCCTGTAAGCCCAGCTACTCAGCAGGCTGAGGCAGGAGAATCGCATGAGGTTGCAGTGAGACGAGATCGCCCTATTGAACTTCAGCCCAGGCAACAGTGTGAGACTTTGTCTCAAAAATAAAAAGCAGTAGCATGAACAACTCTATGCAAATACATTCAGCAACTTAGAGGAAATAGACTAGTTCTACAGAACGTCTAGCCCTGTATCTACTAAATCAGTTGAATATGCAGTTCAAAGCCTCACAACAAAGAAAAACATCTGGCCCCACATGGCTTCACTAGTGAACTGTAACAGCTAAGGAGGAAATTTTAGAGTGTTCACCCTAATATCAGGAGCAAGGTAAAGATATCCTCTGAGCACTTCTATTCAACATTGTACTGGATGCCACAGGCAAGAAAAAGAAGAGCACAAATGGCATCCAGATAGAAAAGGAAGAAAACTGTCTGAAAACAATTGGGTATAAATTGTCTATGTAGAAAATTTAATGGAATAGGCTAGGGATGGTGGCTCACACCTGAAATCCCGGCACTTTGGGAGATCTAGGTAGGCAGATCTCTTGAGGTCAGGAGTTCAAGACCAGCCTGGCCAAATGGGGAAACCCTGTCTCAACTAAAGATACAAAAATCAGCAGGGTGTGGTGGTGCGCACTTGTAGTCCCAGCTACTTGGGAGGCTGAGGCAGGGGAACTGCTTGAACCCAGTAGGCAGAGGCTGCAGTGAGCCAAGATCGTGCCACTGCACTCCAGTCTGGGTGACTCAGTGAGACTCCCTCCTCAAGAAAATCTGATGGAATATATGAAACAGAAAAGCAATATGCCATAATCATTTCTATGTACTAGCAAACAATTGGAAATTGAGTTTTTAAAATATTTACAATATCAAAATATATAAAATATGGATAAATCTATCAATTAACAAAACCTGTGCACTGAAAAATAAAAACACTGCTTAAAGAAATTAAAGGCCTAATAGAGACATAAATTGTGTAGTCATAGTTAGAAAGACTCAGTTGTTAAGATGACAATTTTCCTCAAATTGCTCTACAGATTCAAGTCAAATCCAGTAACATCCAAGCAGTTTTTGTAAAAACTGACTCATGAAAATACCAAGGACTCAGAAGAGTTAAAAACAACTTTGAAAAACAACAGAGCTGGAGGTCCAAGACTAAGTGGTTTCAAGACTCAATATAAAGCTACAATGATTAAGACAGTATGTTTCTGGCATCTAGATAAAGGAAAATGGGTCAATACAAAAGAGTAGAGTACAGACATATAATCATACATATAGAGATAACCGATTTTTCATGAATTTGCAAAGACAAGTGAATGGAGAAAGGACAGTCTTTTCAATAAATGACATTGTAAACACTGGATGTCCTCATGCAAAACTAAATACTTCTGACCCAAACTTTGTAGCATATTCAAAATATTAAGTCAAAATGAAAGAGACCTAAATGTTAAACCAATGTATAAAACTTCCATTAGAAAACAAAGGTGGCCAAGTGCAGTGGCTCATGCCTATAATCCCAACACTCCGGAAGGCTGAGGCAGAAAGATGGCTTGAGGCCAGGGGTTCAAGACTAGCCTGGGCAAAATATAGAGACCTCAGGTCTATAAAAAATGCAAAAATTAGCTGGGCTTGGTGCTGTGTGCCTATAGTCCTAGCTACTAAGGAGGCCAAAGCCCAGGAGTTGAAGGTAATTGTGAGCTAATGATTGCACCACTGTATTCTAGCCTGAACGACAGAGTCAGACCCTATCTCTAAAAA
>NW_016107630.1:1117964-1127696 GCF_001604975.1 Cebus imitator
ATGACTTACAGTTAGGTAAAGATGGCTCAGACAAAACCACGAAAGTATAATCCATGAAAGAAAAAATTGGTGAACTGGACTCCATCATAATTAATAACTGTTGTGCTTCAAAAGACAATGCTGAGAATGAAAAGATGAGTTGCAGAAAATATTTGCAGGCCATATATCTGATAACGGACTTATAACCAGAATGAAGACCTCTCAAAACACATTTAAAAATAAATAACCCAATAAAAAATTGGGCAAAAGATATAAACAGACACTTCACCAAAGGTAACAGTTGACAAAAAACACATGAAAAGATGTTCAACATCACAGACATGAGAAGAAAGCAAATTAAAACCACAATGAACTATCACTATATATATACTAGAATGTCTATAATCAAAAAGACAAGACAACAGGCACTAACGAGGATGTGGAGGGACTGGAAATTTCATACCCTGCTGATGGCAATGTAAGATGGAACAACTACATCTAAAAAGTTTGCAGTTTAAAAAGTTAAACATATGCCTACCATAAGATCCAGACTTTCCAATCACAGCTGCCCCATCAAGAGAAATGAAGCATATGTCCACACAAAGACTTGTACAGGAATGTTCACACAACAACTATATATTTTTTTTGATCTACGGTCAGACTTGTTACCCATTGCACCAGGTGCGTCGACAACTATAATTTTAATACCTCAAAATGGAAAACAATACAAATATCCCTCAAGACTCGAATGGATTAACAAACTGCTGTACAGCCATAAAGTGTATTATTACTAAGCAACAAAAGAGAATGGACTACTGAAACACAACATGGGTGAATCTCGAAATAATTATTCTGAGTGGACTTACCTAGACCAAAAAAAGTATATACCATATGATTACATTTACCTAAAATTCTAAACAGTGTGAACTAATCTATAGTGACAGAAAGCAAATCAGTGGCTGCTTGGGGAAAGAAAAGCAGAAGGGAGGGACTATAAGGCACAAGATGATATTGCGGGCAGTGATAGATGTTCATTATCTTCATTGTGGTGATGGTTTCACAAGGGTGTACATGAGACAAAACATTGTATAATTAATATGGGTACTTTATTTTATGTCAAATTATATCTCAATAAAGCTATTTTTTAAAAAGGCAAAATGTGGGCCAGAACAATAGTTTGAATCCAATTATGTAAAGATGTTTATATGGATGGTAACATATAAATTAATAATTTCAAGAAAAAAGGCACAAAATTACCCACGCCTAATAAAAAGAAAAAACTGTGAATCAGTTTGAATTTTTTTAAACATGCACGTGCCTCAGTTTATTTAAAGCAAATTTACAAATGTTTTAAAGAACACTTAGTTACTTGTACACAGGCCTGACACCAAAGCAAAAATTCACCATTATTCTAGAAAATTAACTTTAATCATTCAGACATTAAACAATGGATTTTTTAAAATGGTGTGCAATTATTTTTATATCATCTTCTAAAGTATTCTCCTCAAACAACTAACATAAAAAACTGGTATAACCAAAGTGTTACATCTGGACATCCTATTCTGAGTCTCCTCAGTTTTCCTCCGTCTACTCATTCTGAGCCTTGCCTATAACCTCCTTTCCTTTTCTACTAATAGTGGACAAGTCACACTTGCAGTATTTATTCTTTTACAAAATTTACACGAGAAATCTGTTTGGATGGTAACTACAACATCTACCATTTTGCACTCTTTAGCTATTCCTGATTTTAAATCCCATGACTATCTCAACTTGGAAAATAGTATCACCACAAAGAGCTTGTTATTTTTCCCTCAGTCTGTATAATATGAACTCAAGAAACAAGCCTAGATATTAAAGAATGGACAAGTATCCAGTTCACTATAGGTCAGTCCACAGAAAATAAGCAAGAAAACACAGTACCATATCCAAAAGTATTCTGAAGAACATCACATCATTATGGATGCAATTTCAAGAGTTCCAAAAAGTGTCTGAACAGTCAGCATCACTGGACTAAGCAGATAGCCTCTCAAGGCAGACGGGCTTGCAAATGAAAAATTACAATACAGGCCAGAGGCCATGGCTCACGCCTGTAATCCCAGCACTTTGGGAGGCCAAGGTGGGCGGATCACGAGGTCAGGAGTTCGAGACCAGCCTGACCAAGATGGTGAACCCTCGTCTCTACTAAAAATACAAAAATTGGCCAGAGTGTAATGGCGTGTGCCTGTAATACCAGCTGCTCAGGAGGCTAAGGCAGGAGAATTGCCTGACTGAACCCAGGAGGTGGAGGCAGCAGTGAGGTGAAATTGCGCCACTGCACTACAGCCTGGGCAACAGAGGGAGACTCAGTCTCAAAAAAAAAAAAAAAAAAAAAAAAAAAAAAAAAAAAAAAAAAAAAAAAAAAAAAAAAAAAAAAAAAAAAGAGGAAGAAAAATTACAATACATTATGACATTAAAAGTCGTAAGTACTACAGGAAATGGTAAGCATTAGAACTAAAGTTTAAAGGACGAGTAGTTTTCTTAGTCAAAAGGGAAAGATTCCAAAGGATCTCTACCATAAAGTCTTTCTTTAACAGACAAACCAGCTCTCAACTTCTGATTCAAACTTGAAGCTAATTGCCTCAACAACTTTCTTTTTTAAGGATCAGGATAATTCATTTCTAATGTGTCTTATTATTGACCAAAATATATTCATTTTCATAAGACGAAGAGTAAAAAAAAAAAAGAAAGTAAAAAAAATCTTAGATTAACAAAATTATAAGATACAGGTCAAACCACTTACCATCCACTTAAAATCATTATTTCCCCTCAGAAAATTGGGATATCATTTTACATTCACAAGAAGCCATGTGTGAAAGCATTTTTAATTCCTTGATCATTCATACTTTAAAAGGTTATTCTTACACACTGCCAATTCTAGAAAAACTTACGGTGATTGCAAACTCTTTATATGGTCCAACTTTACAAATTAAAGGAAACATTTTACACTTGGGTTTTGTTGGCTACATTCATTTTCAAAAGCTAACTAAAATTTTCCAGTAATTATCATAATAATAGATCAAACAATCCCAGTTTCAAACAGAATCTTTTCCTACCTTCACACCCACTGCAACTTCAGTGACGATTCTGTAAAGAAAAAATAAATAGTTTCAACTTCTTGTTATTCTTCTAATCACTGTTTGGCTCTAAAACTTTTTAGGATAGTTCATCATTCGTAAGTCTTCCAGCCACTCACATACAGATGGGGGGAAAAAAAAAACCACAGATGGTCAATGACTTACCTGTACTGTTATCAACCTAGTTACTAAAAATAACTTTCAAACCTGAGACAAAATTCAATAAACTTGTGGTATTTTTTAACAACACATTCAATAGCCAAAAAGAACAAAACCCAAAACACCATGCCATTTCTACAATGCCAGTACACTGAGATGAACAATTTAACGCTTAAACTCTTTATTTGTCTCCATAGGAGCCAAGAATCAGGAAACATGAATTCTAGTGCAAGTTTTGCCATCAATTTCTGTGTTGATCTGAGGGGAATACTAAACTTCTCTGGGTCTATGTTTCATCTGAAAAATAATCTTTAGATAACATCTAGGATGATTTAAATTCTGTAAGACAGTTAACTTTTATAAAAGCATCTTTTTAATATATTTTTAAAAACACCAAAGTCTAGGCGCTTAACCAAATTTTTGATTCTTCAAATACTGTCGCTGAGTTCAATAAATGTGCTTGTTAAATGATACTACGTTTACACTCCCAAAAGAGCTGCATATTGCTATATTTTCGCCCTTAAGCGAGCCCCGTTTATAACGAGGAGTTAAATAAATTACTCCTTTCAGGTGTGAAGCGTTATCAGCGAGACATCGGTTCCTATCATTTCCCAGAGCTCTTGCCTCTCACCTCACTCAGCATTCTGTCTTCACTCAGGTTCGCAAAGATGCAGCATGGCTCTGGCTTTTTGTAGTCGTTATTCCAGAAACTGACCAAAGTAGCCAAAGAGATGGCCTTGTGTTGACTATCTGCTCTTGTTTCTGCCATTGCTGTTGGCCTTTACCCATGTGACTGATGTCGACCTCAAACACTTCGTTTTTTAGATGATTTAATTTCTGGGCCCTTTTGCCAAGCCTTGAATGTTTTAAGGCCCCACAAAAAGGCATTTTTCCTCCCTCCCGCCCCCACTACCAGACTCAAATGAAAACAAAGGAGTATGACATCTGCCCTCCCCCTTCCTCCCGCCGCCGCACGCCCTCCCCCCTTCCCCAGCGGCTCCCACTAGGCTTTCCCCGGAGCTCCCGCCACCCGCATCTCTCCACACCACGGCGGGCCGGGCGAGGCCGGGGAGGTTGCGGATGGCTGGGGTGCCTCTCCCCTCTTCCCCTATGGCCTCCCCCACCCCACAGGCCTGTCTCTGCCCATCCCAATGGCTCTCACAGGCACCGCTACCCCAGGGGTCGGGTCCCAGGGTACGGATCGAAATGGCTCCTAGAGGGGGCAGGGACGGACCGGCAAGACGCTATGGGGTTCCCACCCCATCCCCCGCCGCCAAGCCGGAGCCCGCTGCCACTCTGGGATCCTCATCCCCGCCATCTCCCCAATGCCTCCCCAGCCTCCAAGCCCGCTTTCTTCTCCTTTTCTCGACCAAAGCCCGCCGGGGGAAGCAAAGGGAGGGGTGTGTGCGATGGGGCGGGGGTTGGGTAACGGCAGCCCAGCCCTGGGAGGGGCCGCGGGAGGGTTTCTCGCCGGCCCGGGACCGGGCCGAAGGACTGTCCAACTCCTTTCTCACACACACCTTCTCGCCGGCCCGCTTACGTACCCGTCCATTGCCGAACCGGACAAAGCTTCGCCCAAGAGAACCGAGCCACGCAGCCAGCGAGCCACACAAGCGGCGAGAAAATGGCGGCTAGGGCCCGACGGAAATTGCCGAAGGTGCCGAGGCGCACGGGGCAGCGCGCGGCAGCGACGGCGGCGGAAAGAGCCGAGCGCGCCGGCGCCCGGCAGCGGGAGGCGAGTGGCGGGGCGCAGGGACTAGGGGGAGTGGGCGCCGCCGACGCCTCCTCAGCGCCCCCGCGCGCCTGCCTCCCTCCGCCCTCCGCCTGCCGCCCTTTGAAACCTGGCCTACTGCTGCAGACCACGGCGTCCTGGTTTCCACTCCTTGGCGGGTGTGGGTGGGACACCTCCCAACAGCACTCCACACTCTATCTGCCCTGGACCTGAGGGGGATGACCCTGATTACGGGACGGGCCCCAAGCAGCCTCCACTTTTCCCTGCAAGCCAAGTGCCAGCTTGTCTACCGTCAACCAATGCGGGCCAAGGGAAAAAAAAATTGGATAGCTTCTCCTAAGCCATCTTTTATTTGCAGACCGACTCCAAACTCTAAAACAAAAACCTTTACCCCGTTGAGCAAGACCACTTGGTAGAAACAGTACTTTCTCAAGCAAGTAGAACTCCTCAGACTGAAATACAGGCTTTTGCTTCAAGACCTGTAGTACCAAGCCAAGTGGAGGGAAATGTGATTCTCACTTCAGTTGGTGATTAGTGTGCACCTGTAGAAAATATTCGCAATACCCTGGGTGGAAAAACGGATACAAATGGAGCGATGTGTTGCAATGCTACCAATAGTTGGAGTTTAACATTTAGGGGCATGAAAGGGAAAGTGGAGACGGGAGTGGGAGCAACTGAGTCTTCAGATTGATTAGAGAGAGTAGAAGCATTAAAATGGGCTATGCAAATCGACTCCCTTTGCTAGATCTTACAGTCTCAATTTTAACTTGATGGACATTTTACTTTGACGTGTTTTTATCAGAGGCTCAATAAAATTGAGAGAGGAACCCACTTCTTGAAAATGTGCTCAGTGAGTAATGACTTTGTCAGTATCCATCCTTCTCCTGCACCCTTCACTTCCACCCCCAACACACACAAGCGCAAATACACTTCTAATCCAGAAAAATGACAAATACTCCTGTGTCCCTTCAGTGACTCTCAATATTCACACCGGGGTTTCTCATATCTCCGTCAGGCAAAGCTCTTACCCTTTACTAATTGGAATTTCACTATACCAAATGTTATTCTGTAAAACTCTTAAAATAATATTACTTTTAAATTGGATAGACCCTTAAAGAGGATCTTGTCGAGACACTTTGTTAGAGAACTCTTCAAAGAACCCAAATTTTTACAAATTCTTGACTTGCCTCTGGGATTGTCAATCCATTAAAAAAAAAAACAAAAAAAAAAACCCACCTGTCAAATCTCCTACAATAACCCCCTTCACCTTAAACCTTAAAACAAAGGGTCTGTTATTAGTGCCATTAATAATCACCTTTCACATAGTCTCGGTTTTGTGCACCTGTTTTCACTCAATAATTAAATATGTAAGCTACCAAAGGGCAGGAACTATGCTATTAATTCTCGATATTCCTCACATTTGCTCTATCAGTATTGATTGATTGGTTCTCACTTTGTCTTGGCAAAGACAAACCGTTCTGTGAGAAAGAAGCTTGTCCTTAGCAGAAGAAATTACAGTGTTCACACATTTTTCTTTTTTTTTTTTTTTAATAATGCAGTACAAGACCACAGACATACAATAGTTAATCTGCTTGCTTATTTAAGCTAACACTTTCTTGAAAAAAATGCAAGGTAGTTAAGTCAAAACACATAAAGTTCTAGATTAAGACAAGAAGTGAAACAAGAATAAAACAAGAGGACAAAGCATAGCATGAGTCAGGAATGAGGCTAATGCAACAGTGTACACAGAAGCATACTGAGTAAAGCCTGAGTTCCGATTTGAGCTCTTTCATTTAATACCTGTGTGACATTAGACATGTTCATTAACCTCTCTGGGAAACTTTCCTTTGCTGAAAATAGGATTAAAAATAGAGCCTTTGGGCTGGGTGCTGTAGCTCACACCTGTAAGCCCAGCACTTTAGGAGGCCGAGGCAGGTGGCTCACAAGGTCAGGAGATCGAGACCACACTGGCAAACATGGTGAAACCCTGTCTCCACTAAAAATACAAAAATTAGCTGAGTGTGGTGGCAGGCGCCTATAATCCCATCTACTTGGGAGGTTGAGACAGGAGAATCACTTGAACCAGGGAATCGGAGGTTGCAGTGAGCTGAGATCATACCACTGCACTCTAGCCTAGTGACAGAGCAAGACTCCGTCTCAAAAAATAAATAAATAAATAAATAAAATAGGGCCTTCATTCTAGATGACTGAAGTCAATACCTTAATGTTTGTAAAGCACCTCCCTAGCTCAGTAACTACTTACTTACGGTAAATACTGAGCAAAGAGTGTTATCATCATGCTTATTATTTTTGTTATTACTATTAGTCATTTGAGAAGGAACAGGCTACAAATTTGTAGCTTAGATTTTAACAGCCAACAATATCCATAAAAATAAATCTATATAGAGATTTTCACAAAGGTTAAACATGTCACTAAAGTAATTAGATTGGCTGGTATCTATGGGAATAAATCTGGGAAAATGACATAGAAAAATTTCTAAACCCTCATCCAAATCTAAATTTGTATGATTTTATGAGTTAACCATGGGATAGATTATTAATCTCAACATTAGCACATGGCCAACCTTTGTAATATATGACAAGATTCTATTAGTGTTTATGGATTCCTGACAAAATAAGGCAATAAAAAGTGAAGTGCTTGTACAGTATTATTTTCATACCCATATCTTTTTGCAGTATAATGATTTGTTCTTTCCCAGCTGAATGGTAAATGTTTTGACCTTTTACAGAAATTTACACATGTGAACAATGATTAAATTTCAGTGTATGCTAAGCCAAAATGAGGTCTAATATTTATGCAGTAAAAATAGGAAGCAGGATATGGTTCATAATGTTCTGATTTTATTCTTAGCCCCACCTCTTGACTGCTTATACTACTGAAGACATCATTTAAATTTTTCATGCTGTAGTTTCTTCATTTGAGAAGAAATAATAATGTATCAATTAGATAATATTTTACTTTCAAAATACAGAACAGTGAACAAATTCAAAAGACATGAAAGCATATACAGCATTTCCAGAAAAGACAAATATGTCGATATAGAAAGAGAAGAAGTGGTAGCCTAGAACTGGGAGTGGGAATGCAGAATAACTGTAAATGGGCACTAGTTTCTCTTCAGGATGATGGAAATGTTTTAATACTATATTGTGGTGATGTTTGTACAACTCTGTAAATACATTAAAATTCATTGAATTAAACAATTAATACTGAGAAATTTCAGAGGATGTAAATTATGTATTAATAAAGCAGCTGTATAGCTATTGGCTTAGGGCTTCTTTCACCAATATATAATTCTCTTCTGTATTGGATCTCTGATTTCCTGGATCCCATATCTTCTTCTTTCCTGATATATTCCCTCATGGGGAAATACATCTTCCAGAAGATTCCAGATTAAAAAAAAAAATCCATTGGAAACAAATTTTTTGATATTTTGCATATCTAGAGATATGTTTATTCTATTTTCACGTTATTGATAGTTTGGAAAGGAATGCCTTTTCTCAGTACTGTACCCAGAATTGTGCTATGCCTACCTGGAAGGGGTGTTTCAAAAAGAAAAATCATATACTTTTTACTCCTGCTCTCCAGCTACTGAGTTCCATGTTCCAGAGGCAACCCATCTTACCAGTTAATAACTATTTTTTCAGAGATGTCCAAAGACAGATATTGATTACATACAATTTTTTCTTTCGATTCAGAAGTGGTAACTGTTATGCACACTATTCTGTAACATATTTTCAACTTTAAAAATTTACATCTCAGAGATCTTTCCTTATCGGTATGTTTAGAGGTGACTCGTTCTTTATATACAGCTGCATAATATTCCACTGAATAAGTAAATCATGATTTATTTATCTAGATCGTATTGATGAACATTTAGATTGCCTCCAATCTTGTTATTTATACACAATTCTGCAATGCATATCCTTGTTTCTAAGATGTTTTTCCACATATGTGAATGTCTGCTGGATAAATATTATAAATAAAAATTACTGGCTAGGATATATTTTTTATTTTAAAAGAGGCGTTCAGGTTGCCTACATGGGTGTGAGCCTTGCTATAAAATATTAGCAATTCCTTCCATTGAAAAAGGGAAGTAAACCAATTTCTTTAATGTATAAGGAGTTCCTACAAATAAAAAGATTAAAAGCTAATAATCAAATAGAAAAATAGATAAAGCATGCGAATAGACTAGGACATATTACAGAAAAGTAAAAACAAATATCCTCAGCCTCATTTTGAAGTAATTCAAGGTGAAACTAGGATACTCTTTTCACTTGTCAATACTCCCTTTAGGCAGACTATCAAAAAGCTTCTGAGTGCAGTACTGGGAAAAAGTATCCCTTTTCAAGCTATCAAAAATGTGAAAATAGAATAAACATAATTCTAGATACACATAACGTCAAAAATTTGTTTCCTATGGGTTTTTTTTTCTTTGGAATCTTCTGGAAGATGTATTTCCCAATGAGGGGAATTCACCAAGAAAGAAGATGTTTAACCCAGGAAACTAGAGATCCACTACAGAAAAGAAAATTTTATGTTGGTGAAAGAAGCTCCAACAGCTATGCAGCAATCCTACAATTACAATGGCATATGAGATCAGAGGGCTCAAGGAAAGATGTCTCTAAGAAAAACATGGAACTTTTTTATTTTTGAGACAGCATTCACTCTGCCACCCAGGCTGGAGTGCAGTGCAGCAATCTCAGTTCATTGAAACCTCCACCTCCAGG
>NW_016107630.1:1129731-1168037 GCF_001604975.1 Cebus imitator
TAGTTTTTTTCTTGTAAATCTGTTTTAGTTCTTTGTAAATTTTAGATATCAGCCCTTTGTCAGATGGGTAAACTGCAAAAATTTTTTCCCAATCTAAAACAGAGATCTTAACATAGTCTATTCTCTCTGAAACCTGCTACCTGGAAGCTTTATCTGCATAATAAAAACCTTGGTTTCCACAAGCACTTATCTTAAACCAGCCACTCCCTTCTATTGATTCCAGGTCTTTGGATAAACTTTTTCAACCAATTGTCAATCTTTGAATCCACCTAAGACCTGGAAACCTCTGCTTAGAGTTGTCCTACCTTTTCAGATAGAATATATATATTAATTGATGTTTTATGTCTTCCTAAAACATATAAAACCAAGCTGTAGCCTGACCACATTGGGCACATGTTCTCAGGACTTCCTGAGGCTGACATAGACATGTCCCTAACCTTGGCAAAATAAACTTCTAAATGTATTGAAACCTGTCTCAGATACTTTCGGTTTAAAAATGTCGTGGTAAATCTTCCAGAACTATTTACTGTTTAAGCTATGTGCATGTGTTACTTTGATAAAAATAAATTTTACATTAAAAAAGAGAAGGAATTAGATGGCAGTGAGCAAAGGACCATTTTAGCACAAACATTGCCTCTTTTGTATTCAGCCATAGTGACTGCTTATCTCCATGTTTACTGAAAAAAGCTCAGCATAGCTGGCTGTCCTTCCTATATTGCGCACATAATAAAGATTATTCTTGGAAGAGAACACAATAGTTTGAGTGGATCAGCAGTTTTTAGAATGATCATACATAAAGACCTAAACTAGGGGAGAAAATGAGAAAAGTAAAGAAAAATACACAGAAAAGTAAAAGATGGAAAAAAATGCTAAACGCAAAGGAAACAACATCATTTTGCTTTGTAATATTATCAACTATGAAATATAAAAATCTTATAAAATCCACATCATAATGTATGTGGCGTTATGCAAACAGCCACATAGATGAAAACAAAGAACAAGTGATTTTGCAAAGAAAAATACTGTAGTTTGGGCCAAGCATGGTTGCTCACCCCTTTAATCCCAGCATTTTGGGAGGCTTGTAAGGTCTGACAGTGCCATAAAAGGCATGGTAATCTCTGTGACCTGCAGGTACACTCCAGATGAGTTCCTGGAAGAAACGATCAGCCCCTGTGGCACCTAACTAACCTGAGACATTCTTCTATTGTTTCTTATTCCGGCCTCAATTGACAAGGCCACTGGACTTTGTAAGGGACTTGGTCAACCTCGTGGCTCCATACCCTACGACCGCCTGCCAGCTTGGCCAACCTCGTGACTCCACACCCTACAGCCTCCTCCCAGCTTGCAAAAAACTGCCAACTGTAACTTCTGTAACTTTCCCCTGTTTACCTCAAACCTATTAAACCAACCCCTATCCCTCCGCCCTCAGCTGACACCCCTTTTGGCCTCAGCCCGCCTGCACCCAGGTGAATAAACAGCCAGGTTGCTCATACAAAGCCTGTTTGGGGGCATCTCTTCATTCAGAAGCCGAGGTGGGCAGATAACAAGGCCAGGAGTTCAAGACCAGCCTGGCCAACGAGGTAAAACCCTATCTCTACTGAAAATATAAAAGATTAGCCGGGCGTGGTGGCACGTGCCTGTAATCCCAGCTACTCAGGAGGCTGAGGCAGGAAAGCCACTTGAACTAGGAAGGCAGAGGTTGCAGTGAGCCAAGACAGTGCCACTGCACTCCAGCCTGGGCAACAGAGCAAGACTCCATCTAAAAAAAAAAAAAAAGAAAAGAAAAAAATGCTGTAGTTTAAGTCAACATATAGGTTTTAAGCTCATACCTGAAATGATAACACTTCAAACCTAAATTCTTTGAAAACGTCACAAAAATAGGAACTACAACAAATAAAAGACATCAGCCTTTCAAAATCTTTTCATATTGCTAAAGTTTTCAACGTAGTTTTAATTCTTGACAGTAGCAATGAAGAACTAAGAAATGAAGCTGAAAATAGTTCCAATTTTGTTTTCTCTGAATTGTTTTCAATAGATATCTGTGGTGAAGGATTGTCACTTCAGACTATGATCACCTCACCCCCACACCTATTTTCAATTACAGAAATAAAGTATCCTTTTAGGAAAGGGGCAGCGAATATGATTTTGTTCTTATTTAATATTTACAATGAAGTATGTTTACCAAATTTGCAAATGACAAGTTATACTGGGAAGATAGAAGCAGCATTCAAAATGATGTTGAAAGGAATATAAAATTAATATAAATGGAAAGTCTCTCATTTAGGTTAAAAAAATTGAGCTACACTATTCACAAAAGCAAAGACATAGAATCAATCTTAACGCCCATCAGTTTATAGACTGTCTAAAGACAATGTGGTACGTATATGCTATGGAACACCATGCAGCCGTAAAAAAGAATGAGATCGTGTCCTTGCAAGGACAGCTGGAGGAAATTATCCTTAGCAAACTAACACAGGAACAGAAAACCAAATACTGCATGTTCTCACATATAAATGGGAGCTAAATAATGAGAAAATATGAACACATAGAGGGGAACAACACACACTAGGGCTTTTAGAAGAGTGGAGTGTGGGAGGAGGGAGAGAGTCAGGAAAAATAACTAAAGGATACTGAGCTTAATACCTGGGTGATGAAATAATCTATACAACAAACCGCAACGACGCAAGTTTACCTATGTAACCACCCTGCACTTGTATCCCTGAACTTAAAATAAAAGTTAAAAACAAAAACAACAGAAAAAGAAATATCACAAACTAGTAAGCGTGCTCAATTTTCTTTTTTTTTTGGAGACAGAGTCTCATTCTGTCAACAGGCTGGAGTGCAGTGGCATGATCTCGGCTCACTGCAACCTCTGAGTCCCAGACTCAGGCAATTCTCCAGCCTCAGCCTCCGGAGTAGCTGGGACTAGAGGCACATGCCACCACGCCCAGCTAATTTTTGTATTTTTTAGTAGAGACAGGGTTTCCCATGTTGGCCAGGATGGTCTCAATCTCTCGACCTCGTGAGCTGCCCACCTCGGCCTCCCAAAGTGCTGGGATTACAGGCATGAGCCACCGCGCCCGGCCATATGTTCAATTTTCTATGACATCAAACAACTTTTGTTATTTCCCATTTTTATAATATATATGAATTATTTCTTGAGATTGTAGTGGTCCAGTCATATAGCATTTTTATTCCTTTATCCACTATATAATTAATTCATTAATTCAGTCAGTGCTTACTGAGCACCTACTGTGTGTCAGATACTGTTCCAGGCCCTAAGGATACAACAGTAAACCAGATGTAAAGGCCCTTCTTTCATGAACCTTATGTTATAGTGGAAGAAATAAACTATGAGCAAGTAGACAAATTAAATGGTTTTGCGTATGGTAAGAGTTTTGAAGGAAATATAACAGCTTAAAAAAAAACAGCTTAAAAAAAAAGACTGTGTTCCATTAGCAGAAGCAGGCTTTAAAAAGTGGATGATAAGAAACTTCTGGGAATTAAAAGAACTTGTTCTAACCCAATGCAAAGAAACTAAGAACTTTGAAAAAAGGTTTGACGAAATGTTAAAAACAACACACAATTTAGAGAGGAATATAAGTGAATTAATGGTGTTGAAAAACACAACACGAGAACTTCGCTAACTAGGCACAAGTTTTAACAGCCGAATTGATCAAGCAGAAGAAAAGATATCCGAGGTCGAAGACCAATTTAAGGAAATAAAACAAAAAGACAAGATTAGAGAAAAAAGGATAAAAAAGAACGAGCAAAGTTTCCAAGAAATATGGGACTATGTGAAAAGACCTAATCTACGTTTGATAGGTGTACCTGAATGTGACAAAGAGAATCAATCCAAGCTGGAAAATACGCTTCAGGATATTATTCAGGAAAACTTTCCCAACCTAGCAAGGCAGGATAATATTCAACTCTAGGTAATACAGAGAACACCACAAAGATATTCCTCAAGAAGACCAACCTCAAGGCACATAATCGCCAGATTCACCAGGGTTGAAATGAAAGAGAAAATACTGAGGGCAGCCAGAGAGAAAGGTCAGGTTACCCATAAAGGGAAGCCCATCAGACTCACAGCAGATCTCTCAGCAGAAACCCTACAAGACAGAAGAGAGTGGGGGCCAATATTCAACATCCTTAAAGAAAAGAACTTTCAACGAAGAATTTTACATCCAGCCAAACTAAGCTTCATAAGCGAAGGAAAAATAAAATCTTTTGTGAACAAGCAAGCACTCAGAGATTTCATCACCACCAGGCCTGCTTTACAAGAGCTTCTGAAAGAACCACTACAAATAGAAAGGAACAACCAGTATCAGCCTTTCTAAAAAATACCAAAAATAAAGAACATCAACATAATTAAGAACTTGCATCAACTAATAGGCAAAACAGCCAGCTAACATTAAATGGCAGTATCAAACTCACATATATTGTTATTAATTCTAAATTTAAATCGACTAAATCCCCCAATCCAAAGACACAGACAGGCAAAAAAAGCCAAGACCCATTGGTATGCTACATCCAGATCCATCTCACATGCAAGGATACACAAAGATTCAAAACAAAGGGATGGAGAAAAATTTACCAACCAAATGGAGAGCAAAAATAAATAAATAAATAGAAAGCAGGAGTTGCAATTTTTGCTGATAAAATAGACATTAAAGCAACAATGATCAAAAGAAGCAAAGAAGGATATTACATAATAAAAGGATCAATGTAACAAGAAGAGCTAAAGATCCTAGATATATACGCACCCAATACAGGAATACCCAGATATATAAGACTTATAAAGAGACTTGGACTCCCACACAATAATAGCGGGAGACTTCAACATCAATATTAAACAGATCAATGAGACAGAAAGTTAACATCGATATCCAGGACTTGAACTCAAATCCGGAACAAGTAGACTTAATTAACATTTATAGAACTCTCCACTTTAAATACACAAAATATACACTCTTATCAGTACCATATCACACCTATTTATAGGTTTAAATGAAATATTGGTTGGCTGCTTGTTAATTATTTTCTTGCCTCATTTTTTTAATGTCTCTATTATTAAACACAATTAAGGCATACCCATTTTTAGACTGCATTCTACCCCCAGCAATAAAGCAACACCCTTGTTCTCTCTCCCTCTTCCTCTTCCTCTTTCTTCCTCTCCTTCATTCTTTTTTTTACTTTTTCTTTTTTATTCTTTCTCTTTCTTTCTTTCTTTCTTTCTCTCTTTCTTAAAAAAAAAAAAAATTTTGTCATAGAAGGAAACATCCAGGGGCAGGAATCATGACAGCCATGTCTATGCAGTTACATTTCTAATAAGCACACTGCTGAAGGAAAGAATTTATAAAGTGTTTACTGAGTAGATAAAAAAATCTGAAAAGTAAAATTGATACTATAGTCAATCTCATATGGAAAAAAAAATAGCATCACTGGGTAAGGGTACTGTTTTATAAATCTCCGAACAACAAAAAGGATTAATTTTTCTTTAAAAAATTGAATGAACTTGTAGAAAGACAGTGTACTACTATGGATATATACACCCATTCCTAATTCTGGCTTTTAGGAATTCTGTTCACTTACCCTAAATTGAAACTTGCCAACTAAAAAGACCATTGATGTACACAATGGCCCTATTGCTTTAGTCTTTTATTTTTATTTCCAATGGCCCTATTGCTTTAGTCTTTTATTTTTATTTCCAATTGACAAATAAAAATTGTATGTATTCACAATTAAAAAAAAAAAACAAAACCAAGCTGCTTAAATACTTTCCATATGAAGGGATATATGGCTTAATAACAATCCCTGTGAAGAAATCTTGAGGCATTGACCCAAAGCAATTACAATCTTAGGCTTTGTTAATGAAGTTGTCATTGTCTCATTGTGTTCTACTCAATTTTGCTCACGTATTATGTTGAGTTAGAATAAATATGAAGAAAACAATACTCCTTATACCAGGATGATTGGGGAGGGCATTGTGATTGGTAGCTTAGTGTTCATTCTGTGCTCTTATTGTGGAGTAGCCATGCAATTTGGGTAGTTTTGACCCTCTTTCCCCGCTCCAGAGGTAAGCCAATCAAAGTGATCATGCTCCTTTCGAAGTGATAGTTTCAGGTACTTGAGACCTAAAATCAATCAAAACATAGCATTTTATTTAATTCAGGAGTTGGTTTAAAGGTGAGTCAATAAGCATGAAATTTATGTGTGATGATAGACATGAATGTATCTAATGGAAGCATATACCTCTGATCAATGTTGGCAGCACGCTAAAACACAAAAGGTGCTTACCTAAACATAAAACCATAGAAAGACTAAAGAAACTCTGTGTCCCAACGATCCATTCTTTTTTTTTTTTGTTCCTGAGATGGAGTCTTGCTCTGTCACCCAGGCTGGAGTGCAGTGACTCAATCTCAGCTCACTACAACCTCCGTCACCCGGGTTCAAGTAATTCTCTTGTCTCAGCCTCCCGAATAGCTGGGACTACAGGCGCACACCACCATGCCTGGCTAATTTTTGCATTTTTAGTAAAGATGGGGTTTTACCATACTGGTCAGGCTGGTCTTGAACTCCTGACCCCAGGTGATCCGCCAGCCTTGGCCTCCCAAAGTGCTGAGATTACAGATGTGAGCCACCTCGCCTGGCCCCAGCAATCTATTTTTAATAGAAGGAAACCAAGGAGATTCTTTTAAAATTATAAATCATGTTGTTCCTTTGCTCAGCATCTTGATATAGAACCTGCTTGCACTCTAAGCGAAAGCCAAGGTCCTTATAAAGGCTTATAAACCCCATCATCTCTCTGACCTTGTCTCTCACGTCTCTTCCCTTCACTCATTGCTCACCAATACACTGGCCAGTTTGCCATTCCTAAAGCATGCCTGACACTGTCTTACCTTAGATCTTTTGTTTAAGTTCTTTCTCTGCTCTTCCCTCAAACTTCCGTGCTCCCCTCTTCTCCTCGATAACTCCCTCATTTATAAGTCATTATTCAAGTCCCCCCTTCTCAGTGAGAAATACCCTTGTCACACTATTTAATACAGCTCCTTGCTATTCCTCCCTGACAATCTCAAACCCCCTTTTCTTGCTCCATTCTTTTTTCAAAGCATATATTATATGGTGGTAATATGGTATATAATTTATTTAGTTTTACATTTATTGTTTACTATCTGTGTCCCTCCTCTGGAATACAAGTTCTAGAATGACAGTTTGCTTTGTCCCTGATGTCTCTCAAGTGGCTAGTACAAATGCCTGACACATAGTAGACACTCCCTAAACATTTGTTGAAGGATGAATGAGTAACTGAGCTGCTGAATCACCCACTTTCTGAAGACTGACTCTGATATGAGCCAAGGTATTCCTTTACTGCTTTATACATTTAGAGTACAAAAAAAATTTTTTTAGACAAATGAAAGCCAACTGACTACTAAAATAGTGAAGGCTAGGGGATCCATGTCCAAGAAAGAATGTTTGAAGGAGTTGGAGATGTTTACCAGGGGGAAGACTAGTGAAGAGCATGCTGTCTTGTAATAAATAAAGGGTTGTCATACAAAAAAAGAGGAACGAGGCATATTTTTATTGTTCTACAAAGCAGAATGGATTAAAGTTACAGAGAGGCAAATTTCAACTCAGCTTAAGAATGAACTTTCTAACAATAAAACTGCTTCACACTGGAATGAGCTGCCTCATGCTTTAGTCAGCTCTCTACTGTTATGTGTGTTCAAGCAGAGGCTGAATGCATCTGTTAGAGAGATGACAGAAGAGATCACTGTACTGGGCATTGGATTGGACTTGGTGATTTTTTTTAGTCCCTTTCTACTCTAGAATTTACTACAAAACATGATTTTGATGTAGCCACTTACGGGTTATCTGCTTAGCCCATAAAAAAAAATCTTTTTCTGTATGAATTATCTCTTTCCTAATTCCCTGACCCTTTCCAAACACATGGGCTTTCAGCACCCATATTTGTTCTGTGCAAACCCAGTCCTTTAGGCTATAGCTGATTAGGTCAGGAATGGGCAGCTTATTGAAGTGTGCCAGTCAGATTCTTTCACCCAGGAGTTTAGAAATAGGAGAAAAGACTCAAAGTTGGCCTTCTTTTGCGATCAGAAACGTAACATGTCAACTCAGAAATAATGGATAGCCGGTTTCTACAATGGGGGCTAAGAGGAGAGGTAACTGATCAAAAGAAGCGATGAAAGAATGAAGCTGATGGAGAGAGAACAAAACTAAGTGACAGAGACTATATCTACCATGGCTTTCCAGTTCTTAGTTCCAGTATTTCCTAAGTAAGATCCAAAGCTAATTTTACCCTTGAGTCTCTGTCTTTCTTTGTCTCTGTCTCTGTCTGTCTGTCTCTCTCTTTTCTTTAAGCCAGTCAATTTATTACTATTACTTGCAACCAAAGATTCACAACCAGTATACCTTTTATTTTACTTTTAACCTCTTTTTATCTGTATCTAAGTATCTGAGTTAATAAATGAAATCTTCTATCACTTATATAAAACAGAGTAAAAATAAGATTCTCTCTACACATTAATTGTAATTGTATACACTGTGAATTAATTGAAACAGTGTTATATGACATTCCTTTCAATGCATTACTTGCTTTACCATCACTACCATCACACTCATAGCTGACACAAAGTTCTAAAAAAATTGTGATAGCAGATCTACAATGCTGAGTCCTGTATCTTTCTATTAGGGTACCATGAAGCCATTATTATGTTCTACTCATTTTGGCAGGTATTAGAATTTTTTATTCCTGCCCTTTCTTTAGGTTGTTTTATTCTTTCAGGTTTAGATGGTGGTATTGTGAGCATGATAAAACCAATATTACAGATCAAAGGACAAGACTAAACATTTTTGAAAAGTAGGAATGGCGCAAAAGTTCAAGAATGGGGAAGAAGGCCTTTTTTCTTTGACACTCTTTGCAAATACAGAAAGCAGTAATTATCAAGTTTGCTTCAAGTTTTGGGGCATTGGAGTTTACTAAGATTTATAAGGGAACAAACACAGTCACTTGACCAGGATCCTACCACGTGAGTTGAGCTCGTAGGAATCAGATCTAAATCCTAACGGGATGATTTTGCCTTTACTAATCTCCCCTTCTTCAGTGCACTGGGACAGAGGCAGTGGTATGCTGGTAAAAGTTTAATAAATGGCTCTTTGGCAGAGAAGCACTGCTTTGTTGTGTCTGCTGATTTGCTTAATGTAAGTACTCCCACTATGGCCAGTTTCAAGCTACAAATATGATAAACATAGAGTTGGAAAGAGAGGCACATAATTAGCCCTCACGGGCCAGTACTAGCTGGCTCCAGCACACTGCTCATACAGGCCACCTTGTTATATCTAGAACATGCTATCAAGCAGATTAGCCTCCAGATCTACTTTTTGCCTTGAATGCTCATCTCCCACATCTTTGCACAGTTTTCTCTCTTTTTTCACGTAGGTATTGTTCAGAAGTGACCCCCACAGAGAGGCCTTTCCTGATGGTTATATTTAAAGTGGCAACTATCCCATCGCTTTCTAGCTCCTTCTTTATTTTATTTTTCTTCTTAGGAATAATCAACCTAACCTTCATTGTCCATGTATGTTTAGTTGATTATTATTTGTCTCACCTCCCACCTCCTAAAATGCACACTACATTAGAGCAGTGACTGCATATTGTGTTTTTTGCTGTTCTTCCCATATCTGGAACAATGTCTGACAGAAAGTAAATAGCCAATAAATAATTATGGAATGAATTAATAAATGGACTTTATTAAATTATCCAGTGGTAATCATCTCTGTGTCCTCAGTGCTTAGCCTGGTGCCTGAACCAGCCCAATAAATATCTTTGAATATTTGAAATAAGTGATTAGATATTCAAGACAAATGAGCTAAGGTTGGGAGTTAGAAGTTCACATAGGAACATTATTTCTAGCGATATGCCTACAAAGCAGATGACAATTTTTTTTGTCCTTATCCTTTTTTATAGCTTAGGAGACTGAAATACAGAAAACAAATTGACTTTACCTAGAGACATAACATATGTTGCATTTATACAAGGCTGGTAGGCCAACTCAGAAATAAAACTTTGGATTTGAATTGGTCTGATACAATGGACGGAACACTAGATTGGTAGTTTAGAAGATTTGGCTCTTCCTCTAAAGCCCTGTCTGAATGAAACATAGCACAGCTTTTTTTTCAATAAAAGGAATGACATGAAATGACAACACTAGAAATTGTACAAATTTATTTCCAACTCAGGTGTCTTATGATCAGGTTACCTTCTTTAAGAATATAGAGCTCCAAATTATTTTTACATTAGCTGAAATATCTAGTTCAGACAAAAGTAAGTTTCTATTCATGAAATTTTCATTCATGTTGTTGTTAGTGAGCCAAGGTTATTTAACTAACTCAAGTTTATGCATGTATATATGTGTATACCTTCTATTTGGTCAGCTATTTTACATACATATAAATGCTGTATATCTAATTACTTATTGTAATATCTAATTACTTATTTCAACCTCTGCACTGAGGATACACAGATGATTACTACTGAAAATTTAATGAAGTCTATTAATTCATTCATTCCATAATTATTTGTTGGCTATTTATTTTGTGGCAGGCACTATTCAAGATAAGGGAATATATATATACACACATATATATGTAATAGCTGACCAAATAGAATAGAAGACATATTCATTCATTAAACACTTATTTATTCATATAATACATATTTATTTATTCAACAAATATTATTTATTTCTACATATTTATTTGACCACCCTATTTAACAGTGTAATCTGATCCCTTAGTACACCTGATCCTCTTCACTGCACTTAATTTTTTCCATATGTCTTCCAATATAGTACATAATTACCATATTTATTATATTTATTTTTTATTATCTTTCTTCCACCCACCTTACTCCGGCACTCCAGCAACTCAATGTAAACTACAGAGGCAAAGTGCTTACTTTGTCCACCAATGTATCCCAAGCACTTAGAACAATATTTGTTAAATGTATGAATTTTATACTTTCTATGTTTCAAACACTATTTTAGGAGTTAGGGATACAGCAGATAACAAAACAAATACTCTGACTGGTCTGAAGGAACTTACTTTCCAGAGAAAAAAACAGCGAGAAAAAAAAAAAATATATATATATATATATGTGAGGAGATGATAACTGTTATATAGACGCATAGCTAGGCTGAGTAGAAATAGGATAATGTGGTGAGAATCAAGTGATTTTTTAAATGGGAATATTAGGGAAGGCTATTCTGATAAGGTGGCATTTAAGCAGAGATTTAAGGAAGATAAAAAAATAGTATGAGATTACAGGTATAATAATTCAGGCTGTTAAAGATATGGAAATATATTAACTGTAGTTCTTCAAAATTCTAAAAAAATAAGTTATTTAATATGTTTATTAAAAATCCAGCATGTCTCAATCTCTGTGTGATGTCCTAGAGTTGCAGAGATGAAACAACCACAACTGTCCTCAACCTGAAGTAACACAATTTCTGGCAAAGAGAAGAGATGAGGAAATCAATGATTATAATTCAGTAAAGCACCAGTATAACCTGGAGAAGGACAAAGGAAAGAATCCCTATGCAATTTTTTCAGAATGTGAGTTGGAAAATGTTGGAAATACATGATCAGCTTTTATCAGTGATTTCAGATTCATTTGTCAGGTTGCCAGAAAGTACAGCAGGGAAGGGCATTACCAATGGAGAAGGCAGCATGTGCAAAGTCAGGGAGTCATGAGACAGGATGCAGGACTTGGAAGCTGTAGATAGATAATAATGGTGTTAAGAATTTTGGTAAGGACTGGACAATGAATAGGAAATCTGTCCCTGAAATGTCTGTGTATGCCATGCTAATAAATGTAAATTGTATCCTAAAGGCAATGCAGTAGAAGGTTGTAAGCAGCAGCAGGACAATCATATGTACATACATAAGCATATGAGATATTTAGGTAGGGATTCAAAATAGACACATGAAATCTTAACTTTTTTTTTTTTTTTTTTTGAGACAGAATCTTGCTCTGTCACCAGGCGCCAGGCTGGAGTGCAATGGCACGATCTCAGCTCACTGCAACCTCTGCCTCCCGGGTTCAAGCAATTCTCCTGCCTCAGCCTCCTGAGTAGCTGGGACTACAGGCTCATGCCACTACGCCCAGCTAATTTTTGTATTTTTAGTAGACACGGGGTTTCACCATGTTGGCCAGGATGGTCTTGATCTCTTGACCTCGTGATCTGCCCGCCTTGGCCTCCCAAAGTGCTGGGATTACAGGCGTGAGCCACCATGCCCGGCCAGCAACTTTTTTTAAATTATAGGATTATTTCATAAAACAGTTGGCTACTTAAGGTTCTTGATATCTCAGAAGAGAAGGGAAAAACCAGTATAATGTCCTATAGTTTCTTTGTAATATTGACAGGATAGAGGATATTTAAGTTCCAAGATATTTGTGTTAGCTGCTCTTTAAGGATGCTTAGTATGGCCGGGAAACTATCTTTGATTTGAAGTTTCTATAGTAGGCCAGTAGGATATTTTCCCACTGATATTAATGTCAATACTATTACAATAATTTTACCTTGGTTAATATAATGGATTAATACTTTTTGATAGTAGTCAGAAACATGGCTTATTTACATCTCATCAAAAGCTATACTTTTCTCGAAGAAAAGTTTTGTTGGATTTTGGCAGCAATAAGCAACGCTTATTGTACCCCATTGGTCACATGGCTATAGCTAAATAGAAGATACTAGCCTGACCACTCTGACGTTACATGTGCTTTGGAATGTAAAATGAGCAATTATGGTGTATTTTAAGATAAACTGTTATTAGTCTATAATTTTATAAATTTTCTTTGGACTGCTTTTTTACTCATGTCAAATATAGGCACATCTTCTGGATTTCCTTCCCTATATTACTAAAAGAAGAAGAAAGAGGAGGAAAAGGAGGAGGAGGAGGAAAATATAAAAGCTACAATAAAATCTTTTTTTTAAACTGCAATATTCAGATTTCATGATTATTTAAGATATCTGAGGTTGAACTGGTTTTAAATAAAGTTTTCTTTGCCAAAAATAATTCTTTGCTTACAGACCGTACAATTTAATTATAAGCAGAAGGTTTAAAATAATGTAGACTATAAAGTGTTTCTAAGCACCTTCAACACCCTCAAGTAGAATACTTCAGAAGTAGTGGATTTACATACAATTGATATGTTAATTATGATTAATTTATGAATAATTATTATCTATTCATTAAATCAGTCCCCTAAGGACTTCTATTAGTCAACATATTGTTAGCTTAAAGAGTTTGAGTTAGTTAAGACTTTAGAGCTGAATGTATAAGACAACATTGTAAAATATTTTCTGTCCTTCATCTTCCTGAAATGAATTTAGGCATTTTCTTTTCCTCCTCAGTGACTGTCTCTACTTGTTTGGTATCTCTGTTTAAGAACCAACACCAATATGTCTGCCAATACTACCCATCTACGGAAGCCACAGAATAATTTTTGAAGATATAATTGCAGATAAAAGTATGGTTTCTATTTCTCCAGTTTCCAATATAACCCCGAATCAAAAGAATTCAAAACCTTGCCCAATACATTTTTCTATAGTGATTACTTGGAAGCATTTCACTGGGGGAAAAAGAAGTGGCAGCCCTGCTTTGCTGACATACTAAGCAGAAATTTAGCTTGATTATTGATTAAGCCAGCATTAGCCATTATAGTGACCAAACTGACAAGCTGTTTCCGGACAATGTCTTTTTTTGGACCAGCCAAAAGACATCTGAAAGCCAGCACTTACCTTTAGGAACAGATGCCTATGGCTTTTGGTATGTGGTTGCCATTAGAGTGGTTTTACTTTTTAGCCCAGCCACAGGAAGGTACAATAAGTACTGAACGCATATATGTTTTTGGTTATCCAGTCTTGCTCAGAAAATTTTCATGTGCTATCATAGTACTTTGAGGTTTGAAAATGTCATGCCCTTGTTATATGAAAATGACAGTGCTGAGCTGTGCTTTGAGTTGTTTATTCAGACGCAGTGAAATGTCAGAATTCCAGTCACTTTTTTCTTCATTTCCTCTTATAAAGAATAGCATACATCCTTGAGGGGATGCTTCAGAATAGAGTTTATCTATTGAAGACTTCCTATGTATAAGGCAGTCAGAGGACATCGAAAGAAAAGAGTTTGAATCTCATTCTTGAGACACTGTAGTGGGGGCCTTCCTGCCATTGAAGGTAAATGATGCAAATCATCAATGTTCACTCCTAAGAGGTTAAATTCTCAAGATCCCCTCTGCCTCCAGTTCCTGTATCTGTATTTTGCATCTGTACCGCTTGAATTGAAATTCAGCTTCTTGTCTAGATTACATGAGAAATTAGTTTCTGTCAGGAATTCATGAGTATGTCCCCAAATACTTAGGGGTCGTGATGAGGAGTCACATTGTACAGGAGTCAGACTTCTGCAACTTCTTTCTCTTCCTTCCATTTTTCTTGTTTTTGTACTATCTCCTGTCTCTGTTGATCAAAACGAAATCCCCTCCCCATGCATATCCTGAGTATTATTTATTGCTTCAACATACCTTTGGGGAACTATTCCAGAAATAGTTCCTTCAAATAATAGTGTACATCGTTTTTCCCAAGAGGAACTCCGATAAATACAATTTTCCTCCTTGTCACAGGAGTACTGGACAGAAATTTTTAAAAATAGGTTTTGCTCACCTAAATAAAACTTTTGACTACTACTCAGAGAAACCTGAAACTTTATCCTCTCAACTTAGCTCAGCAAAACCCCCAATTAGGGCTTTAATCTCCTCTTTCCTACACCCTAACTGTTGAGTGCTGCTAGTGAGAAATCTCCTAGTCTTTTAGACGCTGCCACAATAAAGTCATATTTTCAAACCTCAGCTGGATCCTTAGCTCCCATCAATTCTTTGATTTGTACTTAGGCTCCTCTCCCTCCACTACTGCTCTAAATCTATACACATCAAATGCTCCACTTACTTTCAGACTACTTTCATTGAGAAAACCAGAACTGTAAAGTATAATCTCTCTTAATTTGTGGCTCTTTTCCTATGAAATAATATACATAAACCACTTACACTCCTTTCCTCTAGTCTGGGTACCACTTCTAGTTCCTTGATGGTATATCATCTAACTCACTGCTTCATCAATTACTTCCTCTCTTCTATCATTAACCTTTGTTTAGGGGCAGGCATCATCTCTGAACTCAATTACTATAATAATCTTTTGACTCTTCTAACCCCTGTTCTTGTCCATATTAACTCCACATTCCACCCTATGTAAAACACAGATGTGTTTATTGGACCAATTTTCTTAAAGTCCTTTAATGATTCACCTTTACTATAGGCAAAGTTCAGGCTTGTTAACATAGTATGCAAACTCTTTGTAGTGTTAAGCCTCATTTCCAGGCAATCTCGGTCTCTTACTCTATCCCCTAGACAAATAAAACATCAATAGTTTCTGCATCCACCATGCCATTTCTTGTCTTAACGCATTTTTTATATCTGTTTATGACCTTACCAACTTTCCCACACAGTATTACGTCACGTCATATCACACATACCCTTTGCCTAAATAATTTCTGTTTACTTTATCAGAGTAAGTTAATGAGCCATTTCTACCTAAAAATCTTTCCCTTTGTGCTATGATAATATCCTGTGACTCTCTATCATGCGTTCTTATCTGTTATTTCTTAATTATCTCCTTAAGCCTATGATCTGTCCCCATTCCCCCGAATATACTATCATACACACCTTTTAGGTCCTTGAGTGTAGAAACTACCTTTTATTCACCTGGATTGACCAACTTTTTAATAGCACTACAAAAGTGAAATATAGTTAATGAAGTTCCTCATAACAATCAATAATTTTCCCTGGATAACTTGTTTTTAGAATTGATGGAACATTGCCAAATAGGTTTTTATTTCTTGGTTTGTTTGCTTGGTTGCTTGCTGTTTTCTGTTCACAGTGTGTCCACAGGAATATGTTCACCTCACAAAGGCTAAAACACAAAATGTAAACTTCATAATTCCAAAGTTTCAACTTTACTGTAAGCAAAACTCTTAATTTTTACTGTGAAATATTTCATGCACACCATATATAAATGTTCACAAATACTTTAAAGAATATTAATCTGATACCACCTGGGTTAAGAAATAATGACCAAAATCTTGAGTGAGTCTCTAGCAGTGATGTTTCACCATAGTCTGGGCGTCTGGAGACAGGGCCCTTGAGCTACAGAAGACACAATGACCACAGGGAGTAGGCTGCTCTGTATTTTTTCTTCAAAAACTACTGTGCTCTGTCTCTAACTCTTAGAAGTAGATTAAACTTAACCCACTTCCATGTGGTAGAATCTAGGTTCGTAGTTAACACAGCATCAGTGCATGCGGGAGAAAACAAATTTTACTAGTAAATAGTCAAGACAAGTTGGCCCAGGCAAGAATCCGGGCCACACTCTTATGAACAATATGTTTGCTCTAATGTGCAATTAATCTGTCCTTAGTCATTAAAGAGTAACTGGGATTGGATCCTCCTCCAAATATTAAGATAAAAAACACCAGAAAACTTGAGAAAATATGACAAAACAACTGTGTATTATTGTTTTCACACTGCTATAAAGAAATACCGGAGACTGGGTAATATATAAAGGAAAGAGGTTTAATTGAATTGCAGTTTCACATGGCTGGGGATGCCTCAGGAAACTTGCAATCATGGTGGAAGGCAAATGGGAAGAAAGGACATTCTTCACATGGTGGCAGGAGAAAGAAAAGAGAGAAAAGTCAGAAGGACCCCTTATAAAACCATCAGATCTCTTGAGAACTCACTCACTAACACGAGAACATCATGGGGAAAACTGTCCCCATGATTCAATTACCTCCCACCAGGTCCCTCCTTTGACACCTGGGGATCATGGGGATTACAGCTCAAGATGAGATTTGGGTGGAGGCACAGCACCAAACACACCAAATGGTCTTCATACATTGGGCAACAGGCAGTCCAGGGCTAAGAGAAGGGAAAAAAATGAGATGAGCTCTGTGTTCTCTCTAATTTTGTGTCTTGAAGGCATTTTCTGATGAGATGATGAGATAGTTAAGCAAAGCAGACTTGATATCAAATATAAAATTTAGGGCAGGCAAAGTCACCTGAAATTTGAAGTACTGAGAGTTGAAAAAAAAAGTAGAAAGAGCTCCAGAAATCTGCTAAAAGGGTTACCTTTAAGTCTGATGGTGAATAATGAGCTGCATATGCATAGGCTGAAACTCCACAAGGATGACCAAGAATGACTGAGGAACGATAAACTGAGAAAATCCCATTGCTCACACAGGGTTGGGAGGTATTTGAATTCCAGCAAGCCATAGTAGAAAGTCCTTGTTGAACTCACGAGAAAGGTCATGCCTTATGGCAGGATTCTCTTACCATCCTGGCCAGGCTACAGAACAAATCTTGAAAGAATCAAGCTGATCCAAAAGTAACTTAGATATCTACAAAACAAAATTCAATACAAAAGAAACAAGAAAACACACACACAACATAACATTTGCAATGTTCAGAACTTTATCCAAAATTACAAGACATGCAAATAAGCAGAAAGTGAGACTCATGTGCAAAAGATATATCAATCAATAGAAATATGTCCAGAAATTATACAGATGATGGGTTCTAGCAGATACTTTAAAACAGATATTATAAGGCCAAGCACAGTGGCTCACATCTGCAATCCCAGCACTTTGGGAGGCCAAGGTGGTTGGAGCACTTGAGGTCAGGAGTTCAAGACCAGCTTGGCCAACATGGTGAAACCCTGTCTCTACTAAAAACACAAAAATTAGCTGGGTGTGGTGGTGCATGCCTGTAATCCAACTACTTAGGAGTCTGAGACAGGGGAATCTCTTGAACCCAGGAGGTGGGGAGGTTGCAGTGAGTAGAGATCATGCCACTGCGCTCCAGCCTGGGCAACAAAGCAAGACTCTGTCTCAGAAAAAGTAAACATAAAAATAAAACAGATATTACAAATATGCTCAAAGATTTAAAGAAAAGCGTAAACATAAGGAGGACAGACATATAAGATATAAAGAGATTACTATATATAACATTATTACATAATATATATATGTAAGATATTAAAAGAACATAAAACTTCTAGAGCTGGGAAAGATAATATCTGATATGAAAATTTTGCTGGGATAAGCCTAGTGAAGTTTAGAAACTGCAAAAGAAAAGACTGATGAACTTCTAGAGAGAGATCATTAAAAACTATGCAAACTGACATGTGAAAAAAATGTTGAAAATAATGAACAGAGCCTCAATGACCTGTGGGACAATATTAAACAGTCTAAACTATATAATTAAAATACTGGAGTTGGAAGAAAGGCTAATCATATTTTTAAAAATAATGACTATAAATTTTCCAAATTTTATGAAAACAATACACCCACAGATCCCAGAACTCAAATAACATTAAGCATGATCAACACAAAGAAAACCACATGAAGCCATGTTATAATTAAACTGTTGAAATCCAATGATAAAGAGAAAATCTTAAAAGCAGCCAAAGGAAATAAAGATAAGAATTATAGTAGACTTCTCACCAGGAAAAATAATAATATTGATCCAGAAGACATGTAATGGCATCTTTAAAATGTTGAAAAAAAATTCTGTTCGGCCAGGCACCGTGGTTCACGCCTATAAACCCAGCACTTTGGGAGGCTGAGGTGGGCGGATCACTTGAGCCCAGGAGTCTGAGACCAGCCTCAGTAACACGGCGAAACCCCGCCTCCACAAAAAGTGGGAGGTTTGGCTGCAGCCAGGGAAACAGAGGTTGCAGTTAGATTGTGCTACTGTACTCCAGCCTGAGTGACCAAAAGAGACACCTTGTCTCCAAAAAGTAAATAAAATATGATGAAATAAAATCCTGTCAAATGAGAATTCTGTATTCAGAGAAAACATGTCCAAAATTAAGAAAAAATGTATTTTTTTCCAGATAAACAAAAGCCGAGAAAATTTATCAGCAGATATGCACTGTAATAAAAATGTTCTTCAGATAAAAAAAAAAGCTATACTAGGTGAGAAACTGAATCTTCATAAAGGAAGGAGGAGTGCTGGAACAAGTAAATGCACAGGTATATATACATATTTCATTTTCATTTTTATGTTTTGGAGACTGGGTCTTGTTCTGCTGGAGTGCAGTAATGCAGCCGTCTCTCAATGCAGCCTCAAATTCTTGGATTCCAGGAATCCTTCTGCCTCAGTTTGTTGAGTAGCTAGGACTAACAGGCATGTGCCACTATATCCAGCTAACTTTTTGATTTTCTTTTTTTTTTCTTTTTTTCATTCTTGTTGCCCAGGCTAGAGTGCAATGGCGCAATCTTGACTCACTGCAACCGTTGCCTCCCAGGTTCAAGCGATTCTCCTGCCTCAGCCTCCCCAAGTACCTGGGATTACAGGCACGCCCCATCTTTCTTTCTTTTTTTGGAGAGATGGAGTCTTACTTTGTTGCCCAGGCTAGTCTTGAATTCCTAGCGTCAAGCAATCCTCCCACCTTGGCCTTCCAAAGTGCTGGGATTACAGGCGTGAGCCACTACACCTAGCCCTGAAAGTGTATTTAAAAACATCTGTCTCGTTGGTCTGGCGCGGTGGCTCACGCCTGTAATTTCATCACTTTGGAAGGCTGAGGTGGGAAGATCACGAGGTCAAGAGATTGAGACCATCCTGGCCAATATGGTGAAATCTTGTGTCTATTAAAAATAGAAAAAAAGTTAGCTGGGCATGCTGGCACGCGCCTGTAATCCCAGCTATTCAGGAGGCTGAGGCAGGAGAACTGCTTGAACCCGGGAGGTGGAGGCGGCAGTGAGCCGAGATCGCCCCACTGCACTCCCGCCTGGCAACAGAGCAAGACTCTGTCTCAAAAGAAACAAACAAACAAACAAACAAACAAACAAAAATCCCATAGTTTGCACTTTTAAACTTCTTCAGAAGATAATTGATTGTTTAAAGCAAAAATAAACAACTTTATTATGAGTTGAAACAGAAGAAAGTAGTTAATATTGGTTAAAATACTCCATACAAATGACATTATATAATATTTTCATCTCTTTTATTTTCAAAGTAAAATTGTTTTACAATGTTGTAGTGAAAAAATTTAGTCAATATAAGACAGCAATACATGGAGTGAAAGGGGACCATGGAAAGATAATGTTGTAAGGTTCTTTTTTTTTTTGAGTTGGAGTCTCTGTCACCCAGGCTAGAGTGCAGTGGCGCAATCTCTGCCCTTGGGATTCAAGGGATTCTCCTGCCTCAGCCTCCCAAGTAGTAGGGATTACAGGCACTCACCACCAAGCGCTGCTAATTTTTTTTTTTTTTTTAAACGGAGTTTCGCTCTTGTTACCCAGGCTGGAGTGCAATGGCGCGATCTCGGCTCACCGCAACCTCCGCCTCCTGGGTTCAGGCAATTCTCCTGCCTCAGCCTCCTGAGTAGCTGGGATTACAGGCACGCACCACCATGCCCAGCTAATTTTTTGTATTTTTAGTAGAGACGGGGTTTCACCATGTTGACCAGGATGGTCTCGATCTCTTGACCTCGTGATCCACCCGCCTCGGCCTCCCAAAGTGCTAGGTTTACAGGCTTGAGCCACCGCGCCCGGCCAGCTCTGCTAATTTTTGTATTTTTAGTAGAGATGGGGGTTTCACCTTATTGGTCAGGCTGGTCTCAAACTCCTGATCTCAAGTAATTTGCCCACCTCGGCCTCTCAAAGTGCTAGGATTACTGGCATGAGCCTAAAGTTCTTAAATTATATATGAAGAGGTGCAATATTATTTACAAGGAGATTATGATTAGTCAAAGGCATGTTATAAAACCCATAAATATATATAGGAATTATGGCCAACATCCAAAGGAGAAGATACAGTATTGTCATAAAAATACTGAATCCAACAGAAGGCAAGAAAATTTAGGGAAAAATATAAGGTGAAGAAGCAGATAAGATAAATCGAAAAAAAAAAACTAAGGTGAGAGATTTAAATGCAATTATATCAATTCTTAACATTATATGTAAATAGTGTGACCATTCCAAATAAAAGGCAGATATTAGCAGTTTGAATAAAAAATGGAATCAACTATTTAATGTCCATCAGTGTACAATTAGTTTATATTTAACTTTAAATATAAATATATTTACTTAAATATAAAGACAAAGGGGCCGGGTGTGGTGGCTCACGCCTGTAATCCCAGCACTGGAGGCTGAGGCGGGCAGATTACGAACTCAAGAGATCGAGACCATCTGAGCCAACACGGTAAAATCCCGTCTCTACTAAAAATACAAAAATTAGCTGGGTGTGGTGGCATGTGCCTGTAGTCCTAGCTACTTGGGAGGCTGAGGCAGGAGAATCGCTTGAACGGGGATGGGGGGGAGGGGAGGATGGGGGGGAGGGGAGGATGGGGGTGGGCGGAGGCTGTGGTAAAAGCCAAGATCACGTCACTGCACTCCAGCCTGGTGACAGAGCAAGACCCCATGCCAAAAATAAAAAAATAAAAAAAAAATAGAAGAAAAGAAAGAAGATAAAGTTTCAGAAGGGAAAGAAAAGAAGTAGTTAACATTGGTTGAAATGTTATGTAAAAATGATTACATTTAATCTTTTAAAATCTGTTTTCCAAATAAAATTATCTTTTCAATGTTGTAATGAAATAATATAAGACGCTGTTATTAAGTCACAGTTAAACTACCTTCTCATTTTGTAAGCAAATTATCATTCAGATAAATAGGAGATAAATTTTTCCCCTTTTCCTAGCATTAAAGTGATAGCAAGTATTTTCACAAGACATTGCTAATTCTATTAAGAAGAGGCAGGATGTGATGGCACTCTGGCTGTGATGTCAGTCACCCCATTGATTACCTGGATTGGTTGGGCTGATCTGGCTGGGTAGGTGGATATCCCCTTCATGTGCATCCTTCCTGGGCTTGGTCAAAGATGACCTTCCCTCTTAGAGCGGCACCATTCTTTGGTCAAGGGTATACCAGCAGTTGCGTTCTCCTGCTATAATTTCCAAGTGAGCTCTCAAAGATGCAAATTGAACTCTCTCTTTGACTGACTGTTAAAACACATGGGTCTGTTTTTAATCTGCAATATTCAATAGCGATACAGCTTCCATTTATTGTTTCTCAACGACTTTCAAAACTCTGGCCAGAGAAAAGTTATTTTTGAAGAATTGACTGAAAGCAACACCATTCATCTGTTTCTTTATATACCACAAAATCTATCCCTATAACACGACAGACATCAGAGAGCATATGTATCCAGACCACATAATGTCGGCCTCATTTTATGCTGGTAGCTTACATTAAGGCACATTGTGGATTATGCACAGAGTGACCATATACCTTGATTCTTTAGATCAGTTTTGGTTTCCACCTGTGGTCCCATTGTAATTGTCATTAGTGCCCTTTTCACTCTTAAAAGTATGTAAGTTTGGACAGTAAGTAATATAGTCATCCTGGTTATAGGTGAGTTTTTCTTCTTTCCAATATTGTCGGTTTTCTCTAGTGCTTTAAGTCCATTTGGGCTTCTATAACAAAATACTATAGACTGGGTGGTTTATAAATAAAAGAAATGTATTTCTCAAAGTTCTAAAGGGTGAGAAGTTCAAGATCAAGGTGCCAACAGATTTGGTGTCTAGGAGACCTGTTTGCTGATTCGTAGATGGCTATCTTCTCATTGTGTTCTTACATTTCAGAATGGGTGAAGGGGCTCATAACCTCATTACCTTCCAATGGCCCGACCTCCAAATACAGTCACTTTGAGAGTTAGCATTTAACATATGAATTTGGAGGAGGACACAAACATTCAATCTATAGCATGCTCACATACTACATGTGACTATTTAAATTTGAATTAATAGACATTAAATACTATTACCAGTCAATTTGTTGTACCAATTAGCTACATTTCAGTATTCAATAGTCACATGTGACTAGTTGCTACTATTGGGTAGTCCTGATATGAAATTTCCTCGACTACAATAGTTTAAAACAGTAAAATTTCCAAGCACCAACCAAGAATAACTTTGAGGGACATAAATGTGCATATAAATCTCATCCTTTAGTAGCCCCAAATCTGGCTGCGTAGGTCAAACAATCATTGCATAAGTTGGAATTCTGGTGGATATGAGAGATAAGAAACTAAAGTAAGCTAAATTAAAAAGTGACTTTATTGATTCTTATAACTGAGACATCTAAGAGTAGAACCCACTTTAGGCCCATGTGGTAGATTGATTTTAAAACTATCCCCAATTCTTCATCCCTCCCTGTATTCACATGCTTTCCAAGCAGCTCCTTCCATCAAGACAGTCTGTTTCAGTCATATTTGAATATGGGCTTTGCTTGTGACTACTTTGACCCACAGAATTTGGCAGAAGTAATGATCCTTGTACAAGAGTAAAGAGTCCTTGTACATTTCTGCTATCCAAAACATACCGTAATCGTCATGTGAATAAGCATACACTGGTCTGCTAGATGACGAAAGACCAGTTGTAGTCTTCTTTGCTTCACCCTACAGGCAACTAACCAGGTATGTAAATGAAGCCATCCTAGACCAATCAGTCCCCAGATGGCCACGTACATCTAAGGAAGCCTAGTCAAAAGAAGCCAGCCTGACCAGATAAACAGAACTACCCAGATGACCCAGAGACTCAAGAGCAATGATAAATACTAATTGTTTAAGCCACGGAGTTCTGATGTTATTTTTACACAGCAACAGATAACTGATATAACACAATTACAAAATTTGAGCAAAGCAACTTTAAACAGTTTCATTAAGATCTGCTTTTCCTTCTTTAACTCTTAGTTCTGATTCCTTTGTGTTAGTCTTATTCTCAGACAAGACCTTTATTAAGTGTGTGAAGATTATTCTAGCCTATGTTCTTCCAGCTTAATATCCAGTGGCAAAAGTAGTCTCTTTTTCAGTAGCTTCTATACATGTTTTGAGATTTATTCTGATTGCATGGCTTGGCTCATGTAAGCATTCTTGAAGCAATCATTGTAGCGATTGGAATTTGTTGTATTCATTGGCTCAGGCATGAATCATATCCCTGGAATAGGGACTGGTTTTCCTGCAGACAATACTTTATATAGCCAGTATGTACTTTTACTGCTGTGCCAGTGTTTATGACCAGCATCCATTAAAATTAGTTTGTGTAGGCCGGGCGTGGTGGCTCACGCCTGTAATCCCAGCACTTTGGGAGGCCGAGGCAGGTGGATCACAAGGTCAAGAGATTGAGACCATCCTGGTCAACATGGTGAAACCCTGTCTCTACTAAAAATACAAAAAAAAATTAGCTGGGCATGGAGGCGCGTGCCTGTAATCCCAGCTACTCAGGAGGCTGAGGCAGGAGAATTGCCTGAGCCCAGGACGCAGAGGTTGCGGTGAGCTGAGATCGCACCATTGCACTCCAGCCTGGGTAACAAGAGCGAAACTCAGTCTCAAAAAAAAAAAAAAAAATTAGTTTGTGTATTAGTTTTCTATTGCTACTATAACAAATAACACAAACTTAAGGACTTATTACAAATTTAGTAGCTTAAAAACAACCTAAATTTATTATCTTATAGCTCTGGAAATCGGAAGGCCAAAATTAGTCTTGAAGGGCTAAAATCAAGGTGTTGGAAGGGCTGTGTTTCCTTTGCAGCCATCAGGGGAGAATCCATTTCCTTGCTTTTTAGAGCTTCTGAAGGCTAGGAATGCATTCCTACCTGCATTCTTTGGCTTGTGGCACCTTTCAACATCTTTAAAGCACCTCACTCCAAGTTCTGCTTTCTTCCACACCTGCTTTATCTCACTGTCAACTCCTGCCTCCCTCTTATACAGACCCTTGTGATTGCATTAGGCTCATCTTCATAACCCAGGATAATCTTCTTATCTCAAGATCCTTAACATAATAAAACATGCACTTCCTTTTGCTATGTAAGGGAACATATTCATAAGTTCTAGGGATTAGGACATGAACATCTTTGGGAGGGCAAGGGGGATTCTTATTCTGTCTGCCACAGTTTGTACATCTATTTCTGTACTCCAGTGATGTTTAGTGCTTTGACTATTACTTTCCTAACCAATGGGAAGAGTTTCAGGAGAGTGGGTAAAACCATAAAAGAAAGTCAGTAACTAATGTTAACTATAATTAGAATAAAAGCAAAAACCTATATCCATCATGTTCAAGTTGGCAGAAAACACACCATAACTGGGTTCCCAACTTGCATGTTAGGTGAAGTCTGCTTAATTACTTATTGTTTATTAACACTGGTTCATACACCTCCCACTCCATTTTCCATTCCAGCTCCCTTTTCCTTGTACCTAATCACCACACAGCTACTTCTCTATGATTTGCCAGGATCTTCAGTGGGGAGAAGCAAGAAGAAAGCAACAGGGACTTAATTGGTAAAATTTCCCTACTGCCTTAGTAAAGGACTTCCCTAACAGTAAATTCCTTCTCTTTACTTCCTCCTCCTCAGTGGTCTCAAGACTTTGGGAAAATGAAAGTAGCTCCTACCTGGTAAAATTATCTGACCGTTTGTGAAACATGATGCATAACCTTGGTCAATTTATATGCCCTTTTTGGCCTTCAAAGCTCTCGTAGTTCAAGTATGAGTTAGTTATTACTTAGCCAAGCTTCAGAACATAAAACACTTTCATAAATGGCATGTAATAGTTTAAAAATTAAATGTAATTGCTCTTAAATCAGAACATCGTTGACTAATTATTTATTGAATCCTTAGTCTTCTCCATAAAATGAAGATTGATAATAAACTATAACTTTGGAGATTTAATGAAGAAAGCATATGTCCTTAGCATAATCTGGCGTAACTTCTTAAAATGGTAACTATTGTTTAAAATAATACTTAGTTCCAATTCAGTCAACATTTACTGGGCTCCTACTCTGTGCCATACACTGTGATAGCCTCTTTGGTTTTGAAAAAGAGGTATTTTAGCAAAATAACACATTTTGTAGTGAGTTTATCTTGTCTTATTAGTTGACTGGGGATTTAATTAAGACATTGTAATAGAACACTTTCAAACCCAAGTAGCAGAAAACTAAATTCAGTTGGTTTCAACAATAAAGAGAACAACATACTAGTGCATCAAACTAAACAGTTCAGAGGTAGAGTAGAATTGATTAGGAATTAGACTCTTCTTCTTTCTGAGTTTCACAGCTTCATCTTCCTGTATGTGTTGACTCTGTCCTCAGACTGATTTTCCTCGTGGTAGCAAAATGGCCGCAGCAATTCCAGGCCCTTTATATGCACACCACATCATCCAGGACAGAGAGAGTTTTTCTATTCACAATCACTAAAGTAAAATTCTTATTTTTGCTCTGTACCAACTAAGGTCATATGCCTATCCTCAAAGTAATCACCATGGCCAAAGGATTCCATGTGCTTACCTCAGCAGAAATAGATGAGGAGACTACTCCTACTAAAAATGCATGGCTAATTCACAGTGTAAGGCCATGCAATATTTTCTGGAGACAAGACCGACAATGTTTATCATATAGTTAACACACATACACACACACACACATACACACACATGCACACACACAGAGGAAAATTTGAGGGTTAGTTAAAATTGTTTTGAAAATGAGAAATTTTGCTCATAATTACTACAGTTTTTCATATCAGCCATCTACTTTAAAACACTTGCTGCTTCAGGCAAGAGTCTTATTTGCAAGTAACAGAAAACTCAGACTCTTTTAAACAGTGAGAGGGAATACAATGGCTCATGAAACCGAAATTGCAAAGATAGAAAAGGTCAGGTGGAGTTGGATTCAATAATTCAAAATTTGTCAGGAGGGCTCAGTCTGTCAGTTCTGTTCTTGTCTGTTGGCCTTATTATTCACAGAGTGGCCCCTCTAAGCTCTGGGTTTATAATTCCTTATTTAGCCACCCCAGACAAAGAAAGTTTCCATTTTCCGCAAGCTCTAGAAAAAAAGTCCAAAATTCCTTTTGATTTTCTCAAGTTTGGATTATATTTCCACCCCCTGTACTAATCACTGCTAGGGTGAGGTCAGATAAATTATACAGAATGACTATCATCATTAGATCACCTGCACACCTAGCTGTCCCTTTTAGAAGAAAGAGAAATAGAGGCAAAATTGGGAAAAATCAAATAAACTATTACATTTGTCTAGCCAATTTATTCGATTATTCACTTAAACAGCAAATATTTGTTGAGAGCTTACTATAGGCCTGGATTTGTATCATGGAATTGAGGAAGGAACAAGACGGAATACAAGACAGCCCTCATGCAGTATGTAGTGTAGCATAGAGGAGAAAACTGTTAAGCACCATAAGGTGTGATGAGTGTCATCATAGGCAAGGTACAGGTTGCCGTAGTGGACTTACTTTGCACAGGAACAAAGGAGACTTTAGTATATCTCTCTGCATTTGCAAGTGGGGAAGAAAAAAGAAAAAAAAAGAAAACAAACTGCTATTATCTTTCTCTGATCTCTCAAATTTAGATCCTTGCCCTTTGAAGCCCAAACTCAAATTACTTGATATTTATATTGAATAGCTCCCTAGCAACCATCTCATATATATGGAAAATGGTATAAAATTGCTTTAAGAGCTGAAAATCAAACAAATCTAAGCGATATCAAAATATTATTATATAAACATATTGCAAAAGATTTTTAAAAGTCTTACCATGGAATTAAACGCACAGTTACCCAACATGATTTCAAGATGGCCAATGATGTGTCAATGACTGTAAATTTTTCAAAATAATACAAAAGAATTCAATTCATCTTAGCAAATATTTACAGCAATTGTTTACTGAATATATTGTAATGGACTATCACCCCAGTACATGGCAGCAGTTGCGGAGAAAGCTTTGGAAGGATCTATGTTGAGACAATGAGTTAGAAGTTCAGGAAATTTGGCAAAGCCGGAAGACTCAGATGGCTGGCTCTGCAAGGACTGGGCTGATAAGCTCCTGTTTAGGAATGAAGAAGCTATGACAGCTGGAGGCAGCATCACTCAGGGACAGAAGAAGAGGATGCATTTGTTCAATGATTCTATTGCAGGTTGTGCTGCCACCTGACCTCTATATACTCCTTACTGGGGGTGGAAAGCAGTTGGCTCGTAAATGGGCAATAAGAAGGATCACAACTTTGATCCCCAAAAGGCTGGAATTGGGGTAAAGCTTGAAAGACTATATGAGGATTATGAGGAGTCTTTAAGCTTGCATTCTAGTAAGATGCTCTAACAAAAGCACATATATTCAGCCTTAAAAAGGAATAAAATTCAGATACATGATACAGCATGGATGAATGGTAAAACACTGTGCCAGAGGAAGGTGACCTGCCCCCACCTCAGCCTCCCAAAATGCTGGGATTACAGACATGAGCCACTGTGCCTGGTCTAAAGTGATAAATTATATATATATGTATATATTTCACAATAAAAAACACACACGTAAAAGCATTCACTCATTTATTTAACATTACTGGACAGCTTGTATTAGAGTTTGCATATGAAATATAGGACACAGTGAAATCTGAATTTCAGAGAAACAATAAATAATTATTTAGGGTAAATAGGTCCCATGCAATATTTGGGGCTTATGCATACTAAGAAATTATTTGTTGGTTTATTTGAAATGAAACATATTTACACCAAAAAGATGCATTATTTGTCTGACATTCAAATTTTACTAGGAATACTGCAGTTTTATTTGTCAAACATGGCAACCTTAACTATTATGGATCAGGCACTGTGCTAGGGCCTGAAATACAATGAGGCATAGATATAATCTGGCCTTTCAGGAGTTTTCTTGAGTTATGGCTTTTCTTAGATACATCAGCAATTTAAATTCTACCTGTATTGGTAATTTACTAAACATTGAGTGCTGTAACTTCAAAGGAAATCTCTGAGTTATAATTTTTGCATGGCTTGGAAAAAGAAAGCCTAATGCTAATATTAAGAAAACAGAAAAAGGCCTACAAATTAATTCCCAATTTTATAGTGTTTGTATGTAGTGTTGCAATAGTGTCACTATAATGTAATGTTTTGTTCTTTTTATTTGAAAGAACACAAAGGGGAAGGTTTTTTTTAGCCTTAATTTCTTTATAAGAAAACAAGCCTCTATTTGGGATAATGATAATGATGCTTTATCCTATGTTAATGTTTACAAATTTATAAAGTATTTTCAAATAGATATTTTTTATTTTTGAAATGACAAACGTCGCTCTTATTCAGTCAGTATTATAATATACCACTAATCTCTTGCCCAGGTCTAATTCCTACTTCCTGCAATCTCACTGATGGATTAATCTTCCTAGTACATAACTCTGACACTGTTACTCCTCTGTCCAAAAATCTTCAATGGCTCTCCTCTACATTAGGACAAAACCTGAAATCTTTGCCTTGGATTTCAAGTCCTCTGTAGTTCACCACTTTTCTCACCTCATCTTACTTTTTCAGGCTTATCTTACTCCTCTAGTGAACACTCTCTTCCAGATAGTGAGCTAGTTTGTCTTTCAACATGTTTCCATCTTTTGATCTATGCCTTTGCAAAAAATGTATTCATTTTCCTAGCTCGTTTTTCTCCTTGGACTCTTTTTTCCATCTTTTAACATAGTGGCTCTCATGATTTTTGCTTTCTTTTACTGAGATCTGCTGTAAAAATATATCTACATTGTAACCAAACATGGAAACACATACATAGAAATTAACAAGTAAAACACAATTTTCATTAAAGCCCATTTTCCCACTTTCTGTGATGAACGATCTTTTCTTAAAAACTTTATTGCATTCTATTCTTTAATGTTCTATTTTATTAAAAGAAAATGCTACTCTCATGCCATCAAATTGTTTTCTTGACCCAATTATAGATTACTATGCTTCAGATGAAAGCATTGCTGTAATGCTTATCTATTGATGGCAAAAACTGCAATGAGTTTTGTACCAACCTAATAAAATATCCCTTCCTTTATACAGATTTTTACACCCCTAATTAAAAATAGCCTTCCCTTTCTCTAAACTGTAAGGGATTTTTCCACTGATGCATTTATTAACACAAGGCCTTGTGTTATAGATATTTGTGTGCATTTTAGACTCCTTGTAAAACTATACACTTACTCTTTGTTAGACTATCCAAGTAAACCCCTAAACTTTTTGAAAGTAAGCCTGGTACTTTATGCTGTGTCTCCTTTGTCACCTCGAACATAAAAAAGGGTCTCACTAGAAGTTAGGCAGATGAAAGACACCTGCTGTTAGTCAATATATGCCCTCCCAATCTACCCTAAAATATTTTTTTCTCTCTTCTTTAGCTGGATTAGGTTTAGAAATATGATAGTGAAATTATTCACTGAGTTATTCTTTGTTACCTATAATCAAATTATAATGCTCTTGAGTAATTCACCAAATACCACCAACCCTTACAAAATCTCCAATGTTAGTTCACACTTCTATATTGGTTATTTCTAGAAGGCAGTAATTTTTACAGTATTGTTGAATCTGATCTGATGCAGGGAGAGGGTAGGAAAACCAATCTTAGTTTTATAGTACATAGGAGTAATCCTAACATAGTAGCATCTTCAATTTCTCTTATTAGAACAAAACAATTAAAGCTATGATGGTAATGGGGGAAAATGAAAAGAAAAGCAAACCACCTGAATAGAGAGTCGTATTTTTTAGAAAAACAGCACTCAGGAATACGAAAGGTATTTGAGGGGGGAAATCCTTTAAATATTGTTTTTAAAAACTTCAAAGAGGATATCCAAGTCATGCAACTGTTTTTTAACATGAAAATCTTCAAAGAATACATTTCCCATGCAATGCTTAAAATTCTCAAAGGGGCCTCCCTCTGGAGTAAAACTCTTTGAAGGTGAAATCTCTTCAATCATCTGAGTTTTTTTTCACAGAGAAAACCTTTTCCAAATTTTCTTTAAGCCAGGAACATTATTTAAGGAGGAATTATTTCAGAAATAGAAAACTGTCTTCTCAGTGATATGTGCATTTTTTAATTTATCCAAGTAAAGCCCTTGAGAATAATGAAAATGAAGTACTGCCAATAATATATACTACACTTAAGTTTGGCAACAGAAAGAAAATTTTTGTCATCTTTGCCCACGATACACTTCATTTTAATGTTATAAAAAATATGGTAACTTAAGGTCGTTAGATACATATACCCAATCAAAATAATGGGAAAAATAGTTTTTTCAAGGAGCTTCTTTTTGATTCAAAAAAGAAAGCAAAAATGAACTCATTTTGTGTGGTTCAACTTAATTTCTAGCTTTTATACTTATCCTAGCCTCTAATGTGATGTTACTCGCAGTTTCTCTTCAACTATCTATTATAAAGCTAATCTTGGCAGGTTACTATGACATCTAAAGAGAAAAATTGTCGGACATACTGGGTCAAATCCATTGTCCCCAGAGCCCAATATGCTGTCATTGGTACCAGTAGATGTGCCTTGGGGACTGTCCATTCAGTCATTTATTTATTCATCTAACAAATATTTATCACAGTTAGTATGTGCCAAGTACTGTGCAGTGTGTCATCTTCCATGACATCAAGGTATTAAAAAAACATGGGTGTATGCTCACCAAATAGTCTATTTTTTTGTTTTCCTGTTGTCTAGTGGCTGCTGGGATCAGTAATGAAAGGAGCAAAACAGGAGCAGATGTTTTTACTCAACCATTTAATTCAGGTCTTGACCCTCCCACCCCCAGATTAGAATCCCAGTCTACCTTTGCATAAACAAGAAAACTATTTACCAGGATTTCTAGATTTTGCACAACCAAAAACTGGCTTAAGTTTTGATATGTGTTGCATGTGATTTGAAACGCTCACACTGCTTTGTAAAATAGTATTATCATTGGGAACATTAAAAATTAATAGACAAGTGCACTTTTTCCCTGGGATGTTAGTCTAATGTTGACATAATAGATATACTCAAGTTGAGGAACACTTTATGAAATACCTGACCAAGAATTTTCAAAAGTATTCATCAGTCAAGATCATAAAAAACAAGGAAAGAAGGAGAAACTCTTACGGTTAGAGAAGACTAGGGAGTCTTCATAATTAAATTGGTATCATGGTATCCTAAATTGGATCCTGGAACAGAAAAAGGATATTTGTGGAAAAATTGGCCAACTACAAATACAGTGTAGCTTAGTCAATAGTGTTGTACCAATGTTAATTTCATAACTTTTGACAAATGTACTACGGATATGCAAGATGTCAACATTAGGGGAAACTCCATGAAGCGCACATGGGAACTCTCTGTGCTATCTGCACATGTACTATCTCTCTATAAATCTAAAATTATTTCATAATAGTTGAAAATCATATTGCATAACAGTGCAGCAAGGCATAGGGCAAGCAGCAACACTAAAAGTGATGTCTGAATGCTTGAGGTCTAGGAAATGGCACCGTAATGTGCGTCCTAAGCATTGCATCAGCTTCTGTGTGGATTTCACAGAAAAGTGAATTACATTCTTATTCTTATCCTTGAACCTCATAGCTGGTGGAAGAGTTTGTAGGACACTTGCTAACCAATAGCTACATACACGTGACCCAAAGATAGCTTCTCTTGTACTATCTCTAGATTAGAAGGAAAATGTTTTCTCTATTAGTTCTATTTCTAAATAGTCAATTTATTAATTCAGCAAGCCTTCAGTGATACCTAGGAGGTCTCAGTAAGCTGTTTGCTGGATTTACAAACATCAATTAAACACAGATCTTGCTCCCAAGGGTCTTACTATCTCCTGAAGTAGGATGATCTTTCATTCAATAGACAGCTAGCTTTTTGAGTGCTTACGCTGTGCCAGGCACTGTACTTGGTGCTTGGGATACAACAGTGAACAAACCTGCAAAGATGTCTGCTCCCGAGTTCACATTCTATTAGAACTGGTTTTTGGGGAGGTAATTGATTTACAATCAGGAAAACATATTAGTAAATTATGGATTGTCTTATTCAAAGCCAGAGTTTATCTCTGGCAGTAGCCTTTGGAAGAGAATGTGGCTGGTCTATGCCGTAACTCTCCTTCAAATGCTATAGTTCCGTTATGCCCTGCACCCCCTACTTTTTTTATTGCCAAGCAAAGGTATTAAAATATGTAGGCACAATGTGATGAACTCATGATTACATTGCTTCCAAAGGACACTCCTGTTGGGACAAGAGAATTCAGCCTTGTACTTGGGAAATAAACGTGTGACGTGGCTGGGACCTGGGAATCTGTTACTTTGGGGGTGTCTTTGTGGTGGCTTCCTTCACAGGCTACCAAACCCCATGCATACCCTTAGCAAGACTAACTGGCCTCTGCATGTATTCACATCTTTCAAAATTCTACAACATTCTATTCTTTTTCTCACGTGTCTTACAGATGCCTCAGTTGTGTCCCTTGATAGTTAATACTAAAATCTTGCTTTTGTACAGGTATGCAATTATAATCACTGCAAATAATGTTTTCTCTGTTATGTCAACCAATCCATGGTAGTTATTTACCGTAGTTTTTATGTTATGTTTTAATGTTTTTACAGGTCATACAACTTATTACTCTCCTCTTCCAGGCATCCTTTCACAATTATTTTTATGTTTGTAATAAGAAAACAACAATAAAACAATGAAACATGCTTGATATGAAATTATATAAAAGAATAACTACATTGGATAAACAAGGACACATCTGGAGAGTTGTCAGCCTAGTGAAGGTTAAATTGGAGTAAACTGCAGTGTTTAAAATTAACTAACATACTAGCATATATTTGAGAGCTCTTTGAATATAAGAATACTTTTATTTATTTTTTTTTTTTTTGAGACAGGATCTTGCTCTGTCACCCAGACTGGAGTGCAGTGGTGAGATCTCATTGCAACCTCTCCATCCCAGGCTCAAGAGTCTCCTTTCTCTTGCCTCTGCCTCTGGAGTAGCTGGGATTACAGGCATGTGCCACTAGGGCCCAACTAATTTTTGTATTTTTAGTAGACAGGGTTTCACCATAATGGCCAGGCTGGTCTTGAACTCCTGACCTCAAATGATCCACCTGCCTTGGCCTCTCAAAGTGCTGAGATTACAGGCCTGAGTCACTGTGCCCAGCCCCCTGCCAAAATCACACCTTAACTTTTTTTTTCCTCTACTAAAGTTGGGAAGTTTTATAAGATCTTCTAAGCTAAACTTTGCTTTAATTTTACAAATCAAGGCATGGCTCACCATTAAGACTTATTTTTTTAAACCACAATTCCATCCTAAAAATATAGTAATTCTTGAGTTCCAAGACATAATGGCAGCATCTCCTGGATTTGGTTGACTGGCCTTCATGTTCAAAAACCTGAGTTTCCTTTAGAAGCATTTCAGAAGCAGGGACAACAATGGGCTAAATGAAAAGGAGGCCATGTTTTTCTCTTTCTGATTTTTAACACCTCTTTTCAGTTCCAGCCCAGGGGCCTAGCATTTCATGCAAACCCAGCTGAACAGCTATTTTGGGCTTGCCTTGTCCTGCTGTCCTTCCCAGTCTTAATAAAAGTTCCATATTGTTAAGTTTAATTATATACATATGTTAATGGTTAATACTAGTATGTATATTTGTACTGGATAGAATACAGGTTCCATAAAGGCCTGCATGATGCTAGAACCCCAGAGAAGATTTATTTATTTATTTATTTTGAGACGGAGTTTCGCTCTTATTACCCAGGCTGGGGTGCAATGGCGCGATCCCGGCTCACCGCAACCTCCGCCTCCTGGGTTCAGGCAATTCTCCTGTCTCAACCTCCTGAGTAGCTGGGATTACAGGCATGCGCCACCATGCCCAGCTGATTTTTTTTGTATTTTTAGTAGAGACGGGGTTTCACAATGTTGACCAGGATGGTCTCGATCTCTTGACCTCGTGATCCACCCGCCTCGGCCTCCCACAGTGCTGGGATTACAGGCGTGAGCCACCGCGCCTGGCCTGAGAAGATTTTAAAGAGGAAATGACCAACAAACTTTCAACTAAACTGAATTATTCAGCTTTGTTCTTTAGAGTGGCTTGAGAAACAGATACAAATGTGGAGTTAGGAGTCTAAGAGATTTATTGGGGAAAATATCTGTGAAATATAAAGGGGAAGGAGCCAGAGAAAATGGAAAGAACATTCAGATGGTGTGCAATGTAGATCTGCTATCTGTGAGGAAGAGGAGGAATGAAGGAGGAGTCAGTAGTTGGAGTTGCAGACCAAAGCCAAATCTAAGAAATTTCTGGTGAGGCCAATAAAGAGTTCTGGAGCCAAAGCCACTCATTTAAGGAATACCCTGCCTTGCAGGGCTAAGTTTGTCCCCACCATATCCATTTTCTGGGAACATGGTCTTGCTATGATCAGGCTGTGGCTGGGGTAGATCTTGAAGGTCATCACCAGCCAAGGCCTTCAGTGAATTTTGCTCTCCACTGCAGGAGCTCTGAGAAACACATTTATATAATCACATCAGCAAAACTCCTTTATTGAATATTTCAGAAATAACTATTTATATACTTATAAAGTTATAAAAAATGCTATTTCATGGTGTGCCTGCATAAATATCTCTCACTAAACCTACTTTAAATGCTTTCCTGAATTATATTTCAATGACAAATTAATAATTTAAAACAGTAGTGATAGTGAACTATCTTTTAAAATAATAGTTCAAGAAATACATCCGAGATAAACACATTTTATAAATTTATTTTGAAATCTTTTGGATATTCAGGCAGAAGGAATTACCTGCATTTTCTCTTTCACTAAGAGACGTTTCCTATGTTTTTGAGTTGACATTTTGTGGAAAGAAAAAGATCCACATTGGTTTTTCAGTTCCTGGTTTTGTAGAATTCATTCGTTGAGTCATTCAACAAAGATTTATTGAGTACCTACTGTGTGCTATGCATAGTTTGCTAAGCATTCCACTTTCTCTATATTTGTACCAGGAAATATCACCAATTTGGCCTGTTGTGGAAGATATGGACTAATCTGAATTAGTGGGACCCAGATTATATACTTATTTTAAATTAAACATTTAAATATTATAATTATAGGAATGAAGAGATTTGACCAGTAGAAAGACCATTAAAGATGAAAGTTAACTCAAAAGACACTTGAAAGATCATTTAGTGAAAGATATCATAGATATCTGCATTTAATTCCTTCTTCAAAAAAAATCAAATACAAATTTACAAAGCGAATCACACCTGGATATATTTTGACAATTTTTTTTTTTGCTCCACTGACACTACTGCTCTAAATTATTAATTTGTCATTAAAGTACAAGTCAGGAATATATTTAAGGTAGACTTAGTGAGATGTTTATATGCCTGAAATAGCATAAAAATAGTGTATTAAATAAGTTTATGGAAAATAGTGTATTGAATAAGTTTATAGAAAAATACTATTTAAATATCATAAAAATAGTGTATTGAATAAGTTTATGAAAAAATCCAAGAGATATTGTCATTATGTCTTGGAACTCAATAATTATTATAACTTTTTTTAGAAAAAAGAGCTTTGCTAAATTATTTAATTCAGTTTCAATTTTATTAATTTTTTTCTTTAGTATATTCCCTTGTGTTTGACCTCTGAAGATCATGCAAGCCTTTTAGGACTCTTAATTTATTCAGCACAGGTATGTATATTAGTGTTAATCTTTAAAGTATGTATAGGTCTCAACTTAACAGTTTGCAAGTTTTGTTATGGCTAGAACAGCCAAGAAGCTAGGGCAAGCTCACCTTAACTGTTCATCTAGGTTTGCATTAGGATGCTATTTCCTGCATTGGAAATGAAAAAAGGAAATGACAACAAGAAATAGAAACATCAAGTTAAAAATGGGCCTGCTTCTCATTTAGCCCACTGTGGTCTCTGCATAGAGTTTTACTTGATAATTCACTTGAAATTCTTCCAAAGTGAATTCAGGTTGTAAAATATGATGCCAATCAACCAAATCAGGAGGTAGTGCCAAAATGTCTCTGAGCCTCAAAATCAATGTTCTTTTTAACAATGCCTAAATAATGTAAAAAAAAATCTTAATGGCTAGCTGCATTTAATTTGTGGGATTAAAATCAAGGTTTGTCTTTAAGCACTACAACAGGATAGAGAATTTCAGTTTCTGGTTCCACATGTAAGGAGCTTGGAAGCTGCCACTTCATCCTAACTCAAGTAAAGAGCTGAGCAGACTGAAAAATAACCAACTCTTCTAGGATCCAAAAGATAGGTGAGGAAAAATGGCAAACTGCTTCCCTCAAGATTGGAGAGACAGATAAGCCAATACAAGGAGTCATGGTTTACCAGAGTAGACATTCATGAGTGGAAATGCTGCAAGAACCAGAGCCTAAGGCAAACCAGAACTATAAACTATAAGCAAATTGCTGGAGCCTCACTGTGGACAAGTCTTAGAGCTAAAAACTCCAGAGTGACCCAGTCATGGAGGCTGTTCAACAGTTTTGTGATATTCACCTCCAGTCATGGAGGGTGTTCAACAGTTTTGTGATAAATTCAATATTTATCACAGTAAGAACTGGAGAAAAATTCACTCATGTCTATTGCAGGAGGGAAAACAAAAACCATTTTTAAATGTGCGACAGCACTCTGTTCGTAAGAAAGCTTGCTCTCGGGAGAAACTAGTTAACCAGAACTTAACCTGCTAAGGTATTAGCAAAGCCTAATTGACCCAAGGAAGGGAAATACTCAACTCCAGACAGCTCTAGCCATCCTCTCCCACTGAAGGAGAGAGGGAAGAGCTCAGAAACACTTGTGAAGTTAACAGTCTAGAAGCATAGGTTCACAAAAAGACTGACACTTACACGTAGAACTACAGAACACTTCCCCTCTCTCCATATCTTAGCACCACATTACTAGATACCTATTTCTAGCAGTTCCGTTTACCTGGTACATCATGCCCAGCTATCAAGAAAAAATTACAAGGCATACTAAGAAGCAAGAACACACTTTGAAGAGCTAGAGCACACATCAGAGCAAGACATGGCAAGGATGTTAGAATTATCAGACTGGGGATTTAAAACAGCTATTATTAATATGCTCAGGGCTCTCATGGATAAAACAGACAGCATGTAAGAAGAGATGGACAATGTAAGCAGAGATAGAAACTCTAAGAAAGAATCAAACAATAAATGCTAGACATAAAAACCACTGTAAAAGAAATAAAGAACAATGGTCTTATTACTAGACTGGACATAGCTGAGGAAAGAATCTCTGATCTTAAGGGAATATCAATAGAAACTTCCCAAACTAAAAAGCAAAGAGAACAAAGACTAAAAAAAAAAAA
>NW_016107630.1:1168842-1315515 GCF_001604975.1 Cebus imitator
TTTCACCATGTTGACCAGGATGGTCTTGATCTCTTGACCTTGTGATCCACCCGCCTCGGCCTCCCAAAGTGCTGGGATTACAGGCTTGAGCCACCGCGCCCGGCCAAACAAATTCTTAATTGATATAACAGGTAACAGTTTGTTCAAAATAATAATAGCAATAATATTTGATTATGTCTGCTTGTGTATATATATATGCTAGTGTATGCTTATATGTGAGCAAAACGAACAATAATGATACAAGGGATGGAAGGAAACAATCAGGTTTATTTTGTTAATATAAAACACTGACACTATTGATAAATGTATAATGGTGTAATGTTATTTGAAAGTGGACTTGGATTAATTGTAAATGTATATTGCAAATTTTAGGGCAACCACTAAAAAATGTAATAAGAGAAAAGTAACTGATATGCTAAGAAAGAAGAAAAAACAGAATCATATAAAATACTCAACACTGCATAAAGCAGACAAAGAGTAGAAGACAAAATAGAAACAAAGAGAAAGGGTAAAAAATAGAAAATAGAAATAAATGTGGTAGATATTATTCTAACATACCAATAATCCCTTTGAATGCTATGAGTCTGAAGGCACCAGTTAGGTTGGAGTTAGAGGAAGATGGGTAAGTAGAAGCCTCCACTGATTGTCTCCCCTCACAGGAACACCTAATTTAACAACTATCTACACACAAGAGAGAATTAATAAGACCCGAAAATTAGGAGGCCAATTACAGTATCTGGTTTTAATTTCATATTGCTGAAAGAAGCACTGAACAGGGTAGAAAACATAGCCTTGAATTGCTGATGCCACCACTCTCCCATTGCCCCTGCAGTGACCAGGTGGTGTGGAGAGATAATCAGTGCATTGCAGAGGGAGAGTGCAGTGATTATGGAAATTTGCATGGGAACTCAGTTCTGCCAACACCAGGCAGAACTCAGCCGATGCCCATGGAAGGAGCATTTAGGTGAGCCCTAGCAAGAGGAGAATCATCCATCCCAGTGGTCAGAATTTGAGTTTTGACAAGCCTTGCCACAATGGGTTGAAGTGCTATGGGGTCCTAAATAAACTTATAAGGCAGTCAAGGCCACAAAGACGGCAAGTTCTAGTGATGTGCTGGGCTTGGAGCTAGTTGACTTGGGAGACATGCAACCTAGAGAGATACCAGCTGGGGTGGGTAAGGAGGTGTTTGCCTCCCCACTCTCCCAGCCCTGGACAATGCAACTTGCAGCTCCAAAATAGACTCCTTCATTCTGCTTAAGGAGAGGAGAGGGAAGAGGGTAGAGCACTGTGTCTTGCTACTTGGATACCAGATCAGCCACAGCAGGCTAGGGCACAGTTAGAGTAGTAAGACCCCCATTCCAGGCCCTAGCTCCCAGATGACACTTCTATACACACCCTGGGCAAGAAGGGAACTCAGTGCCTTGAAGGGAAGGACCCAGTCCTGGCAGGACTCATCACTTTCTGACTAAAGAGCACTTGGGCCCTGAATATCAGCAGTGGTGATGAGGTAGTACACACCGTGGACCTTGGGTGAGACTTGGAGACATGCCTGCTTCAGGTGAGACCCAACACATTCAAAACTGTCGTGGCTATCAGGAGAGACACCTTCTGCTTGAAAAGAGCAGAGGGAATATTAAAGGGGACTTTGTCTTTCATCTTAGGTGCCAGGTCAGCCTCAATGGGAGAGAGTACCAAGGAGGCTCTTGGGATCACCGATTCCAGGCCTTGACCCTTGGAAGGCATTTCTAAACCTGCCCTGGGCCAGAGGGGATCTACTGCCCTGAAGGGTGAGTCCCAGGCCTGGCAGCATTTACCACAAGCTGACTAAAGTGTCCCTGGGTCTTAAGTGAACATCAGTGGTACCCTGGAAGTGCTCCCCACGGGCCTGTGGTGATCACAGACATGGAGAAGACTTCTCTTCCTGGAGAAAGGGAAGAAAAGAATGGGAAGGACTTTGTCTTGTGGTTTGGGTGCCAGCTCAGTCACAGTAGACTAGAAAACCAGATAGATTGCTAAGGTTTCTGACTCCAGGAACTGGCTACTGACAGAATCTCTGAACCTGCCTGGGGCCCGGGGGAACTCATCACCCTGAAGGGAAAAACATAAGACTGGGTAGCTTCACCACCTGTTGATTATAGAGCCCTAGGGCCATGGTAAATACAGGCAGTAGTGAGGTAGTGATTACACTGGGCTTGGGCAGGACTCAGTGCTATGCTGGCTTCAGATATGACCTAGTGTAGTCCCAGTGGTGGTGTCCAGAGATGCATATGTCACCCCTCCTTCTGCTCCAGGCAGCTGAGCACAGACAGACTCCATTTGCTGGGGGAAAAGTAAGGGAAGGGAACAAGAGTCTACCTGGTAATCCAAAGAATTCTTCCAGATCTTATCCAAGACCACCGAAGTGGTACCTCTATGAGTCTATAAGAACCACAGCATTCCCGTGTTTGGCATGCCCCTTAATGCAGATATGGCTGTAGTTACCAAACACATCACAACACTCAACCCCTCTGAATACCTGGAAAGCATTCCCAAGAATAATGGTTACAAACAAGCCCAGGCTATGAACCTACAATATATACTTAACTCTTCAATAACCAGATACCAAAACACATCCACAAGCATGAAGACCATCTGGTAAAACATGACCTCACCAAACTAAATAAAGTCTCTGAGACATGAAAGACCAATCCCAGAGAGACAGAGATATTTGACCTTTCAGAGCATTCAAAATAGCTGTTTTGAGGAAACTTAAGGGAATTAAAGATAATACAGAGAAGGAATTTAGAATCTTATTAGATAAATGTAACAAAGACATTGAAATAATTAAAAAGAAGCAAGCAGAAATTTGGGAGTTGAACAATTCAATTGACTTACTGAAGAATGCATTAGAGTCTCTTAATAGAAGCATTGATCAGGCAGAAGCAAGAATTAGTTAGCTTGAAGACAGGCTATTAAAATACACAGTCAGAGGAGACAAAGGAAAAAATATAAGAAGGAATGAAGCATGCCTACAAGATCTAGAAAACAGACTCAGAAAGGGAAACATAAGAGTTATTGACCTTAAAGAGGAGGCAGAGTGAGAAACAAGAGTAGAAAATTTATTCAAAGGGATAATAACAGAGAACTTCCCAATCCTAAAGCAAGTACAAGAAAGAACACAAAGCTGACTTAACCCAAAGAAGACTACCTCCAGGCATTTAATAATTAAACTTCCCAAGGTCAAGGATCATGAAAGGATCCTAAAAGCAGTAAGAGAAACAAAAGAAATAACATACAATAAAACTCCAGTACATCTGGCAGTAGACTTCTCGGTGGAGGCCTTGTAGACCAGGAAAGATTGATGTGACATATTTAACATGCTGAAAGTAAAAACTTACCCTAGAATAATACATTCAGTGAAAATATGCTTCAAACATGAAGGAGAAATAAAGACTTTTCAAGAGAAATAAGAGCTGAGGAATTTCATCAACACCAGACCTGTCCTACAAGAAATACTAAAAGAAATTCTTCCATCTGAAAAAAATGAATGTTAGTGAGTGTATTAGTCAGGGCTCTCTTAGAGGGATAGAACTAATAGGATATACATAAAGGAGTTTATTAAGTATTAACTTTCATGATCATAAGGTCCCATGATAGGCTGTTTCCAAGATGAGGAGAAAGGAGATGCAGTCTGAGTCTCATAACTGAAGAACCTGGATTCTGATGTTCAAGGGAAGAATGCATCCAGCATGAGAGAAAGATCTAGATTGAGAGGATAGGCCCATCTCTCCTTTTCACATTTTTTCTGCCCGCTTTATATTCACTGGAAGCTGATTAAATTGTGCCCACAAGATTTAGGATGGATCTGCCTTCTCCGACCCACTGACTCAAATGTTAGTCTCTTCTGGCAACACCCACACAGACACACCCAGGAATAATACTTTGTATCTCTTAATCCAATCAAGTTGACAGTATTAACCATCACAGTGGGCAATAAGAAATCATCTGGTGGTACAAAACTCATTGATAACAATAAGTACACAGAAAACCATGACTATTGTAACACCATAATTGTGGTGTGTAATCTTACTGATTTCTTAAATAGAAAGATGAAGAAGTGAGCCAAAATAATAATCACAACAACTTTTCAAGTCACAGATAGTACAGTAAGGTATCAATAGAAATGACAAAATGTTAAAAGGCAAAGAGATAAACTTTGAAGTGTAGAGTTTTTATTAGTGTTCTTTTTGCTTGTTTGCTTATGCAATCCCTGTTAAGTTGTCATCAGTTTAAATAATGGGTTATAATATCTTATAACCCATTATTTATGGAAGCCTCGTGGTAACCTCAAATCTAAAACATACAACAGATTGCACAAAAAATGAAAAGCAATAAATTAAAACATACCACTAGAGAAAAACCACCTTCATTAAAAGGAAGACAGGAAGGAAGTTGATACGGTTTGGCTCTGTCTCTCCAGCCAAATCTCATTTCAAATTGTAATCCCCATGTGTCAAGGGAGGGACCTAGTGGGAGGTAATTAGATAATGGAGACAGTTTCCCCCATGCTGTTCTCATGATACTGAGGAAGTTCTCATAAGATATGTTACTCTAAACGTGGCAGTCTCCTCTGCATGCTCTCTTTCTCTTGCCACCATGTAAGATGTGCCTTGCTTTCCCCTTGCCTTCTGCCATGATTGTAAGTTTCCCGAGGCCACCCCAGCCATGTGGAACTATGAGTCAGTGAAATCTCTTTCCTTTATAAATTACTCAATATCAATCATTTCTTTATAGCTATATGAAAATGGATGAATATAGAAGGAAGGAAGAGAAGACTACAAAAGAAACCAAACTAATAAGAATATGGCAAGGTTTAGTCCTTACTTATTAATAACAACATTAAATGTAAATGAACTAAAATATCTAATCAAAAGACATAGAGTGGCTGAATGAATGAATAAAATCCAATGATCTGTTGCACAGAAGAAACACACTTTACCTATAAAGACACACATAGACTAAAAATAAGGGGACAATAAAAGATATTCCATACCAATGAAAACGAAAAAATAGCAGGAGTAGCTATACTTATATCAGGCAAAATAGAGTTCAAGACAAAATTACAAAAAGAGACAAGGAAGGTCACTATATAACGATGAAGGGGTCAATTTGGCAAGAGGATATAACAATTGTATATACGTGTGTGTGTGCGTGCGTGTGTGTGTGTGTGTGTGTGTGTATAAATACACTTGACACTTGAGCATCCAGATATATAAAGCAAATATTATTAGTGCTAAAGAGAGAGATAAACTCCAATACAATAATAGCCAGAGTTTTAAACATCCCACTTTCAGCACTGGACAGATTGTCAAGATAGAAAATGAACAAAGAAACACTGAATGTAATCTGCACTATAGACCAAATGGACCTAATACATATTTAGAGAACATTTCATTTAATGGCTGCAGAGTACACCTTCTTCTCCTCATCACATGGACCATTCTCAAGGATATACCATATATTAGGTCACAAAACAAGCCTTTAAACATTTTAGAAAATTACAGTAATGTCAACTGTCTTCTCTGACACAGTAGAATAAAACTAAAAATCAAAAACAGGAACAATTTTGAAAACTACACAAACACCTAAAAATTAAATAAACAAGTTATAATGGGAACAAAACATACCAAAACCCATAGGATACAGCAAAAGCAATACTAAGCAGGAAGTTTATAGCTATGAAATCTTACATCAAAAAAGAAGAAAAACTTCAAGTAAACAACCTAATGAGACATTTTAAACAACTAGAAAAGGAAGAACAAACCAAACACAGAATTAGTAGAAGAAAAAATTAATAAACATCAGACCGAGATAAATGAAATTGAAATAAAGAAAACAATACAAAAGATGAACAAAACAAAACACTTGTTTTCTTAAAAGATAAACAAAATTGTAAAACCTTTAGTCAGACTAAGAAAAAAAGGAGAAGACCCAAATAAATAACATTAGAGATGAAAAGGGGACATTACAACTGATATCACAGAAATTCAAAGGCTTATTAGAGGCTACCATGAACAATAATATGCCAATAAATTGGAAAACCTAGAAGAAATGGATAAATTCTTAGGCACATGCAACCTACCAAGTTTGAAACATGAAGAAACCTAAAACCTGAGCAGACCAACAACTGGTAACAAGATTGAAGCTGTAATAAAAAGTCTCTTAACAAAGGAAACCCTGGGATTTGATGGCTTCAATGCTGAATTTTACCAAACTTTTAAAGAAGAACTAACATCAATCCTACTTAAATTATTCTGAAAAATGGACGAGAGAACACTGGCAAACTCATGCTACAAGGCCAGTATTACCCTGATACCAAAACTAGACAAAGACACATTAAAAAAAAANTAAAAAAAAAAAAAAAGAAAAAGAAAAAGACAAAAAGAAAGAGAGCCAACTACAGCCCACTATCCTGGATGAACACTGATGCAAAAATTCATAACAAATTACTAGCAAATGGAATTCAACAGCACATTAAAAACATCAGTCATCATGATCAAGTGGGATTTATCCCAGGGATGCAAAGGGTGGTTCAACATATACAAATCAATCAATGTGATATATGATATCAACAGAATAAAGGATAAAAACCATACGATCATTTCAATTAATGCTGAAAAAGTATTTGATAAAATTCAATGTTCTTTTATGATAAAAGCCCTGAAAAAACTGGATATTGATGGAACATATCTCAACATAATTAAAACCATATATGATGCACACACAGCTAATAGGATATTGAACAGAGGAAAACTGAAAGTCTTTCTTCTAAGATCTGGAGCATGAGAAGGATGCCCACTTTGACCACTGTTATTTAACATAGTACTGGAAGTACTAGCTAAGGTAATCGTACAAGATAAATAAACCAGCATTCAAATTGGAAAGGAATAAGTCAAAATACCCTTGTTTGCAGATGTTATAAACTTATATTGGAAAAACCTAAAACACCACCAGTAAATTATTAGAAATGATAAACAAATTTGGTAACGTTGCAGAATACAAAACCAACATGCAAAAATTAGTAGCATTTCTATATGCCAACAGTGTGAGCAATGTTGTAAAGAAATAAAAAAGTAACCCCATAATTAATACCACACATAAATAGGAATCAATTTAACCAAAGAAGTGTGTATTAGTCAAGGTTCTCTAGAGGAACAGACCTAATAAGATAGATGTATATATAGAGGGGAGTTTATTAAGGGGTATTAACTTGCACAATCACAAGGTCCCACAATAGGCCATCTGCAAGCTGAGGAGCGAGGAAGTCAGTCTCAGTCCCAAAGCTGAAGAATGTGGAGTTTGATGTTCAAGAGCAGGAAGCATCCAGCACAGGAGGAAGACGTAGTCTAAGCCAGTCTAATCTCTCCACATTCTTCTGCATGCTTTTATTCTGGCTATGATGGCAGCTGATTAGATTGTGACCACCCAGATTGAGCATGGGTCTGCCTTTCCCAGTCCACTGACTCAAATGTTAATTTCCTTTGGTAACACCTTCACAGGTACACCCAGGAACAATAATTTGCATCCTTCAATCCAACCCAGTTGGCACTCAGTATTAACTATCACAAAGTGAAAAATCTCTACAATGAAAACTGTAAAACATTGACGAAAGAAATGAAAAGGACACAAAAAATGGAAAAATATTCCATGTTTATAGATTGAAAGAATCAATATTGTTAAACCATCTGTACTACCCAAAACAGTCTACAGATTCAAAGTAATCCCTATTAAAATATCAATGATATTCTTCACATAAATAGAAAAAACGACCCCTATCTCTCACCAAATACAAACATGAAATAAAAATTAATTTAAGGCTTAAAACCAAAATATTAAACTATAAAATTACTAAAAGAAAACATTGAGGAAACGCTCCAGGACATTGCACTGGGCAAGAATTTCTTGAGTAATACCCCACAAGCACAGGCAACTAAAGCAAAATGGACAAAGGAGATTACATCAAGCTAAAAAGCTTTTACACAGCAAAGAAAACAATAGAAAAAGGGGGAAAATATTTGCAGATTGCCCATCTGACAAGAGATTAATAACCAGAATATGTAAGGGGCTCAAACAACTCTTACTAGAAAAAAAATCCAAAAATCCAATTAAAACTGAGCAAAAAATTAGAAAAGACATTTCTCAAAAGAATATATACAAATGTCAAACAGGTATATGAAAAGGAGCTAAACATCATTGATTATTAGAGAAATGGAAGCCAAAATGACAGTGAAATATCATCTTCCCCCAGTTAAAATGGCTTTTACCCAAAAGACAGATGATGATGATGTGGAGAAAACAAACACTGATGATGATGTGGAGAAAAGGGAACACTTGTACACCGTTTATGGGAATGTAAAAGTAAATATGGATTTAAAGTACAAGGCGTATAGAAAAAAATACCGTGCTAACAACAATTAAAATAAAACAGGAGTAACTATATTAATTTCAGACAGAGCAGACTTAAGGCAAGGAAAGTATCAGTAATAAAGAATAAAGAGAGTACAATGATAAAGGGGTCAATTTGCTAAGAAGACATAAAAATTCTTACCATATATGCAACTAACAAGAGTGTCAAACTATGTGAGACAAAAACTAATAAAACTTGGTAAAACAAGAATAGGTGACTCCAATATTACAGCTGAAGACACTAAAACCCCTACATCAGAAATGGACAGATCCAGCAGGCAGATAGTTGTAAAGGACATGGTTGAACTAACTGACATTTATTGACAGCAGACTGCTGTCAGATGTCAGATGTCAGAAGAATTAATAAATTCTTCTTAAGCTCACATGGCACATTCACCAAGATAGACCACATTCTGTGTGTTAGAACAAATTTAAACACATCTGTTTAAACTTTAGAGAATAAATTTAAAAAGAATAGAAATCATTCAATGTTTGTTTTCAGACTGCAGTGGAATTAAACTTGAAACCAATAACAGAAATATTGCTGAAAAAACCCTGAAAAGGTGGAGATAGGCAACACATTTCTAAATAACACATGGGTCAAGTAGAAATTTAAAAGCATTTTGTACCAACTAAAAATGAAAATACAGGTTATCAAAATGTGTGAGATGCAGTATAAGCAGTGCATAGAAGGAAATTAATAACACTAAATTCATATAATCGAAAAGAAGAATGCTTTAAAATTAATAACCCAAGTTTTCACCTTAGAAAGCTAGAAAAAGAAGACCAAACTAAATTCAAAGTAAAAAAGAAGAAAGAAAATAAAAATAGGAGCAGAAATCAATGAAACTGAAAACAGGAAATTAATAGATAAATTCAGCACAATCAAAAACTATTCTTTGAAAAGATCAATAAAATAGATAAATCTGTAGCCAGATTAAGAGAAAAGGATATAAATTACTAGTCTCAAAAGTGAAAGAGGAGACTTGATTACAGACCCCATGGACACTAAAAGGATAAGAAGGGAATACTATGAACAGCTATAAGGCCACAATTTTGATAGCCTGGATGACATGGACTTATTCCTTGAAAGACACAATCTACCCACACAAGAATAGGCAATCTAAATAGGAGCATAGCTATTAAAGAAATGGAATCAATGAGCAATAACCTTCCAAAGCAGAAAATACAAGAGACAGATAGTTTCATTGGTGAATTCTCCAAAACATTTAATGAAGAAATTATTCCAATTCTGTGCAATCTTTTTCAGAAGACAGAAGCAGAGGAAGAATACTTTCTGACTCATTATATGAAGCCATTGTTATGCTAATAACAAAATTAGAAGAAGACATTACACACAAAAACCTCTACAAAACTACAGAGCAGTATCTCTCATAAACATAGATGAACAGAACTTTAACAAAATATTAACAAATTGAACCCAACAGTGCATAAAAATAATTATACACACATCCAAGTGGTATGCCATGCTGGTTCAACATTCAAAATCTGTTAATATATTCATCACATCATCAAGCTAAAAAGGAAAAATCACACGATCATACCAATAAATGTAAAAGAAGCTAAAGCCAACATTGTACTTAATGGTGAGAAACTTGAAGTTTTCCCACTAAGATCAGGTATAAGCCCCAAATGTCCCCTCTAACCACTCCTTTTCAATCTTGTACTGAGAGTTCTAGCTATTGCAATTAGACAAGAACAGGAAGTAAAAGGTATACTTACTGAAAAAATAGAAATATAACTATCTTTGGTTGCATATTACATAATTATGTCTATGTAGAAAATCTGATGGGATCAACAAAATTAAAACAAACACTCCAGGAATTAATTAGCAATTATAGCAAGGTTGTAGAATACAAGATTAATGAACAAAACTCAGTTACATTCCTATACACTTGCAATGAACAAATGGAATTTGAAATGAAAAACACTGTTCTATTTACATTAGTACCTCCAAAAATGAAATACATAGTTATAAATCTTACAAAATAGGTACAGGGTCTATGTGAGGAATACTATAAAACACTGATGAATGAAATGAGGAACTAAACAGATATTCTGTGTTCATGGGTAGGAAGACCAATATTATCAAGATGTCAGTTCTTTCCAATTTAACCTACAGATTCAATTGAATCCCAGTCAAAATCACACCAAATTATTCTATGGATTTTGACAAATTTAATCTAAAGATTGTTGAAAAGGCAAAAGACATAGAAGAGCCAATACAATCTTGAAGGAAATGAATAAAGTTTAAGGACTGATATTACCTGTCATCTAAACATACCATAAAGCTACAGTAAACCAGACAGTATGGTATTGTTGAATGAACAGAAAAACAGAACAACAGAACAGTATAGGGAGCCCAGAAATAGACACACAAATATAGTTTATCGGTCTTTGACAAAGAAACAAAGGCAATGCAATGGACCAAAGATGGTTTTTTAAACAAATGGTGTTGGAACAACTGAATAATCACATGCAAAAAATGAATCTAGACACAAACTTTTTACCCTTCATAAAATTTATTTCTAAATGAGTCATAGACCTAAATATAAAATGAAAAACTATAAAACTGCCGGGTGGTAACATAATAGAAAACCTAGATGACCCTGGGATTAACAATGAGTGTTTAGATATGACATCAAAGACACAATCAATATAAAAAAATGATAAGCTGGAATCCATTAAAATCTTCTATCTGACAAAGACAATATAAAGAAAATCAGAAGACAAGCCATAAACTTGGAGAAAATATTTGCACAAAAAATATCTGATAAAGAACTGCTATTTAAAATATATGAATAACTCTCAAAACTCAACAATAACAAAACAAATATTGCAATTAAAAAATGGGCCAGGGGCCGCAGTGGCTCATGCCTATAATCCCAGGGTTTTGGAAGGCTGAGATGGGTGGATCACCTGAGGTCAGGAGTTCGAGACCAACCTGGCCAACATAGTGAAACCCCAACTCTGCTTAAAAAAAAAATAGAAAACTGCCGGGCACGGTGGCTCAAGCCTGTAATCCCAGCACTTTGGGAGGCCGAGGCGGGTGGATCATGAGGTCAAGAGATCGAGACCATACTGGTCAACATGGTGAAACCCCGTCTCTACTAAAAATACAAAACATTAGCTGGGCATGGTGGCGCGTGCCTGTAATCCCAGCTACTGAGGAGGTTGAGGCAGGAGAATTGCCTGAACCCAGGAGGCGGAGGTAGCGGTGAGCCGAGATCGTGCCATTGCACGCCAGCCTGGGTAACAAGAGCGAAACTCCGTCTCAAAAAAAAAAAAAAATAGAAAATTTAGCAGGGCATGATGGTAATGCCTATAATCCCAACTACTCCAGAGGCTGAGACAGGAGAATTACTTGAACCCAAGAGGCAAAGTTTGCAGTGAGTCGAGATAGCGATACTACACTCCAGCCTGGGCAACAGAATGAGGCTCTGTCTTAAATAAATAAATAAATAAATAAATAAAGGCCAGACTGGGCCCCAGTGGCTCACGCCTGTAAGCCCAGCACTTTGGGAGGCCGAGGCGGGTGGAGCACTTGAGGCCAGGAGTTTGAGACTAGCCTGGCCAACGTAGTGAAACCTTGTCTCTACTAAAAATACAAAAATGAGCTGGCCATGGTGGTTTGCACCTGTAATCCCAGCTATTCGGGAGGTTGAGGCATGAGAATCACTTAAACCTGGGATCAGAGGTTGCAGTGAGCTGGGATTGCAACTGCACTCCAGTCTGGGTGACAGAATGAGGCTCTGTCTGAATACACACTTATATGCGCCAGAGACCATGTATACAGGTGGCAAATAAGCACATGAAAAGGTGTTCCACGTATGCCATCAGGGAAATGCAAATTAGAACAACAACTAGATACTATTATACTATATACCTATTAGAATGCCCAAAATCTGGGAAGCTGATAACATCAAATGCTAGTGAGGGTGTGGAACAATAGGAACTCTCATTCATTGCTGGTGGGTACAACTTTGGAAGACAGTTTGGTAGTTTCCTATAAAACTAAACATACTCATACAATCCAGCAATTGTGCCACTTGGTGTTTATTCAAAGAAAAAACTTAAGTCTAAACAAAAATCTGCACAGGGATGTTTATAGCATTTTTGTTTATAATTGCCAAAACTTGGATGCAACGGAGATGCTTTTCAGTAGGTAAATGGATGAATAAACAGAGGTACCTCCAGACAATCAAAGACTGTTAAGTGCTAAATGGAGATGAACTACCAAGCCATGAAAAGACATGGAGGAACTATTAAGTGGATTAGGTGAAATAAGCCAATCTGAAAGTCTACATATTGTATAATTCCAACTACATGATATTCTGGAAAAGGTAACTATGAGGACAGTAAAAAGATTAGTGTTTGCTAGTGGGTGGAGGTGGGAGGAGAGATGAATAGGTGGAGCAAGAGTATTTTTAGAACAGTGAAAATACTCTGCATTTTACATATATGGTTACATGGTATTATGCATTTGTCCTGATCCACAGTATGTACACACCACAAGTGAACCCTAATATAAATATGGACTTTGGGTAATTATGATGCGTCAGTGGAGTTTCACCAGTTAGAGCAAATGTACCACTCTGGTGGGAATGTTGATAATGAGACAGGCTGTTACATGTAAGGGGGCAGGCAGGAATCTATGGGAAAACTTTGTACTTTCCTCTCACTTTTGCTGTGAATCTAAAATTGCTCTAAGAAATAGTCTTAAAAATAAATAAAAACTGTAACATTTCGCCTTTTAGGTAGATGTCAAAGAAAACAAGATAAATCACAACACACTAAATGTTTTTGTTAGATTTCCTATATTTAGAGAACTTCTAAATATATGCTAAGAAATTGCTTTTGAAAACTGTTGTTACTTTTAAAATCTTCACTAGAATATGCTGTGTCCAATATGCAAATCTATTTTCAATATTTCAAATGATGCTGCTATTCAATAAAACAAAACAAACATTTTCTATCAATGTTATACATGTTCTCATTCACACAAATGATGAAATATACATATTCTTATCACACAAATGATATTAATTTCCAGAATTTCTAATTTCTAGAATTAATCTAATACATAAGTATGTGTGGTGAGACAATGATCAAATGATACTTTTTATTTCTGAGAATGATTTATCATATGGTTTTCTTCAGTGTCTGCTTATAGAGAGATGATAAATTATGGCTTGGTTATATATTGCTTTATTAACTTGATTTTACTGGTCACTTGTAAGTCTTTTTGTGGCCTTTTTGTATTTGAGAAAGAAATAAAGGTAAGTCTGTGGTTGGAATAATAACATCCTAAAATGCATTTCTGAATGAAATTAGTCATGGTCATAGAAAGAAATAATTTCATCTATGTGTATGTGGTAGTTTTGATTGTTTAGCAAAAATGTATTCTTCCTCTCTCCAGCTTCATGAAAGAGTGCATTGCGTGCCTCACTGATGTTGAGATCAAACCCAGATCTTAAGAGGCAGAATGTGTTTTCACTCATTCCTGCCAAAACGTCCAATCTTTACCATAAGAAAAGCATTTTTCAGATAGCTGCTGCCTCAGTCAGCTTGGGCTTCTGAAGGAGACAATACAGCTGAGTCACTGCAGCTGACCTAAAAACTAAGTTGTACATCTAAGCCAATCTGCAGACATTTAAATGTTCCACTGTGACCAGGTATATGCAGACCTACTCTCAGAAGGGTAAGAAAGCTGAGAAGATGAAGTAAACCGCTTATAAATACAGTTTCTTAGAAAGAAACATTTAATAGGGACTTATGAACAGAAGCAATGCCTCAGGCAGCCCAGACATGATGTACCCCTGCACTTGCCCTCCAGAGAATATCCTTTATATAGCAAGATTTTTTGGTAAAGCATGTGTAACTACTCATGCCTTAGACCTTCTTGTGAAACTTGTGACCACAAGAAAGAGATTAGATTGCCATCTTTATGAGGGGTTATCTATGCTATGGGAATACCTTGGTATGCAGGAGTCAACCATTGGTCGTCATGGTGGTTTTACCTCAAGATGGCATCACTTGTTGCCATGCAACAGACTCCTACACTAAACAAAATAATAATAATAATAATAATAATAATAATAATAAAAAGCTAATTTTTGAGTGCCACTGAGATATTTTGGTTGTTATACAGCAAAACTGATGTATTTGTTTAAATACACTTAAGTTACTGTTTAAATAACTTATACTTATTTATCTTTATCTGAAATTTCTTGCCTTTTACTTGAACTAAGAAATGGCCATAATTCACAATAAAAATTAATTTACACAGCTCTCACACTTCATTCTTTTAAGAATATATACTTTTAATTTGTAATCACACTTTATTATTTTTCATACAGATTACATGAAAACCAACGAACTTTTCTCTCTTTTTTTTTTTTTCGCTACAGAATCTTGCTCTGTCACCCAGGCCGGAGTGCAGTGGTGCAATCTTGGCTCACTGCAATCTCTGCCTCCTGGGCTCAAGCAATTCTCAAGCCTCGGCCACCCAATAGCTGGGATTACTGGCATGCACCACCATACCCAGCTAATTTTTATATTTTTAGTAGACACAGGATTTCACCATGTTGACCAGGCTGGTCTCAAATTCCTGGCCTCAAACGAACCACCTGCCATGGCCTCCCAAAGTGCTGGGATTTTAGGCCTGAGCCATTATGTCCAGACTTAACTTCTCTTTTAACTAACTGGCACCTTTTAGCCAGGGTGTCACCTTGGTACCAAGAATTTCATAATTTTCATATGACTATTTACCTATTATTAAAATGGCTTCTTCTCAAGTTACCATTATGTCTCTAAATAATGCATATTCTCTAAATCAAAAATGATTGGCTTTTGATTTAGATAATTTTGGCTAAATCACTGTTGCAAACAGAAAGGAATCACAGTTGCACTACCATTTAATTACAATCTCTCTTCCTCCCCCACTGTATTGATTATTCTGATTGTTCTAGCAGTTGTTATAATAATTTTAGTATTCTATTTCTTGATTCATCACCTTTAGATAGAGTCTACTCGGCTCCCTTCATATACTATGGGGAATTAGTTCCGTTACTTGTCCCTTTGCCTCTCATTATGCCATCTTCCACTTTCTGTCATTTTTATCATTTATTTAACATTTTAAGCGGTTATTTAATTTGAACTCTAATCAAGGATTTTATGATCTTTGAAAATAGGCTGAATCTAAAAATTATAAACTTGACCAGGCACAGTGGTTCCTGCCTATAATTCCAGCACTTTGAGAGGCCAAAAGTGAGAGGATCACTTGAGGCCAGGAGATCGAGGCCAGCCTGGGCAACATCGCAAGACGCTGTTTCCAGAAAAAACTAAAAATTAGCTGGCACGGCAGTGTGTGCTTGTAGTTCTAGCTCCTGGAAGGGCTGAATTGGGAAGATTGCTTGAGCCTAGGAATTGGAGGTTGCAGTGAGCTATGATCATGCCCCTGCACTCCAGCCTGTGTGCAGTGGCAAGACCTTATGTCTAAAAATTAAAAAGCATTGTAAAAATTTAAAAATTATAAACTGAAAAACAGTATTTATAATAATTATAGAATATCAGATGCTGATATCTAAATTGTGTGAGTCATCTGTAGAGAAGAAAATACAATTGTAGGTGGTTAAAATTGTGCTTCTCGAAATTGAATGTTCTGATGAGAGATAATAACATTCTTTTAGGTACATTATTTTTTTCATGTTAAAGCCCTGGCTTTCTTGTATAGCTTGTTGTGTTTTCCTGAATGTCTAATTGCCTTTCTTTTTCTATATTGAGAGGGGAAATCCACATTTTAGAGTCATAGTTTTGTTTAAAAGAACCACCTTTTTTTTTTTTTTTTTTAAAGTGATGCTTCACAGAGGCAGCTTGACTTCTGTATCAATGTGGACCAATAGTTTCTAGTTTTACTGTATAGCTTCCACCTGTGATTTTCTTTTTTCTTAATTTCAATTTTACATTCCAGGATACATGTGCAGAATGTGCAGGTTGATTTTCTTACTTTTATATTCTGTCTTAATTTCACAGTTCCTTTCAGTATATTTCTAACTCTTTATAAGATTTTTTTGTGTGTTTGGAATACTTATTCCTGTAGTTTTACAAAAATATATATGGGTGGTAAACTTTTAAAGTTCTTGCATGCATCCAATCCTCGACCAGGTTTAGAACTTTAGTTTTCAATTTTAGACTTTAAAAAATCATCTTCTAATATCCAGAGTTACTGATGCAAATGTTGTTCTCATTTTGTTGCCAAGCACCTGCGTTTTCTGTCTGAAACATTCTAGAATCTTTTCTTAATCTTTGATGTTTTTGTACTTCATGATTTTTTTTTTTTTCTTCACATACATCACCTTTTTAAAAATTTCAGCCTGTTCACTTGGGCCCAGGAGTTTGAGACCAGTCTGGGCAAGATGGTGAAACTTCATCTCTATAAAAAAATACAAAAATTAGCCAGGCATCGTGGCACATGTCTGTAGTCACAGCTACTTGAGAGGCTGAGGCAGGAGGATTGCTTAAGCCTGGGGGCGGAGGCTGCAGTGAGCTGTGATTATGCCAGTGCTCCCCTGCCTGAGCAACAGATGACAACCTTAGCTCAAAAAAAGAAAAATATATCCTGTTGAAACTCAAACCTTTTCAATCCAGATTTGTGCCTTTATTCATTCTATTATTGCCTTAATGACACCACTTTTTCCTTTGTCTTCCACTAATAATGTATCTTCTCTCTCAGTTTTCATCTTTCTTTCTCTCATTTATTTACTTCTCTCCCTCTCTCATCTTCCTCCTCTCTTCCTACCTTGTTCTCACTCTCTTTCTTGCTTGAACTCTTACAAGACAGATATTGGACTTCCTGGATCAATTTTTCATGCTCGTTAAATATGTTGATCAGATTTTTATGTGATTAAAGTAGTAACTTGATAACTCCAGGTTTGGAAACTTCCATGTGCATTTCCAAAAGGAATTACTACGGTATGTTTTGTGCCCTTTTCTGTGCATGTTGTGGGTTGTGACACCCTTTGTCATGAATGAACTCTACAGGTATTTATTAAATCTATGCTATGTGTCAGGTACCATTTAAGAAGTTGAGGATGCAGGGACGAAAAGACAATTTCTCCCATCATGAAGCTTACAGTCTAGTAGAAGATACAGGTAATAAAAAAGTAGCAAATACATCTGTTATAACATTATAGACAACTATGAGGCCATGAACAAAATTAAGAATAAAAAGTTATAGGGACCTAAGGTACAGAGGGAGCACCATTTTAGACAGAATTGTCATAAAAAGCTTCTCTATCAACCGTACCACACTCTGATTGCTTTGTGAAGAATGGAATTTAAACAGAGCAAGAATAGCAGCGGAAGGAAGTGTTAGAAGGCTATTCCAGGTGTTCTGATGAGAGATGATAACATTCTTTTAGGTACGAGAATGCAAACTTCTTGAGAGCAGGCTCTTTAGTTACTGCTACTTTCCTATTTAAAAAAGACCTGTCATATGATAAATGTTCAATAAACATGTGTACAAGGAGTGCATGGATGGTCAGATCAGTAAAACAGCTTGCCGTGGTCTGAATTTTGTGATTCCCCCAAATATATGTGTGTTGAAACATAATTCCAAGGTAATGGAATTAAGAGACCGGACATTTGAGAGGTGATTAGGTCATAATGGCTCCAACTGAAATCACTGCCCTTATAAAAGAGGCCTGAAGGAAATTATTTACCCCTTCCACCACGTAGAAGACATGGCAAGAGGGTGCCATCTGTAAGAAATGAAACCTCTCCAGACATTAAATCTGCTGGTGCCTTGATCTTGAACTTCCCAGCCTTCAGGACTATGAGAAATAAATGTTTGTTGTCTAGAAGCCACCTAGTTCATATTATTTTTGTTATAGCAGCCTGAATGGATTTAGATATGGCCCTAAGGTAGGAATAAACCTGGCAATTTGGAGAAGGCACTAAAAGACCAATGTTAGGAGGTAAAGGGCAGGAAGTAGAATGTTATAGATGATGTCTGAGAGCTAGAGAGTGACCAGATATGTAGGGCCTTGTTCACCGTGTTAATAAGTTTGGATTTTATTCTAATTGTAATGGAAACTGTTAGGGGACTTGAATTGTGTGATGCCGTGGTCTGATTCACAATTTAAAAACACCACTCTGCTGTGTAAAGAATGGACTGTATAAGGAGCAAGAACAAGAGCAGAGAGGAGTTGGGAGGCTATTGTAGAAGTCCCTATGAGAGATGATAGCAGCCTGTTCTAGTTTGTCACAATAGAGGATGTGAGAATAGTTTCAGTTGAAATATATAATGAATCAGACTGATAGAACCTGATAGAATCCTGAAAGGTTGGCTGGGCGCGGTGGCTCATGCCTATAATCCTAGCACTTTGGGAGGCTGGGGAAGCCGGATCACCTGAGGTCAGGAGATCGATACCAGCCTGATCAACATGGAGAAACCGCATCTCTACTAAAAACACAAAAATCAGCCGGGGGTGGTGGCACACATCTGTAGTCCCAGCTACTTGGGAGGCTGAAGCAGGAGAATTGCTTGAACCCAAGAGGCGGAGGTTGTGGTGAGCAGTGATTGTGCCATTGCACTCCAGCCTGGGCAACTAGAGCAAAACTGCATCTCAAAAAAAAAAAAAAAAAAGAACTTGAAGGGTTGCAGTTGGAGATGGGAGGAGAATTGAGGATGATTTCTAGGATTTGAGACTGAGTATATGTGTGACGCATAGTTACCTTAATTAAAATAGGAAAGATTTAGGATTTGGATGAGGATTGGGGAATTTATTTTGCCATGTTAACTAACAGGCCAACTAGATATCAAGATGGATATACTGAGTGAACAAAACATGCTTAAATCCAGAGCAAAGGCAGGCAAGTGGGGCTGAAAATGCAAACTTAGCTGTCATTGTTAATACAGCATTTAGAGGTGAGAGTTATCTGATGAGTAGGGGTAGATAGAGCAGAGTTCAAGAACTGCATCTCGAGGGCTTTCCAACTTTTAGAGAGAGAAGAATGTGCACTCAGGACTCTGTCTCCTCAGAAGGTGTCTTTTCCTAATTTTCACACAGGTTCTATGTGGTCAGCACCCTGAATATGATCTCACTCATGTTTTGGTCTTCTGAAATTTATCAAAATTTCCAGTCTGCAAACAGTTTCCTTATCCACTTTCAGTGTTGATATGAATCCTCCCACTTTTAACATTTACTGTGTGGAACTGGGGAAGAAAGAATATAAAAATGGGAGGTCAGAAACTTTACCTGACAATCTGAACAATCTATTACATTGGTGCAAAAGTAATTGCAGTTTCTGTCACTGAAATTAATGGCAAAAATCAACCTAATACAATTATTCTGGCATCTTTCACATTGTGTGTAAAAAAAAGCAAGACTGCATTTCAGGACTAATATTTATTTTGGAGCCTCTGAATTTGCTTATAGCACTTGACATCACAAAATCTGAAAAATTGTCTCCATGCACGACTCATGTTTGTTTATTTGCACAAATTGCCAATGAAAGTTTGAAAAAAATGGCCAAGTGACTTAAAAATTAGTTAAAACAAATCTGATAGTGTTTCTCAGGCACTATCTACAAATATTTCTGAATAGACAGTAATAATAAACTAATAATTTTAGGTGCTTAGGATCAGCGGTTTAACCAAAGAAAAATGGAAACATTAACTAAGAGCTTGTGTTTTAATAATATTTGAAATCAAAAATCTTTATTAAGTTGTTTTGTGGGGATCATTTGACCATCCTATGCTTCCTCTTATACCTTTGTTAACCTTTTCAACTTAATTTTTCCATAGTGTTACAACAAAAAAATTAAAAAAACAAAAACGACACACACACACACACACACACACACACACACAAGCAGACAAGCAAGACATACTACCCCTAATGTAAAATTGTTATGATTGCTACTTGAGCATTTCAGACAAAGCAGAATGGTCATGCTGGACTTCTGTTGGCTTTTTGAATGAAGGGAACTAAAAAAACATTAAAGCAAATAGCAGTGAATCAAGTGCAGGTTAAAGGAGCTAGGAACAGAGGTAGATTGGGGCATTTATTTTGTCCTAGGCCTGCTGCTGCTGGGCAGGGCTTCATGGCACCTGCTGTCTTGCTAGGGAATCAGACTTTGATTCCTGGGTGGAACCATAGTGGGAATTTTTTTTTTTTTTGACAAGTACAGCACAAAGAAGCAGCAGAACCACCAGCCACCCACCTTGCAATCTGGCCCTGGTCTCCAGTTCCACTCCTAATTCCTCTAATCAGATACCTTGGCAGTAATAAACAGGACCAACATCAGGGACATGCTGCTGAAACAGGAGTGGTAATACCCAGAGCAGAGACAAATTTCACAAATTATTTATTATTAGCAAAGTACTTTGAGAATAACAGATGACAGGCAGTATGAGTTCAAATAATTCTGTTATTAGAAACAGAGTTTTAAATATGTATGCATGAGGGACTCAGTCAGAAAAGGAAGTGGATTCTAGGATCATAAATTCTGCACTTCAGGGAAATTTGACACTCTCATTGCTTGCTGGCACATGCTGGAAATATTTAAGTGGTTGGACAATTATTTCAGCAGCTGAGAAGTTATGGGACTTAACACATAATAGGCTGATGATGACTTGTTATTGCTTTCAGTTTGGTGGAATAAACAAAAGAAAATTTAGGGTTGTTATTATGACATTCAGAGTTTTTCCCACCGCTTAAGATCGCTGCCTCTTTCTGCATCGACACTATTACATCAAGTTTTGCTTTAAATTCAAATTTGACTCTCTATGCAGAACCATGGTGAGCCCACACTTAGAACAGTAATGCACCACTAATGGGGTCTGTGTATCATTATAAACACCCATAGTCCAAACCAATTGTGGCAGCCATTCTCCTCACTCTTATTGAATTTGTTTTATATGACTTTTGGTTCCCAACAGAAAACCACTAAGGCTATCATTCTAATCATAGCTAAAAAAAAAAAAAAAAAAAGGAGTTGCATTGGGTAGCCTAAGAAAAAGATGCCCTTTTTGAAAAGCAAAACAGTTGTAATTATTTCAGATTGCAATATTGATACAGAGAACATAGTGCCAAAATATCCATTTTGTAAGTGTGCATTATTGTGTAATTAAGTCAGTTTCAAAACTTTAGTATAATATTTTATACTTATACAATAGCTCTCCTTTGAATTTTCCAGAATGTTCTACATGTGTTAATGAGTCAAATCTCACAGTGTCCTTGTATAAAAGTATTATACTAGTATCTGTTTTTTAGGGGGAAGTAAACGGGGGGAAAAAAGCAACATAGGATTACAAAGTAAGTTAGTGACAGAAGAGGATTAGAATTCATGGCTTCTGAGAACATTTATAGGCATTTAAAAATATGGGTTTCTATAAATTATATGAAGGAGGAGGTAGCTCTAGGAACTACTTAGAAGTCTGGTGACCTGGAATGGTTTTTGATGAGAGATAATTCATCCTCTATTAACTTCATAATTTGTTGGAAAATTAGGCACCTATGTTATGGTGGGTTGACAGTTGGTTCTAACTATGAAGTTAGACATTTGTGATATATTTTTAACTTTTACTCTGTAATGCTTTCTGAAATGATTCACAAAGCCATTAATAAATTATGTATAACATACACCAGAAACTCGTACATTCTCAATATGTCACAATTGTAACTTTCAAAATCCAGTAAATGTGTTTTCACATACAGAATTATTTTCTCAGAAAGTAAACATTCACCAAATTCATTTTATATGACCACTAACCTTACAAAATAGTTTATATAAAATATTGTGGCTTACTGTTAAATGCGGATCAGCAAGATGAATTGAAAATCTTGAGAACGACGTGGAAATTCTCCGTCATCACAACATGCCCTGGGTATTTGCTCTCAGAGAAGAAAGCAATCTGAAAAACCTACTTATTTTTAAATTATTGAATACCCTTTTAAAAGCAAAGAGGCTAAAATGAATATTCAAGGAAGTTTTACCCCCTGTGGGGAGGATAATTTGAGTGTGCAGCCTTTGGTGATTCACTATTGCCTGCATTTTAAAATTCTAGGTCTTCATAACAGAATGTCTCTGAGAAGATAGCCAAGAAGTCGATGTCTGGTAGTCTCAATTCAGGTACAGGTGAATTGGAAAAGCAAGAGAGATGCCTTAAGAATTAACTTGTACTGCCTCAAACAGTTTGGCACATGTGTAGCAGGCCAGGAAATAAATGGAATCATCATTCAAGTCTGAAATTCTGCTATAAGGAAAAGAATTACTTTTTTGGAAAGAAGGATTTAGATTCACAATGACTAAGAAGCAGTCCAGAAAACAGAAACAGGTTTTTAAGATGAAGGCCAACTCATGCATTCAACAAATCTTTATTCAACACTCATTATGTGCCAGACACTAAGTTAGATGCTAACAATTGAGTGGAGAATAAGACAGACCCCATGCTTAGTCTCCGGTCTTTACAGAATGGGCTACAGAGAAGAAAAGAGGCAATCATAATATCTGGTGCATAGCAGGTGCTCAAAAAAATGTCAAATTAATTCATGAATTTAAAATGTGACTTTAAATGTGACTATCCTACTGTGATAAAACATCAGATATTATTTATGGGATTTTTATTAAATGTATTAATTATGATATAAGCATATTGTAAGCTTAAAAACATATTCACAATTGTGGAGTCATTGTATATGTACAAATACTAAATGTGGAGTTTGAAGTATGATTGATAGTGAAAACTATTAATATAGTGCTGAGATACTGGAGACATAAACCTTAAATGGAAATTGCATTTTTTTGCAACTATTTCAAGGCTGCATAACAAGTACGTGGAAAATTGTATGTGTATGTTTATGCATAAAGATATGAGCTAGGACAAAGGAGAGAATAGGCATTGGAGTATGTTATTACTAGTTATTACTATCCTACATTGTCTCGAGTTTTAAACACATAAGGACTACAGGGAAACATCTGAAAATTTTTGTTTCCTTCAACTATATGCTCTAATATGCTTTTGTTTTACTTTTGTTTACAAATATACATATTCATTATTAAAATGTGTACATGGTGTATTGAAACACTGTAGAGAAACATTTGAACTTAATTTGTGTGAGTATTTATGTATGTGTGTGTATTCATGTATGTGTGAATAAATAATAAAGCAGACAGAGAGGATAAAAAGGAAGGGAGAAAAAGAGAACGAACAAAGGATTATTCACTCATTTTAATTTCTTTGTTCTTTCTTTCTTTCTTTTTTTTTTTTTTTTTTTTTGAGACAGGGTCTCACTCTGTTGCCCAGGCTGGAGTGCAGTGGTGCGGTCTTGCCTCACTGGAACCTCTGCCGCCTAGGCTCAAGAAGTCCTCTCACCTCAGCCTCCCAAGTCACTTGGACTACAGGCACACTCCGCCATCACACCTGGCCAATTGTATTTTTATTTTTGTATTTTTGGTAGAGACGGGGTTTTGCCATGTTGCCCAGGCTGGTTTTGAACTCCTGAGCTCAGGGCAGTCCACCCACCTCAGGCTTTCAAAGTGCTGGGATTACAGGCGTGGGCCACCACACTTGGCCTAATTTCTCTATATAGTTTATTGCTAGAAAATTTCTTCTTGAGTACATCTGTTAGATGTTTTGAATTCCTCAGATACAGAAAAGAGAGAAAATATTAATTTTTTAGCCTGTGGTCTAATAATTTTATGTACTATAATAAGATGAATTTTTTCTTTATTTAAAAATTATTACACATACGTTTTTATGGAGGCAGTGGAACATCTGGATTTTTTTCTCTCCCTGGAGCACCCTCATCAACACCCTGGGAAGATAAGATTGAATGCAAGTTGACTTTGATTTTGAGAAACAAACACTTAGCATGGTTGTTAATTTATTGTCTTCGTATTTGATTATTTTCTTACTTCTATCTCCATTTCTTACTGTGCTTCTTTTTCTATTGTCCCCTCTCTCTCATTTTCTCTTATTAATTTCAAATACTTTTGGCTCTGCACTAAGATCTTTAAGAAATTAGTTATTCTGCAAAATGTTTATTATTTCTGGGTTACGTATGTAGTGCCTTAAGGACCTTAGTCAAAACCATAATAAAATTTAACAGATATTCATAGCAGTATATACATTTCATGAATACAATTTCCTTAAATTTTAAGAAAAATTCTCTAATCTTCAATGGAAAAGATAATATGTAAATTTGTTTCTTCTATTTTAAGGACTGGAAAGTTGAAATACTTGATTTACCAACCATGGTTATAGGTTGGCTTGGCCATAAGACACAGGTTGGTCAATGATAATGTAAACAGAGACTTTTGAGGAAGGAAAGGCCATGTGACAAACCCTGTGAGAAGACAGGTTCTTCTGCTTTCGTCCTGCCCAGAACACAGGTGTGATAGATGGAGGTGTAGCATCCACTTTGTCAATTTGAGAACAAAAGATACATGCTAAGTACACAGGGCAGAAAGAATGAGCCTCGTCCTTTGATGGCCTTCTAGAAATGTGCTAAACTTCCTGACTCGGAATTTAAGGTTAAAAAAATAAACTCCTATTTCTTTAAGCCACTATTGGTAATGTTTTCTTTTAATTATAGCTAAATGCATCCTGATTCAGAATAAAATCTCAGTGGATGGCTTTTTCTCTTCAGCTCTTAAATGCTGGACAGAGTATCCTGAAGGCCTAAAGAGAAGAAGCTGAGCTCCTGCTGGTGAAGCATGCCACTATAGTGAGCAGCCAAGACTCTAGCCACACAAAAGGGAAATGATATGAACATCTTGTTCTTAGAAAGAAAATGGGTTTTATCTTATCTGCTCCTGAAAGGCTAAACATTCTCCCTGGTGCATATTGTAGTAATCCAGATAATGATGCATAAAACTGAGAATAAATATAGGGCAGAAAGGTTGCCTTTCTGGAGAGACTAAAGGTGACACTCACATATGAGGAGCCAGAGGGGAAAGAATCAGGAGGACAGTATCAGAAGGCATGCCTCAGAGGGCAGCGGGAAAGCCAGCCTAGAACCCTTCATTTCTGCAGCCACGAATGAAGCATAGCATTCCTCAAAGGTTGGAATTTTGCAACGTTTATATGTCTCCTATTATCTAATATATAATTTGTGTGTTAATTATGCTGTTTTATTGACCTGGTCATAAGAATGCTACAAAATGGACAGGTCAGACAATGCTTGTTCTGTATTTCAGATATCCCTAGTAGTGATGAGAAAAGAAAATTGACAGTGGTATCAAGTAAAATGGCCAGGCATTGTATGGTAGTTTCCCCCATGGAGATTATTAGGGCAAAGTGAAACAAAATCATTCAGGCATGTGAGGGATCCAGGCCAGATTGATGACAGGCCTAGAACCATCACCTAGTGGCAACGGTGGGCAATGCATATAAGATCAGGGTTTTAAAAAGGTGTAAAGAGGCCAGAATGATCAATATTTTTCATGTTCAGTATGTGCTTTACAAGTCAGAATCTGGTAGGATATAGCTAATATTTTTTTTTTCAGTAAATCTTGGCCTTTGAAATATACTCAGCCGTGTTTTAAATTCTGTGTGGTTGGCCGTAACTTACTTGAATTAATAATGGTGTGAGAGAGAAAGATTTCATCTTACTAATGCTATAGACCATCTGTGTAAGACAAACATAGCTCGAACTCTATCAGTCAGTCAAACAAAATCATTGTTCCTTTAGGGTTGTTTCTAGGTAGAGGGGAGGAAAGGGGATTAGACGTGGGCTGCCCAGAACATCTTTGTTTTAGGGAGTAGAGCTTTGGGGGAAAAAAATGAAAGAAATAGAAAACACTAGGAAAGGGCTTAGGATAGGAAGAATGAAAAGGGAAGTAGAAATAAATGTCAAGTATATTCCTGTTTGGAGAAGCTGGCAAACTTATTTTGTTTAATAAGCAGATGTGCTTTGCTGTTTTGAAGGCTATCTTTGGTGTTCAAAGTCCTTTGGCCTGGACTGACTCCACAAAGCCTATCTGAGACAAGGAGGCACAGCCCAAGCAAGCTGAAAATGTTAGGAAACTATCCCACCAAAGAAGGTGTCCTAAGAAAAGGGATGAGGTTTTCTCCATCAGTGCTTTCCTATTTTTCTTGTCCTAGAGGAGCACATGGCACATAGTAGGCACACAAAATACATCAGCTTCATTTTACTCACATATTAAATGTAGATATTTCCTATATTCACAGGTGAGGATGCTATAAACCAGGGCCTGAGTAATTGTCATTCAGGCCAATTACCTGCAGATATGTTTTGTTTAACCATATTATGTTTTTAAAGAGGCACATAAATGTCTTGAAACAAGGCAGTACCACTCGAGAGGGCACAACTGTGTATAAGTGGCAGTCCTGTGACTAAGGGGCATGTGTCCCCTCATTAAAAGAGGTTTTGCCACTAAGTATTTTCTTTTTTTTTTTTTTTTTTGAGACGGAGTTTTGCTCTTGTTACCCAGGCTGGAGTGCAATGGCGCGATCTCGGCTCACCGCAACCTCCGCCTCCTGGGTTCAGGCAATTCTCCTGCCTCAGCCTCCTGAGTAGCTGGGATTACAGGCACATGCCACCATGCCCAGCTGATTTTTTGTATTTTTAGTAGAGATGGGGTTTCACCATGTTGACCAGGATGGTCTCGATCTCTTGACCTCGTGATCCACCCGCCTCGACCTCCCAAAGTGCTGGGATTACAGGCTTGAGCCACCGCGCCCGGCCACCACTAAGTATTTTCTTACACCTGATTCATACATTTATGTTCCCTCTTGCTCTGTGGGTATTTGCTCGCCCCTTTGCTTATTCATTCTTTTATCCTTTTGTTTTCATAAACACTTTTAAGTGCCTTTTATGTGCCAGATATCATGCTAGGCATTAATATATTATCCTATTTAACAATAGTATCAATCTTATAAATATGTATTATTGTTCCAATTTTATCAAATAAATAAACTGAAACCTAGGAAAGTAAAGTTAATTAGCCAAGGTCTCTTTGATAGAAATTGGTAGAATCCACTGGGCATGGTGGCTCACACCTGTAATCCCAGCACTTTGGGAGGCTGAGGTGGGTGGATCACCTGAAGTCGGGAGTTCGAGACCAGCCTGGCCAACATGGTGAACCGCTGTCTCTACTAAAAATACAAAATTAGCTGTGCATGGTGGTGCATGCCTGTAATCCCAACTACTTGGGAGGCTGAGGCAGGAGAATCTCTTGAACCTGGGAGGTAGAGGTTGCAGTGAACTGAGATCTCGCTATTGCACTGCAGCCTGGGCAACAAGAGTGAAAAAATAAAAAAGAAAAAAAAAAAAGAAAGTGAATCAGGATTTAAATCTAGATACGACTTAATCCAAAATACAAAATTTCCATTAGAGAAAATATTTCTCCTTTCAAGACTCCAAAACTCAGAACATTTTCACTTAAAGCAAACATAAAGCAGGATGTAGTGTTACAAAGCCTGCATACAAAAAAAGGAAAGGAATAAATACTGGAGCAAATAATGTGGCTTACTAATGGGCTATGTATATCATGACAGAAGGACCCGAGGAAACTTCCTAGATTATTCCTCAAAGGGCTATAATTTACCAAGGGGCTAAACCTGTTCTAAATGAAAGCACATTTTAACTTATTGGGAGTCAGGATTGTCAGGATTACTCAACCTTGAATGTGAGAAAATAAAGGCTTGGATAACTACTGTCAGTTAGAAAGTCCCAAATGTCTGTTGACAGGATAATGGTTCATAAATTGTGGAAATATTTATACAATGTGATTTTATGCAGTAGTGAAAATGAATGGCCTGCAGTAATATGCAACAACATGGTGGATTTTTCAAACAAACTGTTGCTTGAAGACAGTAAATTATAGGAGATTGTGTACAGCAGGCTACCATCTTTACAAATCTCCAAAACCAAGAAATCAAACAGTATGTTTATCACTAAATGAATTTGTGGTGAAAACCAAGGGAGCAAAAAGCAAGGAAAGGATAAATACAAGTTTCAGAATAACGGTCACTTCTTGGGGCATAGGTAGACAGAGAAATGGAACAGGAAAGGACACACAGGTAGATGCGACATTATTGGTAATGTTCTTAAGTTGATGGGTAGCTTTGTAACTGTTCTATTTACCGTATCTCATGGATAATTTATGTTACATATATTCTTACATAGGCATTAAATATTAATCAGTTAAAAAGGATGGAACAGAAAGCTAATTGAAAACTCACCCCTTTAGGGTATCACGGGCGTTTTAAGTTAATAATAATAAACACTGCTCTTCTTTTCTCTAGGAGATTGCCCATCATGGGGTCTCAAAGAAGATTTTTATTTTGAACCTTATATCTAGCTGAGGATAGTAGAAAAAATTTCAAATATAAACTTTAAGGGAAAAAAACTTCAGACATAAACTCTAAGGAAAAAAATTATATTTCAGATAGAAATTCCAATATCACATTTCCTTCCTTCAGAAGCAAAATTTTTCAACTGTGTCAAGCAATTTTGTGATTTTTTATGATAGAAGGAACCAGAGGAGTGGGAAAATTGTGGGAAAGAGTGGTACAGTTGTAGTCCTGATTAATCTTACATGTTAATAAGAAGTAAATAAGCAGGGAAAATAAACTTCCATTTTATCAAATTCCCACTACTTCAGCTTGAAGAAAAATCACTTAATAGATTTGACCAAGTACTCCTCACATACTAAACCATGCCATACAATTTGGAGTTGTGGTTCAATCAAAGAGTTAAACCCGAGTTAAGAGTTAAATATATTTGGTCACTAGTAAAAACATTTTCTCTGAAGACTAGTATTCTGCATAATTAGTGTTTTGCTTAAACTTGTAAACTTTTGCCTAAAGTGAAATCTGACTGTAGCCTTTTGCATGAAAAATCCATTTCACAATCAATTCAAATAGCAAAATCACTTTGCTGTTTTGTTTCTGGAATATCTGCCAAAAGGAAGGGCCAAATATAGTAATCTATTTTTTTTTTCTGTGGGAATCTCCATTATTTAAGCTGAATATAATTTTTGTGATGATAATGTTTCAGGAACAAGACAGTGCTCAGCCCTGTGCTCCTTTATATGCTCTGGAAGGTGACAAACAAGCGTTTCCTGATCTAAGCACAGTAGTTTTTCCCTTTATGCCTCAAGCAGATCTTTGGGATGCTACACATCAAAACACAGCATTTCTTCATTCATTTTAATGGGTGGCAAGGAGTTTGGAATTTTTAGGTTCAGAAACTGATACAGTCTTACTTTGACCTTTATCAGCATGCTAAATGCCCTCCAGTCTTCCGCACTGGAGTGTGGCAAGCAGAGCTGAATTCTCATCAATCTTGTGAAGGAAGGCAATACATGTGATCTACTGAATACTTTCAAGCCACTGCTTCAATAATTCAAAATATGTAGTTGCAGTCCATTTGCTGCAATGGCGGCTGCATCAGTGTCTATAATCTGGTGCATTGAATATTTATCCAAGAACTGATCCTTGTCTTCCATATTGCAAATACCCAATTTTCTTATGTCATTACCTTAATCTTAAATTTACAGGCAGGATGTAGCATTTTCACAAATCTTCTTCAGGAGAAGAAAGATATCTAGAGAGATTGTAACCTTATTCCCTATTGTAACTTGGAAGGAATTTACTCTTTTTAGCTAGGAGAATCATTTGAAATCATGAGCCAAGGTCAATTATACTTCCCAGATGCTAAAATAATTTGTAAACAACTTCATGTGAATGAAGACATACGATGATTACAGAATACATTGCAAAGCTACTTTCTTGAATTCTGAGAGAAATTTTTAAGGAAGAATAATGGCATAATTTAAAATCTTGTCATCCTATGAAATAGACAGTGCTTTACAAAAAAAAAGTCAGGAATTTAAATTTCAAAGTAGTTCAGTTATTAACTTAAAAAGATAATAAAAGAAACAGCAATTTGAGGTGAAAACTATAATCTCTGGCTTCAACCTCACTAAATAAAACTCAATGTTTAATCAAGCTCATCGCTAAACTTTTCCTGATTACTCTAATTTTGTGTCTATTTTCCCTGAATTTGTTTCCAATGATAGCCTCTGATATTAGCTTCAAATCTTCTCACTCCCTCCTTCCACTTCAAAGCACTTGCCAGGCCTTAATTTCCCCCAGGAATCATTATGTTTTCCCTGTTTTGTAAAATATTGTTTGTAGAAGACTTTATTATTAGATAAATCACTTGGAAATCCAGATTCTTTACAGGTCTATTGTTTTACAGATTTGAATATTTAATAAGTATCTAGGTTTTAGTTATTTTGGTTTTTTTATTTTTTACCAGTATAGATATTCACATGAACTTGAAGTTGCAGGTGGAAGTATATTTATATTTCAGGCATATCATACTTAAAAAAAAAACCTTATTTTGAAATAACTGAAGACTGACAAGAAGTTTCAAAAATAGTACAAAGATTTCCTATGTGTCCTGCATCCAGATTTCTCCAATAACGTCTTAAATAATCATACTAAATTGTCAAAGCAGGAAATTGTCATTGGTATAGTATTACTAACTAAAGGACAGAGCTTGTTCAGATTTCATTTCTTAATGTTTTTTTGGTGTGCATAGTTCCATGAAATTTTATCACCTGTGTAGATTTACATGCCCACCTCTACAAAAAGGCTACCAAACTGCTGCCACTACAAAGGAAGTCCTTCATGCTAACCCTTCATTGTCACACCCTTTCTCCAATCCTAAGCTATGACAACTACTGATTTGTTCTTTATCACAATAAATTTTGTCACTGAGTGTTATATAAATGGAAACCTGTATAATGTAGCTTTTTGAGACTCGTAGCTTTAACTCAGCATAATGCTCTGAAAATCCATCTATGATGTTGTGTTAATAATTCATTTCTGCTTAATGCCGAGTGGCTTTCATTGTATGGACAGTTTGTTTATCTATCCACCCACAGAAGAATGTTTGAGTTATTTCCACCTTTTGGTGATTTCAAATAAAACATATAAACATTTGCATACCATTTAGGTGTGGTCATAGTGTTAATTTCTCTATGATAAATATCTTAGACTGCAATTGCTGAGTTGTGTGGTAAGTGTGTTTAACTGTAAGAAATTGCTCGACTGTTTTTCAGAGTAGTTGTTCCATTTTACATTCTCCCTGCAATTGATGACAGATCTAGTCGCTTTACATTTTTGCCAGCACTTGGTGCTATTAGTACTTTTCATTTTAGTCCTTCTGATAGGTACATAATGATAGCTTACTGTGGCTTTAATTTGCATTTCCCTAATGGCCAATAATGTTGAACATCTTATGTGCTTGTTTTCTTTCGGTATATCCTCTTTGGTTAATTGTCTGTTAGAGTCTTTTGCCCATTTCTAAATTGGACTGCTTGTTCTTTTATTTTGAGTTGAGAGAGTTCTTTATATATTGGTCATATAAGTCCTTTTGCAAATTTTTTTTTTTAGTCAGTAGTTTGTCTTCCTATCTTCTTAACAGGGTCATTTGTAGAGCAAAAGTCTTAAATTTTTATGAAGTCTAGTTTCTTGATTTTTTACCCTTGCTTTTAGTGTCATATCTCAGAACTCTTTGTCTAACACAAGGTCACAAATATTTTCCTCTCTGTTTTTTTCTAAAAGTTTTATAGTTTTTCATTTTACACTTAGATTTATCATCTATTTTGAGTTAATAGTTTTTAAAAAGGTGAGATTTCAGTCAAAGTTCTTGTTTTACCCTATTTATGTCCATTGGTTATAACAATATGTATTGGAAAGAATGTTCTTTCTTCATTGAATTACTTTCGGACCTTTCTAAAAAAAATCAGTTGTGCACACTCTATGGATTTATTTCTTGTTTTTGTATGCTGCTCCATTGATCTATGTGTTTAACTTACTTCTAATATTGCACTGTCTTGATTAACGCAGACATAATTCTTTATTATTTATAATGTTTTAGGTAAGAAGTCATTCTATAGCATTGCCATATATGTTTATATATAAACTGCATTTATATTCAGTTGTGAAATAAATCTCTGGTAGTGTGTGTTTTGTCTCTTAGACATTTGGGGGATTTGTTCTCTTTAAATAAATACTCAATATAAGTCACTTAATATGATTCTTAGTATTGTAGACACTTAATACACATTAAGTCCTCCTCTATTTCTCTTCCCTTTATAGCACTTGTTTGTCATTCAAAAACTAAAGTATCTCATAGTGGCTAGCCTTGTGGTCAGCAGATAACCAATCCCAAGACTTGAGATTTCAAAGCAGACTGCCCAAGTGTGATTTTCTAAAGCAACACTTTCTGTTTGGGTCGTCAAAATCCAAATGCAAAGCCCAAGTAAAGTCGTCCCATTAGGGAATGTCAAAACTGGGACGTCCCCCAGAAATCATTATTCTAATTAATCATTGAAGTTAGATGTTTATTTAAGGGTAAAAACTTTTGAAAATATGCACCCTGGTAAATATATATTTATATGGAAAAATGCTAAGCAGAATCTAAAAATTAGAAGTAGCAAGGAAATGGCTGCAATTTTCCTCTCATTTAGACCACCTTGGTCACAAAATATCAAAACACTCAGTCTGGCAGAGAAGAAAATGGAAAATATCCTAAAATGCAAAATTTTTTCTATTTTGAATTAAAAAACAAAAGTCATGGAAAACATACTTAAGTAGTAAGATAATAACTATATGTGTATGTATGTGCATATATACAAAATAATAAAAAAATAAAAACTTATTTAAGTAACAAGATACTATGTGTGTGTTGTGTCTGCGTGTGTCTATATTATATACACACACAGACACAACACACACATAGTATCTTGCCATACATATATACACACACACACACACACACAAATGCTGGGCTGAATGGTAAGTGTGTGTTTAACTATAAGAACTATGTATACTGTACACACAATACACACAAAACACCTTTGTAAAAAATCAGTTGTGCACACTTGTATGAATTTATTTCTTGTTACTCTATACTGTTTCATTGATCTGTCACCATTTACAACACTTTTGTAAAAAATCATTTGTGCCTACTTGTGTGTGTGTGTGTGTGTGTGTGTGTATACACACACATACCAACGCATACATATACAAGTGTGTCCAACTGTGTATATATATGTAGGTGTATGTATGCATACACACACACACACACACACACACAGTTATTAACTATCTACTTAAATGTGTTTTTATCTTACTACTTAAATATTTTTTATATACACACACATATACACACACACACACGTATATTTAAAGAACTTTTATTAAAGAATTTAACATGGGCCACATATGACAAAAAATTTTGGTGCTGGCCTAGGAGATATTTAAGTTTTCTTAAACTAATATTTTTAGTTAAAAAGTTTAAAAGCAAATACAAATTATTAGAAATATATTTTAAATTATTTTTGTAAAAGGCTATCACAGGTCATTTAGAAACATGGAGAAAAGCAGGGCACAGTGGCTTATGCCTTTAATTCTAGCACTTTGGGAGGCCAAGGTGGGCAGATCACTTGAGGTTGGTAGTTCAAGACCAGTCTCACCAGTATGGAGAAACCCCATTTCTACTAATACAAAATTAGCTGGGCGTCATGGTGCATGCCTGTAATCCCAGCTACTCGGAGGTTGAAGCAGGAGAGTCGCTTGAAACTGGGAGGCAGAGGTTGCGGTGAGCTGAGATGGCACCATTTCACTCCAGCCTGGGCAACAAGAGCAAAATTCTGTCTCAAAAAGAAACATGGAGAAAACATCACTATGATATTTGTTGCATAGCAGAGAAATTTTTTTTGATAAAAAAATAAATTGTTAAATTAACTAGTCCATGATAAAAGCTACCTTACTAGCTCTACATTATAGGTAAAACAAAATGAATATTTTTTCATCCATTTACATTAGTAACAAACATTTCTTTGGGTACTTGGTAAAAGTATCATTTTATTCCATGAGGGGTACATAGTTTCTAAAGGAAGCCATAGCATCCTAACTTGTAACCACAATGTTGGTGCCACTGTTTTAGTTTAGCAGTTTATACTTGAAACAGTGCAGGTACACATTTAATACGTGGTGTTTGACAATATTCAGGAATGATAGTATTACCCTTTTACTGTATTCCCACACACTCATAAAAAGCTTTAGAGCTTGAGGAAAGCTTTCTTACATTTTTATCTTCATCGATCCTCATCACAACATTCAGAGGTAGGCAGAATACGAATTATTATCCTCATTTTAAATTAATGCATTTATATTTGTAGGTTTTTGGGTAGCTCTTACACCACTGAGCTCCTGCCTGGGGCAAAGCTGCCGGAAAAGGCTTCATTATATAACAACACCAGAGGAGAACAAAAAGACTTCTAGACTTTGGGGACTATTTAAAGTCTATTGAGTAATAGGTAGAGAAAGATCAACAATATTTTATTCTTCTTAGATACACATACATTATTTGAATATTTATGTATTTATGTTTAAGTTTTTATATATGAAAAATATAGTCATATATTTAATATAGTTTATATTTTAAATAGAAATGATATTAATTTCATTTTTAATGTAAATTATATATTATATAATAGTATGAATATATTATAAACACATAATGTTTTATTGCATTCTATGGAGATAACAGAGTTAATCTCTTGGCATATGTTCATGTTATAAGCTGAAATGAAATGTTTATAAGATACATGGGATATTTTCTTATTCTGTTAAAATTTAATTTTATTACATGTATTTTCTAGGCATAAAAATTTTTAAAGAAAAGCATCATCAACTCTTTTGACAATTAAAACAAAAACATTGGAAAATGAATGTGAAAATATAATTTTCAATGTTGTAAAAATATGTATTCTTTTGTGACATGACTGGATTTAAGAGGCATTGTCATTTGCATTTTCTGTACTTAATAAGTGATTGTGAGAGACTCTTACTTAGGTCTAGAGGGAATTTGTGCTAGTTAAGAGAAAGTAAAACATTTTACTGTATAATGTGAATGACCCATAACTCAAAGCTGCCCAAGGCTGATATTTAATTTATATAACAGACACTTTGGCATTTTCTCAATATTTTCAGGTGAGAACTTCATATAAAATGCTTAAGTTTTATATTCAGAGCACTTGGTATACAGAGTCTATCTGCTATTGTCTGGAATGACTATAAAAATATAAATAAAATAAAACCAATTCTTATGATTTATTGTCTGTTAAAAATACACATACAGAAGAGATACCATTTTGTGAGTGTGCAGTGAATTTTAAGATTACTAAAGGAGAGTGTTCTAATGTATATGAAATTGAACTAAGAAGAGATCTTTATTTTAATTTCAGCACTATATTTTGTAATTATAAAATATGACACTAGAGAAATTGATTCCTATTAATTCTCATTAAAAAGTAATTGATGGGGAGAAGTTTTGTGTTATGGCTTAGGAGATTATTTGAGATAATTCATGGATTTCAATCATCCTGTACTATCTTTGTTATTATAGAAAATTATCTCTAACATTATCCACATGTACATTATATTTGTTTCTTTGACAGTTAATTTAACCAATAGCAGAGGTGTATTTAACGTATTATCTGTATAACAATGAACAGTGTGGGAAGGCAGAGAAGGAGCGAGGAGGGAGCGGAAGAAGAGACTCAATAATTACCGAATGCTTACAATAAACCTGGCACTTTTCACCATGTGCCTCATGCAACCCTCACAAGTGCTCTTCAAATGAGTCATTTTTACCAACAATTTTTACATAAGGAATATGAAGCCTAGAGGCAGGGCTGGTATTGTGAGGGTACAAACTCTGTAGTTGCACAGAGCCCCACACTTAGAGGGGCCCATACTTAGGGGCCCCCCTGCTTGGTTTAATGCTTTGCTGTCGCCATATTGAAATTCTCAATAGTTTTTTAACAAGGAGCCCTGTTTTTGTCTTGCAAATTTTGTAGCTGGTCTTGCCTGGAGAGGTTAAACCCCTTTAACCAAATTAAAGTCTATGCCACGCCAAAGTACAAGGCCAGAATAAAACACTGCTTTGATCCTCTCCACCTACACCAACAAACAGAAGTTCTTGGACTATTTATTTAACAGAGAGGCTGACAGATAGCAGGGGAGGAGGAAGGAAGAAGAAAGAGCTCTAATAGCAGTGGCCAGCTTTTCCTCTTTTGCCTTCAAACTGACATATCTCTCATAAAAATCAAAGCACTGTGGTTTATAGGTTCCATTTTCTGAGAAAGTTGGTAATTTTTATCTCCCACAACACGTTAAAGAATTCTTCTCAACCTTTTACAGTATTTTTCTGGACAGAAATTTTGAGTAAAACAAAAATAAACCAAAAAACCCTCCACTTTTTCTTCATTTCTTTACATTTTCATTCATGTCTTGGTGTGCCTTATATACTGGAATCCCAGGGCACCTATATCACTGGTCCAGCCGTGAATCAGCTTCTGTAACATCACATGACCTTTCCTTTATATAATGCTGTAGCTCCTAATCAAAGATTATCTGTAACACTCTGGATAAAAAAGTAAGGACTTGTGTTGAGATGGATCCTTGCCTCTGGGCTTTGAACTACGCCTTACGTCATTTAGGCCACAGGCTACAAACAAACAAAATAAAACATGAGTCAAACCTAACCAAGAGTGGCTCACGCCTGTAATCCTAACACTTTACAAGACTGAGCAGGAAGATCACTTGAGCTCAGGAGTTAGAGACTAGGCTGGGCCAGTGAGGCCACCTCTATCAAAATATAAATATAAAAAGCCCAGCATAAAAAGTTAGGCCCTATGCTAGTGCTTAAAGGGCAAAGCGGAGTTCACTAAACAAGAGGGTCTCTAAGATTGTATCCTCCATGAGGACAGGCACTTACCGTCTTGTCAGGCTTACTGGCCCATAGTGGTCTCTCAGTACGTATTTCTGACCAACCCCATAGAGCAGGGCATTCTAAGGAAAAAGAAAGCGCAGGTAGAGCCTCCTTGTAGTGAGAAGACTGGTGACGTCTAAGGAGTAGTGAAAAGTGTAATGAAGCAACAGCTCTGGCAGAGGAAGGAAAAGAAAATGAGGCTAGAAAGATTTCGCCCATGTTAAGTATGGCTCATGTGCCACACTTACGATTTTATCCTAGAAACATCAGGAAGCAGAAGTATTTAAGCAAATGGGTGACATGGGCAGCTATTAGTGAGGCCAGCATTAGAAAAGGTAAAATGTTTTGGTTGGTCTGGTCAGCTTGACCAGTATTAGAGAGAACTGCATTCGGCCGCAGAACCTGGTACCCCCAATCAAATCCTTTGAAATGATAATATTAACTCGCCCTGGTCTAATTCTATGACTAGATGAAGGCAAAGCCTGGGGAAAGACAGTTTATCCTTGATTGTATAATGCCTATTTTAGAAAAACTATAGATTGTCAAGACCCCTGTTTGTAAGCTAGCCAGTGAGACCACCCCAGGTTCACGGATACAGATGCAAAACAGAAACACAATTTTGCCAAATGATTTTGTGAGGAAAAAAACACCTAAAAAACAGAAACACAAGACTCCCAGGTTAGAGACACAGTACTGTTATTCATGGCACAGAAATTAACATGCGATGTATGTTGGCATTGGTCTGTTTCCCGTGTGATGTGAGAGACCCAGGTGGAGGCTGTGCATGCAGTGGGATTGTGTCACAGGTGAAGAGCTCTGAACTCTGGGGACCCTGATCTTTTGTACTAGAATGAAAGGAAACCTGCCAGACCTTTGCTCTGGAGGGAGACATTATCTTTCCCATGCGGGGCAGTAAACAAACCTGCTCTTTGTTCCGTAGGGAGACTGTATCTCTTTTCAGGCTGTTTGCCACACAAACATGCTTAAAAAGATAATCCAGAGCAATGACAGTGTCTGCACTATTCTGTTGAATGGCCACGTTCCTCTTCTTAAGAAGTTGAAAAACAAAATTAAGGATAGAGATTAGATTTAATTGACCACTCATGCTACCTTAGGTTCAAACTACTTATTTTACAGCTATATGTATTGTATTCATTCCTTGTGAATAAAACTTTGCTGTTTATTTTCAGATATCCACGTACAAATGTTTAACGTAATTGCTTGTAAATTTTTAAAGGGAGAACTCAGAGGTTGCGCGCTGTGGCTCACGCCTGTAATCTCAGCGCTTTGGGAGGCCGAGGTGGGTGGATCACTTAAGGTCAGGAGATCGAGAGCAGCCTGGCCAACATGATGAAATCCTGTCTCTAGTAAAAATACAAAAATAAGGCTGATGTAGTGGCAGGTGCCTGTAATCCCAGTTACTCAGGAGGCTGAGGCAGGAGAATAGCTTGAACCCGGGATACAGAGGTTGCTGTGAGCCAAGATCACACCATTGTACTCCAGCCTGAGCAACAAGAGCGAAACTCAGTCTTAAAAAAAAAAAAAGCGTGAATCATATTAAATAAACAATGCCATTCAAATAATTTACATATTCTCTAAAGCACAATACACTAATAGTGTGCTAAAGGTGCACTTTTCATGTTGTAACTAATAGTCAATAAAGATATTAATTAATCTGTGATTGATTTAATATGACATTGGTATCACAGATTTGAACAAAAACACAGATAAATGTTCAATTCTAGAAAGCAGTGTAATTTAATAAAAAGACTAATCATCTAAAATTTGCAAATTTTTTATTTAATGACGTATTTTATATATGTATAAATATGCCCTCTGACCTCTGTGGTTGTGAATTCAGCTATTCTAATTATGGTTAAAAAGTTAAACAGCTAGATACATGTGGTAATGTTAAAATTTTTAAAAAATTTTAAAATCCTTCGATATAAGAACAGATTACAGCAAATTAAAGCATATGGAAAGTTAGGGTATGTTCTGTGCCTTCACTTTTTTTTTTAATCAAAGAAGAAAAAAATATTTTTATGTTAAATTGTCTTTTTTCTTATTAAAGCCAATCTAAATAAGGCTGTCTGAGATGGTTCTATGAAGAAAACATCTATATTCTCATAAATGTAATTATTTTGTAGCAGGTTGAATTCATGAGTTTTCATGATTGATTCTATACCTGCTTCAGTTCATTCTCTCCTTCTCATCCCTCTGCCTCTTTCCTGCCCATTCTCTTCCTTTTCCTCCTCCTATTTATGAATATAACACACATGCAGTAAAGTATTCAAATCTTAAGCATATAGGTTTTAAAAATATGGGATACTCAGGTAGTCATACCCAGATCAAAATGTAGACCATTCCCAGTACCTCAGAAGGTCCTCTTGTGTCTTCTTCAAGTAGATAGATATCCAAAAAGCAGTCACTATTCTGAGTCTAACCTCTCTTGGGTAGTTTTGACTGATCTTGAACTTCATAGCAAGTCTTTTGTATCTAGCTTGTTAGTTCAATAGTATGTCTAAAAAGCTAATTCATATGAATTCATGTAAGCTATTGTGTATTCTTTTTTATTGCTACACAGTGTTTCCTTATATGACCATATCACAATTTATTTATCTGTTGTACTGTTGATGAACATGTAGTTGTATGGTGGTATATTTTTTTTAATTTTTGGCCATTATAATAAAACTTATAGGAACATTCTTAACATATCTTTTGGTGGACATATATGCTCATTTCTATTATGTCTATCTGGGAATAGTATTGCTGTGTCACATGGTTGGTCCATGTTTAGCTCTAGTAGATACTGTCAAAATGTTTTACAAAGTAGCTGTACTGATTTACATTTTCATCAGCACAGTCTGAGAGTTCTGATTGCTCTAGATTCACATCAATACTGCATATTGCCAATCTCATTTTAGCTATTTTGGTGGGTGTAAAATAATATTTGTTATGGTTTCAGCTTGCATCTCCCTATGACTAATAGTATTGAGCGCACCTTCATACATTTATTGGCTCTTTGTATATCCTGTTTTATAAAGTGCTTGTTCAAGTATGTTGCCCATGTTTTAAAATTGGGTTTTCTATCTCTTATTTGATTTGCAGGAATTCGTTATATATTTGTGATATGAGTTTTTGTCAGATGTAGGTATTGCCAATATTTTCTCTCACTGCATCTTGAATTTCTAATCTCCTAATGGTGCCTCAATAAGCAGAAGCTCTCAATGTCAATGAAATCCTATTTGCGAATTTCCTTTTCATGATTAGTGCTTTTTGTGTTTTGTTTAAAAAAGCACTGTCTAGTCTGAGGACATAAAGATATTCTTCTAGGCTGGTGTGGTGGCTCACACCTGTAATCTCAGCACTTTGGGAGGCCAAGGCGGGTGGATCACTTGAGGTCAGGAGTTCAAGACCAGCCTGGACAACATGGTAAAACTGTGTCTCTACTAAAAATACAAAAATTAGTTTGCTGTGGTGACTCGTCCCTGTAATCCCAGCTACTTGGGAGGCTGAGGCAGGAGAATCACTTGAACCTGGAAGGTAGAGGTTGCAGTGAGCTGAGATTGTGCCACTGTATTCCAGCTGGGTGATGGAGTGAGAATCTGTCTCCACAAAAAAAAGAAAGAAAGAAAAGAATAAGATAATCTTCTATATTTACTTCTATAAGCTTTATTGTTTTATTCTTCATATTTAAGTCTAGGGTCATTTTTCTATATGATATGAAGATCAAGGTTCATTAATACCTCTATGAATGTAAATTAACCTAGCACCATTTATTGAAATACTTCCTTCAGTGTATTGCAGTGGTAACTTTGTTATTGGTAAACAAAAACTGACTGTGTAGAAATGAGTATTTTTCTTAATTCTATATTCTAATTCATCTCTCTATTCTTCTACCAATTTTACACTGTTCTAATTATTGCAACTTCATAATATATCTTCATATCTGATAATGTAAGACTATTTACTTTGTTCTTTTTAAAAATGATCATTGCTTTTTTCCTTGTACATTTCAAGTTAAATTTTAGAATCAGCTTATCAATACACACGTGCATGTATGTGTGTGTGCACCCATACACACAACTACTAGGATTTTAATTGGGAATACCGAATTGTTGCTTAAAGATAATGAAAACAACTAAATAAAAATATTTTATTTCTTGGTATATCCATGCGATGGTTAATTTTTTCATTTATTAAATGCTTAGTTTTTAGTTTAACTTTTATTTTAGGTTCAGAGGTACATGTGCAGATTTGTTATATAGGTAAACTCATATCATGGGGGTTTGGTGTACAGATTATTTCATCACTAGGTAATAAGCATGGTACTTGATAGTTATTTTTTTCTAGTCTTCTACCTCCTTCCACCCTCTACCTTCAAAGGGCCCAATGTCTGTTGTTTTCCTCGTTGTGTCCTTATGTTCTCATTATTTAGCTCCCATATGATGGCTAATTTTATGTGTCAACTTGACGGGAACACAGGGTACCCAGATGAAACACTGTTTTTGGAGATGTTTGTGAAGTTTGTTTTTGGACAAGATTGGAATTGGAATTGGACTTAGTAAAGTAGACTGCCCTCCCCAATGTGGGTGGGCATCATTGATCTGTGGAGGGCCTGAATAAAACAAAAAGGTAGAAAAAGGAGGAATTTGTTCCTTCTGCCTGACTGAGCTGAGCCATCAGTCTTCTCCTGCCTTTGACTGGGACGTACGCCATCAGCCCTTCAGTTCCCAGAAATACCCCACCGGCTTTCGTGAGTCTCCAGCTTATAGGGGACAGATAGTGGGACTGCTTGGCCTCCATAGTCTCATGAGCCAATTCTTTGTTGTAAATCACACACACACACACACACACACACACACACACACACACACACACCTTATCATCCTATTGGTTCTGTTTCTCTGGTGAACCTTGACTAATACAACTCCTAGAAAATTAAGTTGTAATTAGAATTTGGAATAGGGGAGAAAGAGAGATGGAAATAACATGAATATAAAACTATTTCTAGAGGCAATAACAATTACTGCATCAGGCCAGGTGCAGTGGCTTACTCCTGTAATCCTAGCACTTTGGGAGGCAGAGACAGGTGGATCACCTGAGGTCAGGAGTTGGAGACCAGCCTGGCCAACATGGTGGAACCCTGTCTCTACTAAAAATATAAAAACTAGCCAGGCGTGTTGTGCATGCCTGTAATTCCAGTTACTTGGGAGGCTGAAATAGGAGAATAGCTTGAACCTAGGGGGCAGAGATTGCAGTGAGCTGAGATTGAGCCACTGCACTCTAGCCTGGGAGACAGAGCAACACTCTGTCTCAAAAAACAAAACAAAACAAACAAAAAAACCCCAAACCAATTACTGCATCAAATGTTAACAGCTTTTCCTTTCTGAAAAAAAAAATTATTTAAGAGATTTTGGAGACAGGTTTAAGGTAACTTTGAAATTTATGAATGTTCAAACTTCTTCCAACATGCCATGCATTATACGCCCCATCATCCTGCTTCACAGGAGTGATTTGATCAGTTAATGGAGATTGGTTATTTTTGCATTAATGTAAATAAAATTGAGTATAAATACATTAAATTGTATTCATTGTTATACTTAATGATATTGTAATGTCATTAACATTTTAAAAGAAATTTTGTAATTACTATCTATGTTGTTAATATCTTTCCCTGTTTTCCTATAACAGACTTCAAGTGTATACAAAATAAGTTAATCAAGGATTTTTTCTGTTTTTTTTTTTTAACTTTTATTTAAGTTCAGTGGTACATGTGCAGTTTGTTACATAGGTAAACTTGTGTCATGAGGGTTTATTGTACACATTATTTCATCACCCAGGCATGAAGCCTGGTACCCATTAATTATTTTTCCTGATCCTCTCCTTCTTCCCACCCTCCACCCTCCTATAGGTCCCAGTGTATGTGTGTGTGTGTTTTTTTAGGTTCCTATGTGAAGTAAACTATAGTGTAATGATTCGGTAGAATCAGAACATTGAAGGAAAGTGTGCATCTCTAGAGAAATTGGATCAGCTAAAGGGAGGTCTGCATTTTAGTGTTCACAAGATCAAGAAAATCAATTAAATAATAAATGAAGGTTGCTAAACATTGCATTTATGATTTTTAGAAATAAACTATATCTTGGGGATATATAAATTATTAACCCCCCTAAAGACTGGGGTTGGAATTTATTTTATTTAACACATTTGTCAATGAAACAGAAAAAGAGGTTAATAAAATTTCAAATTCTGCAGAGAGAACTCAGCTTGACCAAACATGGAAAGACAAACTTGTGTGTACAAACTTTGGAAAGACTTAATGAGGCTGGTTAGGCTGTGTGTGTGTGTGTGTGTGTGTGTGTGTGTGTGTGTGTGTATGTGTGTGTGTGTTGTATAGACATGAGGAAAAATTATAAAATAATATGCCTACATTATTTTAACCCCAAATCCCTCATTTTTGATTCAGGACTTTAGACACATTTCAGATTGTCTGCTGAAGTTAATTTTAAACGAGGTCTGGGAGAGAATAGATAGCTGAGGAAAAAGGTGGTACAGTTCTACACTGAGATCACATGAAGGAAGAACTGGAGCCAAGAAGAGAAAAAGAGAATATTTACAGGATGAAGAATGAATAGCAAAGCAAACACTGAGGTAATGTGGCGTGTCATAGGAGCCGAGGTAGAAAAGAATATGAGCTGAATATGGGCAACAATGTCATACGGAGGAGAGAAATAAAAAGAATGGAAACTGAAAAGGACTAATGTCTTGATATTTATCAGGTCATCAGTGACACTGACTATGAAATATATTAAATAAGTAGAACATTCCGGTCCAAAGGTAAAAAGGGTTATAATCAAAATTTATAATATGAAAGACCTGCAAAGGGTAATTCACATGGACTTGTTCACTGACTCCTGTTCAACTAGAATGGGATATCCTCTGAGATTTAAAAGAAGAAAAATGTAAAACAAGGAAATGGTATTAGAACTTTACATAATGGATATTAAAATTATGGAAATGTATTACTTCAACATTCAGTATAGCTTGAAATAAATGTATTTAAAAACATTTAGGTACCAGCATGGGTGACAGATTTCCAATGAGCTCTCGAGGAAATATCTTGGCATTCTGCTGCTAATATATAATGGAGGGCAAACATGCTCTCCCACAAACCATTTGTTTATACCGTTTTTAGGGACAGAATTCTCTAGGCAGTAAAGCTGAGATGTGTACCAATACGACAGTTCTTATTAGTTTATGTGTGGATAATTGCATATTTTTTTAAAACAGAGGAAAAGAATTACAAATCTCTCATACTAAAAATAAATAGTGTCTTAGATCTCTTGGGAAAATGCTGCCTGATAAATTAAAGATGAATCAATGATTAAGGCAAAAGAAAGAACTGCAATAACAACACGGAATTGTCTTTCTAGCCCAGAGAGAAAGAAATCAAGGTGTTACTTTCTAATGTATTTATTTTTTAAATTAAAAAATATTTTTAAAATTATGCATTCAGCAGAATTACCAGATATTATTGGTGTGTTTTACTATAGATATCTTAAGGTAATTTTTTTTTTTCAAATTAGAAACACCAGATAGCATTAATTCTAAGGAATTCAGTGTATTTTGTAGATATCAAAACCTAATTACTGATAACATTCTTAGCCAAATGTTATAAAATAAGAAATCATATCTCTGTTTTATAAATTGAGAAACAAAATCCATAGCTTGTTCTGCGCTACCTACTGACTGCCATCATTCAAATTTTATTTTGTTGGAAGAAGCAGAGAGTGGGATAAAATCCCTTAACAGAGGGATTTAGAAGATTTAAGTGGCATTCAGTCTAACATGGGCTCCATGGAAACCACACAGGCTATGCAAGCTGTTCACTGAATAGCCAAAATGCTCAGGTAGAAAGAATGTCAAGCCAACCAACACTGAAATTTGAACACTTTAATTCTCTCGGCTCAAAATCCAAGCTTTAAGCACAAGTGCCGTGGTGGAGTCCACAATTTTTTGGCAATTGTAGCCAATGTGAATCATTTAAAAGCTGACATTACCAGAAAATTGTTCTCTCTAGTACAAACTCCTTCCAGTTATGAGAAGTTGGTTTTGCTTCAGCTCTGTTCTTGGATAAAATTTTGGAGGGCAGCTGGCGTGTTCTTCTCCACTTGGCCAACTAAGGCAATCCAGTCAGGGGTAATTTGTTGTGCTTAGAAATTAGGACACCTGAGGTACAAACAAAATGCCACTGATATTTAAGCAGGACCCAACTAAGACTAAGATCCAATACACTGGGTGGAAACCTGTACTTGTACATTTTCGTGGGTCTTCCATTCATTCAATAACCTATGCCTTCATCCATTTAACAGTTATAATGAGCTCCTATACCAAAATGTGTGCTGTAAGGCAACTGTGGGTTTGCAGAAGGGGAAAAGATTACTCAAAGGATGATTACAACTTGAAGGGCTCATATTCTAATTGGAGGAGTGTGAAAGGGGAATACATGTTGTGTATTCCTTATTCAAAATGTATGGGACCAGAGTGTTTCGAATGTTGAATCTTTTTGAACTTTGGAACATTTGCATATACATAATGAGATAGCTTCAGAATGGGACCCAATAGAAAATTCATTTATGTTTCATATAATACCTTACATACTGTATTAGCCCATCCTCTTGCTATAAAGAAATACCCAAGACTGGATAATTTACAAAGAAAAGAGGTTTAATTAGCTCACGCTTTTGCAGGCTACACAGGAAGCATAGCGGCATCTGCATGGCTTCTGGAGCGGCCTCAGAAAACTTACAATTACGGTGGCAGGTGAAGGGGGAGCAGGCATCTCACATGGCCAAGCAGGAGGAAGAGAGAAAGCAAGGAAGGAGCTATGCACTTTTAAACAGCCGGATCTTGTGGGAACTCACTAACGATCACGAAAACAGCAAGATGAGGATGGCGATAAACCATTCATGAGAAACCACCCCATGATTCAATCACCTTCCACCAGCCCCCACCTCCAACACTGGGGATTCCAATTCAATGTGCAATTTGGGCAAGGACAAATATCCAAGTTATATTACATATGTAACCTGAAGGTAATTTTGTTTTTTCCTTGGGGATGGTGGATAAACTGTGTGTTATGCACCTGTGTTTGTACTAAAACCTATCACATGAGGTCAGGTGTGAAATTTTCCACTTGTGGCATCATGTTAGTATTTAGAAGGTCAAAATCTTTTGACCTTTTGCATTTTGGAGCATTTCAGATTTTAGATTTTCAGATCAGGGATGTTCAACCTGTGTAATTTTCTTTGTTTTTTTGAGACAGAGTCTTGGTCTATGGCCCAGGCTGGAGTTCAGTAGTGCAATCTCAGCTCACTGCAACCTCTGCCTCCCTGGTTCAAGCAATTCTCTGCCTCAGCCTCCCAAGTAGCTGGAATTACAGGCACCTGCCACCATACCCGACTAATTTTTGTATTTTTAGTAGAGACAGGGGTTTCACCATCTTGGCCAGGCTGGTCTTGAACTCCTGATCTTGTGATCCACCCACCTTAGCCTCCCAAAGTGCTGGGATTACAGGCATGAACCACCGTGCCCAGCCCCAACCTATGCAATTTAATGAGTGCTCTTGGAGAAGTAGGTATAAGTTGCAGGAAGAGTACCAAGGAGGGTGTGACTCCATGTTCGGGAGATCTGGAGAGGTTTTCAAAGAGGAAGGAAATTCTGGGAAGTGAGTTGGAGCTTTTGTACCAGAGAAGTAAGGATAAGAGAGGTGGAGTTGAGGGGTTCTTCCTATACTGATGAAAATATACCTACCCTGCATACTTGGTCTTTCCCTTTTTAGATTGCAAGTATGTTGAAGGCAAAGACCATATCTTAAGCATTGCCTATTCCTTAAAATATCCTAGTCCAGGGCATTGGATCTAGTCATTATTCAATAAATGGGTGTATTTTCAATAATTGAAATTCAGATGATTTCTGTATCTACCATTTTCACAAATGTGAATATTTTCTCCACCCCTAATAGAATGTTACATTTTAGGTGAATAGTACTTTTTGTTCAGTTGGGTCTTAGAGATTAATGGCTCTGATCATGGGTGAGAGCCTCTTTATCAGCAAAAAACTTTTGTTACATTTCTAACTTGAAATAAATTACCTGAAATTTCAATTTGTCTTGAATTCTCCTGTGCTCTGTGGAGGTCATGTTCTGTCACCCTTGAACAGCAGCAGCAGGTTTGACAGAACTTGTCTCAATAAGGAAAAGGTGAAGCAGTCAGTGAGATAGGATCCTCGGCTCGGTCGCAAGGATTGGGGTCCTGATCACTCCCATCCTCTGGGGGAAATGATGGTCTCATTTCTTGGAGCGCCTGACAAAACAAGAGTCCTTCCCACCTCACCCCAATATTCATAAAGTAGTAATAACAGTCATAAAAGAAAGATAGGTATTTATAAAACAAGGCACATATAAAATAACTCCGAATTAGATGAGTTTTCATAACTTTTCAGTGGCAAATATACACAAATCACCCAGTTTCTTTGCCATTGGAAATTAGCTGATTTAGTACATAATTGTAGACAATGACTGTATGAGGAGTCAGTCAAATCAGTCTCATTTATACATAACTGTGTTTCAAGACATCTCTCAAATTGTATGGGAAAATAGTCTGATATGTGACTATGTAACTAAAAGTTCCTATTGTATTATATACACACTTTAAGTTTTCTGTATAGTATGCTGTTTTGACATCTTTCACAGTGGAAACCAGACACACACACACACACACACACACACACACACACACACACCACAAACAAACAAATCCCAATCTTTCTGGAGAGGAAAGACGGCCTTTCCTAGGGCTAGTCAATTCTTAAGAGGTAACAAATGGCTCAGCCAGGAGCATACCTTTGATAAACAAACTAACCCACCCAGAGCCCTACCGCCTTTGTTTGGCCCATACACCACAGGAGGCAATACTTCTCTGTCTTAATTAGACAACTAGCCCTTACAGCCTGCTGAAATTATTTAAACTAGACAATTCTAAACTGTTTATCCTGCCATGCCTTGACTTACTTGAGGAAACCCCAATAAAGGTTGTGGCCTGAATATTCCCCTGGCTCCTGTGTTCTGCTTCCTGACCAACTCGGTGTCTTCTCCCATGTGGCCCTGTGTGGCATGCCCTGCTAAACTCTGTCTTCCTGAGCCCCTTCTCTGTCTCCTGTTGTGGCTGCACCTGGCTGACGAGCTCATAAAAGAACACAAAACATCCGAAAAATAGGAAGGCTTAAGATTGAAGATACAAAATAGCAGCTGTTACATGATGATTTTTAAATTATTTCTTTTGGAAAGAATAGTTATCCTTGCTATTTGAGATTGAAACAATAAATTCTAGTGCAGATTAAATTAGGTGACTTGATGTCAACAAACATCCAGGAACATTGTCTGAATCCTCGCTTCTTCGTTACTCCTTGCCAAATTGTACTCAGAAATTGTGTGTACACAGGCAAGTGTCTACATTTTACCCCAGTCACATGCCTCCCATTGCCCAGTCACTCCTACCATAACTGCAAGCTTTACTTGAAGCTGATTATTTCTTCTTTCATTATACTTCAATCTACCTTGATTTTTTTTATGCCACTTGCATTTAATAAGCAATATAGGAAAATCAAAAGCATACGAGTATTAAAGTTAGATACCCTTGAGTCTGAATCCTAATTTGTTGTATATTCATTTCTGACTTTTATTGTCAGATGTAAATGATTTATGCACTGGCTCTGATGAGAAGGTTTCATAACGTTCCTGAGAATTTGTCATCTATAAAATGGGAATACTAATTATGTTTAACATCTATTAAGGGCTTATTAGGTACCACACATTGTATTTGCGTTATCTCATTTTATCCTCACCGTAACCTTGTGATATAGCTCCTGTCGATGGTGTTCAAGACACACTACTCAAAAATATAAACATTGACATTGGAGGAAACAGTAGACGAAATAAGGTTATGAGACAGGAGAGCTCCCGTGACTCCTTCACAGGACTTTCTACAGGGGTGGGGCTTGTTTACCCGGCCACTGTGCTCAAACCCCTTGTGAGGGGGAACGCACAGGTAAGTGGGGGTGGGAGCTGAGATGAGTGCCTTTGGGTGCCGGCTGGCCTGCAGCATCATCTAGGGGTTGCACATGACCTCTGGAGACCCAGAGGGTGTGTGTTACAAGCAATGCTCTTTTAGTTTTGCTGCTCATGGTTAGCTTAAGTGTTAAACAGCTCAGTGAAGAGTCAATATGACAGCCTTTTTGGGTTTCTGCACCTAGTGTGTCCCGAATTCTTGTCTGGCATCCAGGAAGAATCAGGTCACATGAACGGATTGAAGAGTGGTGTATGCAGAGGATTTACTAAGCAATGGAAGTGGCTCTCAGCGTGATGGGGAATAGGAAAGGGGATGGAGTGGGAAGATAATCTTCCCCTGGAGTTCAGCCATCTCTGGCCAGACTCCTTTCCACATTCAGATGCTTCTCTTCTCTCCTTTGCTGTTGCACTGCTCTGCTCCTTGCCAGTGGAGCTTGGGCTTTTTATGGGTACAGCGTGAGGAGGTACAGCAAGCCAAGGTGGTTTTGGAAAAGACAACATTTGGGTGGGAAAACAGAATGCATGTTCTCTTAGGGCTGTGAGTCTAAGCTTGAGGGTGGACCCCTCGCCAGGGACCCCAACCTCTTCTACTGAGTATTTCCCTGCCTCCTCTCCATATCAGTTAGTCTCTCCTCCCTTTTGCTCCTTCTCCCTGGAAGCAGGCCTAAAACCTGGAAAAGAATATTCTAACCTTCCTCTGAAGTAGACCATAGACCCTTTTTCCAGAGATACTTTCCCTATACCCAGAGGAAAGATGCATACTTATTCTGAGGACATATGACACAGAAAAGAAGCTGAACAAACAGGTCTTGTTAGGTTTCCTCCAGTTTATTACCATTAGATCATACTCACTTTATCCAGTCACACTTCACAACAGTGTACTCTTCATCAAACTTTGCAGAAAAATTTGCTGGATTCTTTGTTTCCTTGGCCCTTCATTTCTGATGGCTCCTGTATCATATAAAACTTATGTTCAATAACTATGTATGCTTTTCGTATTAGTCCATCCTCACACTGCTATAAAAAATACCTGAGACTGGGTAACTTATAAGAAAAGAGGTTTAGCTGGCTCATGGTTCTGTAGGCTGTTCAGGAAGCATGGTAGCATCTGCTTCTAGGGAGGCCTTAGGGAGCTTTCAGTCATGGCAGATGGCAAAGGGGGAAAAGGCATCTAACATGACTGGAGCAGGAGGTAGAGAGGGTGAGGGGAGAAGTACTAAACACTTTTAAACAACCAAATCTTGTGACAGCTCGCTCATTCACTCTCATGAGAACAGCACCAAGATGGGGCTAAACCATTCATGAAGGACCACCCTTGACCCAATCACCTCCCACCAGGCCCCACCTCCAACATTGGGGATTACAATTCAACATGAGACTTGGGTAGGGACACAAATCCAGACTATATCACTTTTCTTTTGTTAACCTGTCTTTGGTGATAGGTGCCTCAGCCATGAACCTAGTGATGGACAAGGAAAATAAATATTTTCTCCCCTATACAATTTTTGTAGATTAAAAAGGGAGGCTTATGCAAGTTAAATTTCATCAAGGTCACTCAGTTAATAAGTACTATGTGAATTAGAATCTAGGTCCAACTTTTTCTCACTCATATATTTTTATGCACTTTAGTATTATTCAATAGCACTGGCTTTTAATCCTAATTGCAGATCAGAATTACCAAGAAAGAAGGATTTTTTTCATTTTTTGTTTTGTTTTTTTTTTGAGAAAAAGTCTCAATCTGTCACCCAGGCTGAAGTGAAGTGGCACAATCCCGGCTCACTGCAACCTCCGTCTCTTGGGTTCAAGTGATTCTCCTGCCTCAGCCTCCCAAGTAGCTGGGATTACAGGCACGTGCCACCACGCGCAGCTATTTTTTGTATTTTTAGTAGAGATGGGATTTCACAATGTTGGCCAGGTTGGTCTCAAACACAGAAAGATTGTTTTTTAAGCTACGATGCTTAGGTCCTTTCTTTGGGGATTCTAATTTAATATATTTGGATGCATATTGGATATCATTTTTTTAAAATGTCACTGGTAATTTTGATGTGTAACATGTAGAGTGCTCATTGCCTTAAAGGGTCTTAAATAACATACTGTATGTTAAAGGAAACCAGTATATTTCACCTTCAAGCATGCCTCTTTGACAGATATATTTTTAATTTAGAGGCAATTGGGAAGCTATCTGAGCTGTCCTTTCTTACCTATGGCAGGCCATGAAAATTTCTGTAAAAAAATGCAGGAGGGCTTCTGTCTTTCCTCCGCTTGCCTAAAGACAGAGTATAAATATTGCTTTGCTGGAGACAGCTGTTGTCTGCTTCAAAGGTGGCACTAGCATGGCTAAAGGAATCTGGAAGCAAACTGCTGGCTTCCCATAGACTTCCCCCTTTGGGGAGTCTGAAGCTGCTCCCTCCTTTGTCCTATTACTGCTCGAAAATGTATTGCTCTGTGTTAAAATACTATTTAAAGAAGGCTCCCAACCCACTGCTTTGGAAGAGTTACTTTCCTGAAAGACTTACTTGTCTCCCACATGATGGGTGTGGCACATATTATTAAACTTGTTTGTTTTTCTCTTGTTATCGATCTTTTGTGTTAGAAGAGTGTCTCAACTATGATCTTATGAGGGTTGAAGAAAAATTATAATTTCTTCCCTTCAATATGCACTGGAAATCATCTCCTCTCCTAGTTTAACCCAACTTTGATGGTTTTGCTGAAGTCTATCTCCTCAGTTTCCTGTTCACCCTGACCTTGAAAACACAAAGTGTCCTGTGGTTCTTTCTTCACAAAAATAAACAGACAATTTAATATTCTTATACATTTCTAGTCTTAACTTTAGCAAATCATTTCAACCTCAAGATTCATCATCAATGAAATCTCTACTATATAATAGTGCCAGGTCAAGATTTTTCCAAACAAAAAAAGATTTAGTGTTTTTTTCCGCTGAGTGAAACATACAACTCTTTGTCTCACAATATACTTTTGAACTTAGCATTGTCATTCTAGGAACCCAAATAATGTTCATTGAATTCGTGTTGACTATGAGACAGATGGGATTTCTAAATGAGCTGAATTTGAGAATCAAGGGGGATGACTTTGATTGTACTTGGTGATTTGACTACATTCACATGCTCTACATTGCATTTTTATATGTGGTGCTTGCTTTAGTTCTTAAAATGTGACTCCTGGTTGAATTATTTAAAAAACTTAAAAGAATTTATAAATGGTAAACAGTGAAATTCACTAATTTGGTTCTCTTTTCTCTTTCCTCCATTCTTTCTCAAAGCTATGGAACCTCAATATAGGCCTATGCCTATATTTTCTGTTTTACATGAAATGACCACAGTCCTAATGCCAGATAGATTTGCAAAAATATGCTTCTGGTCACAAAGTGGGACAGTAGATATAGGGTATGGATAGAACATGGGAAAACACATTGTAGTAACATCATGCTGAAGGGTCACTACAAACATCCCCATAAAAAATCCATTTGTCTTTGCTTTGCTTTAACTGATATTATTCAAAAATCATAATTTTAGAAATAAAATTTAAATGATAGCTTTAGAATCATATCACTTAAAGAAAAGGCAAATGAATAATCATGTTTTGATCTTATTATAATAAATGTTAATAAAGTTCCTTATTTAGCTATTGTCTAATGAGCTTTGAAATATGTGGTAATTATTTTTAGCCAACATCAGCTTTTTGGTTAATCAGTCCAAGTGATTGCCAGAGAAGGGGTATTTTAAAAGACAGCAATTAGGATTTAGGCAAATTAATTTGGTTAAATTGTAGCTAAAGTTAAAAGTTCTTTTAATCATATGACAAAACATCTTGAGTAAATGGTCATTTAATAATTAGTTCAAATTTTGCCTGCTAACAATAAAGTATTTAAAGTTTCCATTGAGTAAATGCAAAGTTTGATTGTCCCTTTCAATCTTGTCAGTGCCTCTTTTCCTGAACACTTTGCAAAGGAATCTATATGATTAAAATAAATGAAATTGAGTACTTGTGGGTGGGAGATTTGACTGCAAAATGGACTCCACAGAGTTTGCTTACTTATAAAATTATGACAAAGCCTTTTAAAATTCATACACAAAATGGTATGTTACAATTGTCTAAGACTTTAATACAATGGGTAGATCCAAATCTCTTGAAGTAAAAATAGATCAAAAGTGAAAACATGCTAAAAATATTGTATCGGCAGCTTTCATCATCGTTAATATTTTATGGAATAAAAATATTCCTGATGCCTCTGGCAGAAGCCTTCTTGAATCTTGACCTAATTTGTTGGGATAATTTAAGAATTTAAAACTTGCTGTTTCTATCTCTGGCTAGTTTAATTCATCATTTAGCTCTCTACAAGACTAAAGACACATAGCAAAAATAGCTCTTACATATCAACATTTAAATGAAAATAGACTCTATATCATGCAGAGTGGAGAATTTGCTAATCAAATGTTCGCTGGGGCAATACTTACAAAACTATAGTAAAGAGCATCTGACCAAGTGTTAATGCTTTGTAGGAAAAGAAATTATGTTATTTGCTTTAGATATAAAGTCATTTCTTTTTAAAAATTAGCCTATTTAATGCATGGGAGATTGCCATATTCCTTCATTTAATGTTGCATTCTCTATAATGATTTCTGATTACCAAAATGCATAGTACAAATGCTAATCAGGACCCTTTTCACAACAAGTGCGGATGCTGAGTGCCTCCTACGAGTTTAATCACAGTGTGTGATTCACACAGTAATGGGTCATAATTGCCCCCCACCAAGTTGTCTTGAGGGTCTTGCTTCATTTTATTACCACTGGACCTTATCAACCATTGAAATCCAACACAGTTGCCTTGAAGGTTGCAACCAATCTTTACATGCATAATTATTTCCAAATAAGGACGCCCAAGAAGGGTGAAGAATTGTATTTGTTCTCTTCCCAGTTTTACAAAAACTTAAAAAATGAATAGCAGTATTTATACAATTTTATATTACCTTTCACTTTTCTTTTACTTGAAAAACAGGCTGATTGCCATCTCTCCAGGTAATTAAATCTAGTTGATAGCTTATGTACAGATGCATTAGAGAGCTTTTTGTTTCTCTTAGCTTCAGACATCCTGGGGTTCATTTTCTCTGTGATACCTGGGGAGCTACACATATAAGTCACTGTCACTTTAGAGAATAGCAGTCTCTATCATTTCTTCTTTAAACCAAACTTGGAAGATCCTAAACTTTGCAATTCACTGCTGCAGATTATTAGGAGCAGACTGAATGGCTGTTCTTCCCCACTGCAGTGTCTCCTTGGCAGGACTGACTGTGCATAGAGTAAATGGCTGTCTAGGTTATGTATTGTGATTCTTTCCCCTTTAAATAGCTATCTCCCACCTGGACACCTGTATAGCTGACTATATATTTTGTAATTAAAAAGAAAACTTTTTTCCATTTAGTGCAGGTGTGCAACAGTTTCTTGATGCCTAAAGTTGTTTCAACAAGCACAAGCTATTTGTGTTCCGTAATTAGAGAAATTAGGCCATGGATATTTACTAAGCACCTACTATGTGCCAGTCATTATCTAAGCTCTTTGGAAAATGGCAGTAAGCAGCAAAAGTCCCATTCACAAGGATCTTATAGGCTAGTAAGAGTAGTGATTACACAAATAAGTAACATAGCAGCTTAAATTGACAATAAGTTGTAAGTAAAGGGAAGATCTGTTGGGATTGAGGTGGGGGGAAAACATGAAACTATTAAATTGGAAGGAGTGAATGAATTATAGGAAAGTAAAACACACACCGGGCCCGGCGCAGTGGCTCACACCTGTCAACCCAGCAATTTGGGAGACCGAGGCAGGAGGATCACTTGAGGTCAGGAATTTGAGAGCAGTCTGGTCAACATGGTGAAACCCTGTCTCTACTAAAAATACAAAAATTAACTGGGTGTAGTGGCATGTGCCTGTAGTCCCAGCTATTCGGGAACCTGAGGCAGAAAAATCGCTTGAACCAGGGAGGCGGAGGTTGCAGTGAGCTGAGATCATGCCACTACACTCCAGACTGGGCAACAGAACAAGACTCTGTCTCAAACAACACAACAACAACAACAAAAGCAAACTGCATGCCCCAAAGAGGGGAAATTCAAAGATAATTACCTACTTACAAGTTTTGCCTCAGACTCACTCTATTTTTTTTTTTTTTCTTTCTAATTGGGCAAATAGCAGGATTTTAGCTAGGCTTTGGGATTCTGATTTCTTTTCTTTCTTTCTTTCTTTTTTGTTTTATTAAGAGTATTGCTAGTAGTTGCTCAAAAAGTTTAACATAAAATTTCCAAATGACCCAGTCAATTCACTCCCAGGTATATATCCAAAATAATGGAAAGGAGATACTTAAATCCATGTATATTCATTTTTATAGCAGCCCCATTCACAACAGCTGAAAGGAAGAAACAGCTCAAATGTCTGTCAATGAGGAACTGGAAGAACAAATTGCAGTATATACATACAATGAAATATTATTCCACCATAGAAAGGGATAAAGTATTGATACGTGAAAACATGCTAAGCAGGAGAAGCCAGGCAGAAAAGATTACACATTGAATGTTTCCACTTATGCAATATCTAGAATAGGTAAAATCCATAGGGACAGAAAACAGATTGGCTGTTGCCAGGGACTAGGAGCAAGAACGAATGAAGAGTAACTGCTTGATGGATATGGGTTGTCCTTATTTGGGAACTCCATAGGGATGACGGTTGTATAACATTTTGAATATGCTAAACGCCACTGAATTGTATACTTTAAAATGGTAAATTTTATGTTAGATGAACTTTTTCTCAATAATAAAAAAGAATATTGCAACATGTTTACTCCAGGAGAAGGTAAGCATGATAATATGGAATGTTGTGTCATACCCTTGTAAATTTATTGATTCAATCATTTTCCCCCATATTTATTGTGTACTATTTGCCAGACATTTGTACTATGTTTCACCAAGATAGACTTACTTAGTTGGTGTCTTCGTAGATACTGCCTAGTATGGGATCCAGACAAATATAAGTAATTAATATGGACCATAGAAGGTTTCCTTTTGCAATGCCCGTCTCATGCTTTTACAGGTTAATTATACATTTTGTAATTAAAAAGAATGTGCACATGTGCAACAGGTGTTTTCTCAGATACCAATACTCAAAGTAGGATGCCTCAATCACTTCTTTAAATTCATCATGGAATCCTCCACGTTATTAAACAAACAGATATTTGGGTCACTACAGATTTGTCTATACAGCACAAGTGTTGCAGATATACAGCTACAATCCCTATTTTATCAAAATCAACAACACTCAGTTTTTTGCCCAAATGCTTTCTACAGAGAATTTGTTCAGCAAGTTCTACAGTCTAAACAGGGAAATGCTCCAAGTAATATTCTAATATTCTTATATTATAGAGCTCCAGCACATGTTAGCATTCTATACCCTCTCAAGAACTGTACAGAAATACATTTACTTTATTTAATTTAAGATTTCTTAAGGCTATTTGACCATAGGATTTTTTCTGCATAAAACACTTGTTATTATCTGACAAAATTAATATTATACAGGACACATAGTCTGAAATGCAGTTTTAGATCTCTGAAACTCTTCAATGTGTTAGCCTTGCCTTTATGGCCAAATAATTTATGGAGTAGTGACTATAAAATAGACTAGTGCTCCTGTACACTTAGTTGGCTTCATTTTTCTACAGTTATTACTTCTGAGATTTTTTTTTTTTTTTTTTTGAGACGGAGTTTCGCTCTTGTTACCCAGGCTGGAGTGCAATGGCGTGATCTCGGCTCACCACAACCTCCGCCTCCTGGGTTCAGGCAATTCTCCTGCCTCAGCCTCCTGAGTAGCTGGGATTACAGGCATGCGCCACCATGCCCAGCTAATTTTTTTGTACTTTTAGTAGAGATGGGGTTTCACCATGTTGACCAGGATGGTCTGGATCTCTTGACCTCGTGATCCACCCGCCTCGGCCTCCCAAAGTGCTGGGATTACAGGCTTGAGCCACCGTGCCCGGCCTCTGAGATTATTTTATATTTTAGAGACAGGGTCTCACTCTGTCACCCAGCCTGGAGTGCACTGGTGTGATCCTGGCCTAGTGCAAACTCTGCTTTCTGGGCTCAAGCCATCCTCCCTTCTCAGCCTCCTAAGTAGCTGGGACTATGGGCACGTACCACCACACCTGGCTAATTTTTCTGTATTTTGTAGAGACAGGGTTTCGCCATGTTGCCCAGGCTGGTCTTAAACTCCTGGGCTCAAGCAATCCGCCCACCTCAGCCTCCCAAAGTGCTGGAATTACAGATATGAGCCACTATACCCGACCCTGAGATTATGTTATTAATTATTTTGTCTCTTTCTCTAGAGCATAAGCACTATAAATATAGGGGTGTCTTATGTTTTATTCACTGCCATATCTCCAGTGTCTAGAACAATGCCTGGGATGTAATAGGTATAAATATGTTTTTGTTGAATGAATGAGTGAAATGAGTACAAAAAAATACATGTTGATTTATTGGCTAAATTTGTATACATTAATCTTATGTTCTTGTTCTGCTAAGGGAAGAGTAGAGCAGATATGTACTTTAATCAGAAGGGTTTAACAAGATTCCAAAGAAAAGGGCAATTTCACTCACCATTTGGAATGGACCATTTTTTGTTGATATATGATTGTAACAAATAATAGTATTAATATTAATAAAAATAACCAGAGAATGTAAATTTCCAAGAACATCTTGGACAGTAAATGAGACAGGATTGGATTTATTATCTGTCCATTAAGTCTATTTTAATTTATGATTAAAGCATTGGAGAGGACCTGGGTAACCTGATACTTTCACCAACAAGGCATGGTAAAAGCAACCACAACCGCTGACTACATGATCCAAATCCAGGCCCAGCTCTGCTGTTAAGAAGCTGGGTAAGTCACTGTGTAACTCACTTTTCTGGGCCACTCTTTTGTTATCTGTGAAATAAGCAGACTGGACTAACATATCTTGAAGGTACCTTCTGTATTTAATGTTCCATGATTTCCACAGTTCTGGATTCATTACTTTCCTCCTTTATAAATCAGTCTCTCCGACTGCTTACTGTTCATCACACTGTTTTGAATTCTTTCTCTGTGGCTACATTTTGAGTCTCTTAGGAACTGACTTCAATAGGCTATTATTTGGATTCACTGGGTCCTTGTTGTTATTCTGAGGTCAGCTTCTGCCCACTCATTTGCCATCCATCACCAGTCTCCAGACCTTCCAAACAAAACCTATTGAATCACTTTCTAGGGTCAGGATGAGGGTCAAACATCCCTAAGAGCACATTTCCCACCAACTGGCGCTTGGTGCACAGACTCTCATCACTCAAAGTCCCAAATCAGCTAAGTCCTGAGGGATCTGCTAGGGAAATCAGTCAGATTGTCAGTTTTCTCATTGCATTCCAGGCCATTCAGTTTATGGAGAGGGTCTGAGTGAAGCACGTAGATTAAACCTGGCCTCTTCTTTTACCATTCTTTAGAGTTCAGGTCAATCTTGTCTCCCCAAGGAAGCCTCAGTTCTGCTTCCTCTTGGTTAAGATCTCTGGGCTCTCTAACCCGGGGGTCTAAGCCTCTATTATCTTTGCATGTTTCTCTCTTCTAGGAGTCTTCCAGGGTTGGGTTTACTAAGGGTCATCCACAACGGCAGGCTTGAGCTTTCCGTGTAGCACCATCCAAGTGGGAGGGGAGGAAGACAGCATGGAACTGGAGAAGCTACATGAATGTCTCTTTTGTAGCTACATTCTCTTTTCTGTTGTCTCCCAGAGAAAAAGGCCCTTGAGACAAAATTACTTCTTTTCAGTGAGTTTCACGGAGGAAGTTTCATGGATTCAGTTGTTGGTGTGAATGTTAAATTAAATGTTAATGTTAAATCAGTATGTTAAAATGAGAACTATTCTAAATATATGTGGGGAAAAAAAAACCTGATGCAGTAAAACCTCCTTTAGAATAGTGTGTTTCTTGTTAAATACCAAAAATTAGCACCATTTTGCTGATCCTAAAACATGAAGTTTAAGGCCAAAAAATTTTTAGATTCTCACAATGGATTTTTCAGAGTTCTTAAAAACATTATCATAAACTCCCATATATTCTAAAATAATTAAACGGAAGTTCTTGGAGCTATCTTGCCAAGGTCATTTGGAGATTATTTTCTGAGCTGCTTTGAAATAATGAAAAAAATTGTAATGTGAAATGTAATTACTTAGAACACTGTAGAATAAAGCTACAGTAAATTCCTTCACAGTTGAACTAAACTGTTTAACACATGGAATGTCTAATTGACAATTCTGTACCAAAGTGTAAATTTGTCAAGGAAGGATACACAACAAGTTTTTTTTAACATCTCAGTGAGTGCTGTTGTGATTTGGATCTATTACTTCTGAATATTGCATGAAGCTGACAAGCACTTGTCATTTAAAGACCACATGGAGGCATTTAGTTTTCCATTTAGACATAATAACACATTATGCAAATAAGCTTGCAAAGGAAAGCTGGAGGCTGACATGAAATAAACTGTCAAACACAAGTTGCTAATAAATGAACATTTCTTTATAGATTGTCTTAATTTGGGGAGTTGAAAAATACATTTGGCTGTGGTGGATCAGGAACCTTACTATATTGGTACATAGTAGAGGTTTCAGTTGCTGGCTTTGCAACGACATTCCTTCCTTCCAATTACAGCAAGAGGTTTTAGTTTAAGAAAAACTCTCAAAACTTACATTTTATAAAAGAGGTTTATAAGTAAATTGTATTCCCACATTTTCATGGTTTAGAGATATCCTCATTTGATTTATTCCCATGTGATTATTCACTCCTCATTTTCGCACTGTCCTGTAATAGGTCTAATACTTTCAGTCTGATCTAGATAACAAGGTTATTGGAATTCAAAGGAGTTTTTGACATTTGTAATTTTAACTAGACAGGATTTTTCAGAGAACACATCCAAATCTCCTGGAAGCCTTCTTAAAAATGCATATTCCTGGAAGCCTTATTACAAATGCACATTACAGAGTACCAACCAAGACTGACCTAATCAGAATTTCTGGGAGTAGGACTTACTAATTTGCATTTTTGAAAAGTAGCCCAGTAATTCTGATGTTCAAGAGAGTTTGAGTAACTCTGGACTAGACAGTCCTTGAAGGCCCATGACAAGTACAATTTTAAGACTGCTAAAGCGGGAATTTGTGTTTTAAATCAGGTGTAGCATGAAGTTGGGGATTGATTTCTTTCTGGTGAGTCTGGCTCAAGATGCAGCATTTGCCACTTAGCGGGCTGCATTCTGCATTTGTCCTCATGTAACAGTAACTCCAATGAAGTAATATACAAAACACAACCAGAGCGATTTGTCTGTGACAGCAGCCCCCATGGGCAGACCTGGAAGTGGGACGGATATCAGAAGTAGGAGAAGCTGGTTGGGAAAGGGGGAAGGTCTAAGTGCAGAGTCAGAGCAGAGGCTGTTTAGCCGTCTCCCTTCATCTAGTCTCTGCCCAGAAGTATTCTTGAGAACTTTTGGTCATTTTTTTTTCCCACAGAACATAGTAAAGATGGCAAAAGTTTCCTTCTGGCCTGGTGTCATGGTTTATGCCTATAACCCTGGCACTTCAGGAGGCCAAGACAGGAAGATCGCTTGAGCCTAGGATTTTGAGACCAGCCTGGGCAACATAGCGAGATGCCAGCTCTAAAAAAATGTTCGTTTGAAAAAAAAAAAAAATGTTCGTTTGTTTGTTTGTTTTAATTAGCTGGTGTGGTGGCATGCACCTGTGCCCCAGCTACTCGGAGGTTGAGGTGGGAGAACTGCTTGATCCCAGGGGGTCGAGGCTGCAGTAAGTCATGATTGTACCCCTGAACTCCAGCCTGAGCCGTGATTGATTGTACCACTGAACTCCAGCCTGGGCAACAGAGTGAGACCCTGTTTCAAAAAAATAAAAACAAAAATGTTTCCATCATTTCCTTAAATTAATTGGGAGAGCATTAGACTGAAGCAGCTGCAGGGCTCTGGGTTTCTACTTAAGCAAACGGAAACCCAACTCAGTATAACTATTCTAGAAAAACAAGCTTAAGCTTAACCAATTAGAAACTACTAACCTCTAACTAGTGACTTCCTAGTGGAATGATGGAAATAAGATTGCTGTTTGTTGCATTTTAACTAATCAAATAATTTCTTGGCCTTGCTTCTGATAGTAAAAGCCTTCCGCTTGTGCCCTTGGGAGGCCCCTCTGAAACACTTCTGGTTTGGAGCCATCTGATTCCTAAATCATTGTCTACTCAAGAAACTCTTTAAAATGTTGATGTGCCTAAATTTATCTTTTTTTAAAAAATCTTTTTTTAAATAATTTTTTATAAGCCTACAGCACCCGGTATTCCCAGTCGGTCTCCCATCCAAGTACTAACCAGGCCTGACCGTGCTTAGCTTCTGAGATCAGAGGAGATCAGGCGTGTTCAGGGTGGTATGGCTGTAGATTAAATTTATCTTTTAACACCCCTCAGACTTCCTTTTGAGCCCCTTAACTATGAGAACAGGAACACTCTTCTGTTCCCTGACACTGCTGTACTGTTGCTTAGTTAGCTGTGAGTTCAGACTTTAATGAATTCAATTCCGCATCCAGTTTAGATTATTGAATTAGCTCACATTTTTGTCCCTGGTTCAGGTGCTTGAAAAAACATTTGCTTTATCTGCCACCACTCATATGGAGGCATCCCAATGTGTCTCTAATGCTGAAGTGCAGTTGTTGTTTCTTTTAATGCCAATCTCCTGTCTGCCTTAGTTTCCCAACCTACGTATTGACAAAGATTCCCCAACCAAATTTGAGTCAGGCTCCTCTGAGCCCTCTTCTCTACTAAGCCTTGACCTTGGTCCCTGTCTTTGCTGGATTTGCATAGCCCACTTGTAGCAAGAATCCTACTGAATCAATTTAGGGAGAATGTCTCACCCTCATAATCTGATGAAATTTTTCATGCCCCAACCTTGATATCTGTCACCCAGGCTTGCTTTCAGCAATAATTTTGTTAAATTGGCTTAGAAAGAATTCTCCCACCCTTGATGTTTTCTCGTAGTAATTTTCCATTCACTGACGTCATTCTGCTTGTTGGCTGTCAATCTCCATTTGTCTTTGCTGTATTCAGTTCTATCCTTTAGTCTCTTTCCCCCTATTGTAATATTTTATGAATAAAATCTGTTTGAACTGCTCTAACTACTATCTGGATGAGGTTTTCTTTAACAGTTACAATACCCAAACTGGGACGGAATCAGATTTCTCATTGAACCCCCAGGTGTCTCACTCAAGACCCCAACTGCACATCTTTGAGGTCTTTCAGGAAGCCCTAGTGGGTCCCACTCTGGAGCCAGTGCCCCAAATCACTGTCCACTGAAGCACAGAAAGGACAGGTTTGGATTTTTAAGACTCTGGGTATGCTATCTTTGTCTGAAAGATATCTCCTAGGCTGGAATTCCTTCCTGGCTCCTTGTTTCAAGTGGGGATGCACTCCTTGACTCGTTGGCTAGAATTTTTTTTTTCTGGCTCTTTGTGAGGCCTCTCTGTTCTCTCTATTGCATCCTGTTTCTCCCATAGAAAATTCTCAGTCTACTAAAACTCAACCACCTCCTCAAACCCTCCCAACGACATGCTCCACCAACTCTGTCTGCTTCCTTTCTTGTTGGCGTGACTTCACTAAGGATAATTTGGAACTTCATTCTCTTATTATCTACCCACACTAGCTCATCTAGGACATCTTCTCTTCCCTTCTCTTTCTCCTTTACTACCTTCGATCTTCCCATCAGCTTTCTTGAATCCTTTGATATGCCCGTCTTTAAAGACCCAACCTCCTCTATTTCTCTGTGTGCTCCTGCCAGACTTTAAGTCCAGTCTGCTTAACTCCAGTTAAGCAGTCCAGCTGTTTAACTCTAGTCCAGGGGCTTAACTCCCTACAGTCACTTGAAATTTGGGTCCCTTGTCTCCACAGGGGGCTCTCAAGGGATTCAGAAGCCCTCAACACGACAATCTGAAGCTTAAAGGACAGAGAGAAAAAAAAAACTAATTTAAAATAGGCATAAATTTTACCCCCTCAGATGGGCTTTGGAAACAACCAATCACTTGGTATTTCCAAAAGGTTCAATACCCAAAATTTAATCTACAACCTCCATAAGATTACACATCAAAGCAAATGAAAATCTTAAGAGTTTCCTCTGTAAATAGTGCCAAAAAGAACTAGTTATCATCTTAAGCAGGTCATCTTAATTTGTTTCATCTGCCAAAAACACAATTCAGAGAAAGATGAGAGCCAACTATCTTACATAAACTAGTGAGTTTTGTATTATTTTATTTGCCTGTGTCATAGCTAAAATTTAAAAATGAAGTATTGAGGTCTCCATTTGTGTCTGCCTGTATGTTTATATGTGCATGTATGTAGGTTATATACATGTGATATTTTTCTTCCTCCTGATTGTATTAGCAAGCTTATTTATAAAATTCCTAAAAAAAAAAAAATCTGTTCAAATTGACTGAAGGCTAAGTAATTTTGTATTAGAAATGAAATACTCTTACAACTCAAGAAATATAGAAAGTAACCCAAATGTTTTTCAAATTTATGTGATTTGAGTAAGACTACTGATATAGTTCGGATATTTGTCCCTTTCAAAATCTTATTTGGAAATATGGTTCCCAGTGTTGCAGTTGGGGTTTGCTGGGAGTGTCTGAGTCATGTGAACAGATCCCTCATGAATGGCTTGGTACCCTTCTTACAGTATGAGTTTACCCAAGATCTGGCTGTTAAAGATACTGGGACTTCTCCTCTCTCTTGCTCCCTCTCTCATCATCTGACATGCTGGCTCCCCTTCCCTTTCACTGTGAGTAGAAGCTTCTTGAGGCCTCACCAGAAGCAGATACCAGCACTATGTTTCTTGTGCAGTCTGCAGAACTGTGAGCCAAAATAAACCTCTATTCTTTATAAATTACTCAGCCTCAGGTATTTCTTCATAGCAATGTAAAATGGACTAATACAACTAGTTGGTTATTGTTGGTTTAATAAAAATAGGTATACCTTCTCAGTTATCAGAATAAAGAATAATATGAACACATATTTTTATTCTATTTGGGTTTAATAGTCAAATAAGGTGACATTACAGCTACTAGATGTTTAAGATTATAAAAACTATAAATTCAACCTAAGAACAAGTGTACAAGTGAAAATGCAGTACAAATGAGTATTAATGGCTTGATATATATATCAAAGCACAGTAGTAAATAAAACATAGGCACATGTATTTAAATTTAAAGGTTTTTTTCTATTGTAATTATTTTGATACTTTCCTAACATGCATGTATTATAAAAACAGTTAACAGGGAAATAACTCAAAATGATGACTAGTTTTGTTTAATGTCTTATAAAATTTTCATGAACAATTTAAGGAGAACTTTTTAAGAACATGTATTAAGTTGACATACATGGAGTAAAAGTTTTATGAAGAGACTTTTCAACAATATTTATGTTTTATGGTATCTATAAAGTAAAAATAGTTTCCAAAAGCATTTTAGAAATGTGCAATCTTTGACCTATGCTAAAGTAAATAATGTAATAAATATTATTAATTTATAAGATAAATTACTAAAACATTGACTAATAAGAATAAGTGTAAATTTATTATTAACTTGTAGAAGGTTTACAGAAAAGGAAGGTGGGGAAAAGTGATTTCATATGGTCAAGCTAAGATTTGATGGATTTATTTATAAAGTTTTTTTGGATGAAATTTTTTTAGAATATTGGTCTGCTCTTAATATGATATTATAAAAGGTTTTTCTTTACCTTTTGAATAATCTACCTAGAAAACAAACATTTTGTGCCTTATCAGAATAATTTCTTGTGTTTTTTGATAACTTATATTATTCCCTCGATTATTTAAGAGAACCAAGTATCTCACTTTTAAAAGAGCTAACATTGGCCAAGTGCAGTGGCTCACGCCTGCAATCCTAGCACTTTGGGAGACGGAGGTGGGTGGATCACCTGAGGTCAGGAGTTTGAGACCAGCCTGGCCAACATCATGAAACCCTGTCTCTACTGAAAATACAAAATTAGCTGGACATGGTGGTGGGTGCCTGTAATCCCAGTTACTCGGGAGGCTGAAGAAGGAGAATTGCTTGAATCCAGGAGGTGGAGTTTGCAGTGAGCCAAGATCATGCCACTGAACTCTAGCCTGGTGACAGGGTGAAACCCTATCTCAAAAATAAATAAATAAAAACACAAAAATAAAATAAATAAATAAATAAAAGAGCTAAGATTTTTTTACAATTATTTTACCTCCTATAGTTACTTTTGAAATCTTGTATTGTCACTTTGGTTAAATAGGTAATTGTTAAGTACTGTTTCACAGTGACCTAGTATCTTATTTAGTCAAGTGTCCAAGACTTTTGACACTTTTGATATATTTCCTTCCTCAAATAAAATCCTAATAATTTTGAGATTTCACATAGGGCCCCTGGAAAGTCTCAAATGATTTATTCTTTCACCTTGTAAAAGGAGAAATGCTTTTGAAAAAGTGATGTTTATTGTATATATTAAATTGCATGAGAAATGTTGTCAAATAAGAAGAGATGCTTACTCTTCCCTGGGTTAAGCATTCATATTTGTGTGGATATAAGGTATTAATACAAATATGTTAGCAATTATATAGTTCCTAGAAAGTTGTTAATAACTTAGCTGCCTATGATATGCTTAGTAAGCATAATTTTATTAGTCACATGCCAGTTATTATTTTGAAATGTTGTATGCTATAGAAATTACCAGATTTTCTTGTCAAATGAACTCTCATAACCTTTTTAACTATGGCCACTGTAAGTCTTATCTAAGTCATCATAGATAGTTATTATTTTACTCTGATGCTTTCTGAAAATACTTGCAACCAGCTACAGGTCAGAGGGCTTTGTTTTCAATGAAAAAGAACTGTTTCAGAGATGCATAAAAAGGACTATGGCAGAACCCAAACCTGAGTGCACAGATCCTTACTGGGACTATCCAAAAAGCCTGGTGAGCTGAAGTCAGACTCTCTCGTGCTCTGCTTGGGATATAACCGTGGCTATGACACTGATGTCTATGATATCGCCAAAAGTGTGCAAACTTCAAGCCAAGAAATCTGCTGGGTTGTCACTTCTGTCCTCACTTTACCATCTAAAGCCAACGTCTAGAAATATCCTTTACGGGTTGTGCTATGGACTTAAAAACTGGGCTTGTAGACTGCTCTGACCACTAAACTTATTTTTTCTTTTTATTTTCATGGAACTTATCCTCATTAAATGTCTGATGGTTTGCACTATCCAGCAAATATTCTTTACTACCAAGTCCCAACAGATGGTTCATCTGGTGCTTAATGAACAAAAGAAGTATAAATAAATTTGTATTGTTTAGAGGAAAGAAAAATATCTCTTCTTTCTTTGAACGAGAAGAACTGACAAAGACCAAACTTTAGTTCGGCTCCTCTGATAGGCCTTGACCTTGGTCCCTGTCTTTGTTGGGTCTGCATAGCCCATTTGCAAGAATCCTGCTGAGTCAAGTTAGGGAGAATTTCCCAGGCTAAAACCTGATCAAATTCTTAATATCTGATCACGCCAACCTGCCTTCAGCAAAAATCCTGTTAGGTTGGTATAGCAAAAATCCTCTACCCTTGATACCTCCTCTTAGTAATTTTTCATTCATTGACCTCCTTATTCTGATTGATGGCTATAAATTGCTGTTTATTTTTGCTATACAATTAGTGAGTTGAATCTCATCTCTCACCTCTATTGTAATGGTCTTGACACCTATTGCAATAGCCTTGAATAAAGCCTTCCTTACTGTTTTAAGTGTCAGAATAATTTTTTCTTTATGTATCTATATATTCGCTTTATATAATATACATATATGACATATATCATACATATAAACCATACTCAAGAGCAAACAAGATTAGCAAATATTAAATCTAACTCTTTTGTTTTACAAACAATAAAAAGAGACAAAGCTAAGTGAGTTATTTAAAGTCAAAAATATTTTCCTCTGGCTGTAATGTAAGCCAGTTCCTCTTTGTGCTATCCTGAATCAAAGCAGAAAAGCCCCTAACTTTCACAGATTCACGTGCTATACTTTAAAACCATGAATGTTCAGGTCATCCTGTTCTCTCTGTTTAATAGGTGAGAGAAAAAACAACCATTTATCAAACGTATGAAGCTCAAACTATACAGTTAGGGCGAATTTCCAAAGGAGGTTTATATATCTTCAATATATAAAATAGTGTCCTAAAGCCAGAATTCTTCCATTAAAAAAATTCTCTCTGCTCCTTCCCCTTTGATTGTATTGTTCTTTAGTGGAACTTGCCCAAAAAAAGGCCTGAAGAGTAAACACATGGCAAGCAATTGTGATCACTTGTCCCTTGCCCTGGCCAAAAGCTTATTAGATTATATTGATTTACCAGCTCTTTCCTTGCAGAAATAGCCTAATTAAATGCTTAGTACTGCCTTTGAAGTTGAGTTCAGCTCAACAGTTATTTTGAGTTCTAATTTTAGAAGCTCTCCCTCCTATGATTATAATTTTGGTAATGAGAATTAAATGTTGATGCCTTAAATTGGCATTCTTTCTATTCTTTAACATATTATTTCCTGGAGCCAAAATGCTGTTGGAAGTCCAAGTTTAAATTGGACCCAATCACAGAGTATTTTTACCTTCAGCAGAAAGATTATTCTCTTGTTTACTGGGGAGTGTATATATAATTCTAGCTTTTCTTCTTTCTTTAAAAAGTTATTTGTGGAAAATTTCAAAGTTATTCTGGTTTAAACTGTGGAGTGGATGCATTCTGCATTCAGGATACTATCTCCTTTTTTTGGAAATGGAGCCATAGGATTCTTTTTTCAATGGTCCTTTTGCCTTTATAAGAGAAAAAGACAATTTTAAAGGCTTTTTTTTTTTTGGTAAAGCCACATGATCTAACTCTTGGGGATAACTTCAGCAGTTTAAAAGGCAGGCTCTTATAATGGCTATAGGAAGAAGTAGGATACATGGATTTGGAGTAACTGTGACTTTTTCTCTTCTTTTCCTTCCTCTTCGAGAATAACTAGACTCATTCTTACGGTAGTAAAGGGTTGGCAAATCTAAATGACACAACCTGTCTTTAATCTAAGATAGTCTAAACTTTCATTTTCTAGCAATAGGTGACCCCAGAGCAGCTACGTAAAAATTATTTTAAAAGTAGACTAAATATCTCAAGTACCTACCTTCTGTGGTAAAAAAAAAAAAGTATTTGGGCCAGGTGTGGTGGCTCACGCCTGTAATCCCAGCACTTTGGGAGGCCAAGGCAGGCAGATCATGACGTCAGGAGATCGAGACCACCCTGGCCAACTTGGTGAAACTCCATCTCCACTAAAAATACAAAAATTAGTCGGGCATGGTGGTGCCTGCCTCTAATCCCAGCTACTCAGGAGGCTGAGGCAGGAGAATCACTTGAACCAGGGAGTCAGAGGTTGCAGTGAGCCGAGATCGTGCCACTGCACTCCAGCCTGGTGACAGAGGAAGACTCCATCTCAAGAAAAAAAAAAAAAAAAAAGATTTAAGAGCCTTTTGTTTTTATGAGTCTTTATGATTGCTCTTTGCTTTAAATTATCTACTTAAGAGGTCTTTGATGGTAATATTTGTTACATACCTACTTTCTTTCCCAATGACAAGTTGATTATTATTATTTTTAACCTACTAGGAGATAATTTTGAGCAATGTAACTGGACTTGTACAACTGACAAGCAACAAAAAAGTTTTGTTTCATTGTTTTTCTTTTTTTGGTTTCTGTGAAATCAAGGGCATCATCAACACCCCAGGGCATTTGAAAACAAATTTCCTTTTTTGAGGCTTTGATGGTTTTCAAATAGGGTGTGAATTTACCATGCTCCATTGCGCTGAAGGAGACCCCTGTTTGATGGTCTTGCCAGGCATTTACACATTGTATAATGCTGCCTCCACTTTCAGTTCAAAGCAAGCATTGTCTCCTGGGTTTTCACTTAGCTTATATTGCTGCTTCTCATTTATTTTGAGATAACAGTTCACTTCAAACTAGATAATCTTCTGATCAGGAAAAAGAAAAGCTAGTTCCTTTCCTTCATAAAACCACCTTTTCTTTGAAGACACAGTTCAGTAAATCCAATAAATTTTGAGACAGCATGACTTTTCATTGGTTGGGTACTATGATAACAAATGAAAATAAGTCCTTTAAAGATGCTTTTGATATAAGACTTCTTCTTTGTTTTTTCTACTCAGTTTAGAAAAGCCATTCTATATGTATAATAATTTGATAATATTGGCCCCAATGAATTTTAGCTTTGTCGGTGGAATTTTGACTTTTGAACTGTTTATGTGAAACAAAAGAAGAGAAAGCAAAACAAACAACACACTAATGTTGTTGATTTTTTGTTGAAATTCTAAAGGGACTTCAAACGTGAATTCAAAATGCTGTTTATTAAGCAGCAAAAAACAGAGAAATCCATTGTAGAAGTCTCAAAACATAGCAAGATTGACTTTAAAAGTACAACTCAAAATCATGTTTTAGAAGATGTTTCAGCTAATGGTGGCTAGCAAAAGATCTCTGCTGCCAGTGGTTTTGGAATCTCAGAGCTATTACTTTCTGTGAACGAACGATTTCTTTTTTCTAAGGTTAGTAAATAAAGTCAACTAAAAACAATTTCAGGTACGACTGGGGAAACAGAAACAAAACCAAAATCAGTTGTTTGCTTTCTACGTTGAAGCCTCAAAGGGAGATCATTAAAAAAATTGTTTTGAAATTTACAACTTATGGATTGTTCCTGAAGTTTTCCGAAAATGTAAATGTCTTAGTATATATTTACAATACATAGGTAAAATTTTATCAAATAATTTTGGAATCCATTGCAAGTGCTCAAACATGCCTGGTAAGTGATCTAACTACACAAACTAGAAATATTAAATCCTAAGTTTAAGTTTATACAAAACTTTTGTGAATTTCTGCCTGATACAAATACTAGCCAATATTCAGTTGGAGTTTCAGTTTGGAAAATAATTCTTCATTCATCACATTATATGATTCTTCTAAGAGTCCTACAAATACATAGGGCAGGTTATATAATCTCCATTGTGAAGAGAGGGTTAATAATAGCTATGATTTATTGAAGGTTAACTTCAATAAATGGCTAATAGCTTCAATAATAGCTATGATTTATTTAACCATTTTGGATATATTAACTCATTTACTCCTTTCTACAACCTTATGAAGTAGATATTATTGTTATGCCATTTTGTAAATGAAGAAATAAAGACAGAGAGAGATTAAGCATCTACCCAAGGCTGTATAGCTAGAAGTGATGAAGCTGAGATTTAAGTTGAGGAACGATTACTGTCCCATTTTGCAGATGAGAAACCTGAGGTTTAAAGAGGCCGAGGTCACTAAGCTTATCAAGGTCAAAGTCCTTGTAAAGGGACTGGGTGTGGTGGCTCATGCTTGTAATCCTAGCACTTTGGGATCCAGAGGTGTGCAGATCATTTGAGCCCAGGAGTTTGAGACTAGCCTGGTCTCAAGATGGTGAAACTGTCTCTGCTAAAAATACAAAAATTGGTCGGACATGGTGATGTACACCCGAAGTCCCTGCTACTCGGGGGACTGATGTAGGACGATGGCTTAAGCCCAGGAGGTTGAAGCTGCAGTAAGGTTGATTGTGCCACTTCACTCCAGCCTGGGCAACAGAAAGAAACCATGTCTCAAAAAAACAAAACAAAAACAGAAACAAAAAAACCCAAAATCAAAACAAAACAAAAAAAGCTGACAGAGAACAATGCAGAAAAAAAAAAAAAAGATCTGTCAATCTGTCTGCCTCTAAAATCTTACTTTTAAGCTTTTAAACATTTTATTATGATATTTAAACCCTGGCTTCTCAATTATTGATTTTATGCCAAGATATTTAAGTTAATGTGTTGCTCAATTATGGCCACAGTATACAAAAGATACATTGACATTTTTCTCCCACTGTGTAATTTTTAGTGTCTGTTTCTATTTTGATAGATAAATGTGACATTTTTCTCCCACTGTGTAATTTTTAGTGTCTGTTTCTATTTTGATAGATAAATGGCCTTTACTTGGGATATTGGAAAAAGTTTGGGGGAGTATAAGATACAAAATATATAGCAATGTACTAGACCACACTGAGTAAACATTTTTAAAATACATTTTAATATTTTAAAGTAGATGCATGTGAACAGATCTATCATAGCAGATAGGTATGGCACTATACAGGGTGGGTGGGTACTACCAGAAGGAGGGTGCCCAGCCCTAGGTACTTTCAGAAAAGTTCCTCAGCTGAACCTGATATGTTTCTAACCCATATGAAAGCTTCAAGAGGCCCCTCTCCACAACCTTACAAGCTGTCTTGCCTCCTGGAGACTTCTCATGTTGTAGATATTACCTGAATGTTACAAAGTTCAATGCTAGAACTGTTTTCCTCCCTCTGGGTAAGAGGGCACCTGATCATTAATTTGGGGGAAGCATTATCATGCTGTCTGTGGTCAACTAATATCTGTAATTTTTTTTCTTACTGAGACCAAGATTAAAATAAATCATCCCCTTTGCGCTGGTCTATATTACATGTATCTAATTTGGGTTCATTACTCCTGTGTGTTGAGCTCTTTGTTAAAACGGATTTAGCAATGTAACATATTAGTTAACTATTCTTTTCAGATTTGTGTCATATAAAAATTTGAAAAGTAGAGTCATCCTGAAGCAGAGGCCAGAAGCAGAGACAACGGCAGGAGCATGAGAATGCCATGCCTTTCTTGGACGCGCAGAAAAGGTTTGGCCTTAACATAGATCAATGGTTGACAATCCAAAGTGCTGAACAGCCCCATGAGATTCCTGCTGTTGAAAAAGAATGGATAGAATGTGCACATGGAGTTGGTGGTATCCAGGCAGAGAAAGAGTGCAAGAGAGAATATGATGATTTCATAGTGTCTACTTCGGCAGAAAATGATGAGATGTGTGAGTACCATCAGGAAGCAGCAGGATAAGCTGATAAAGGAAGGGAAGTGTGACACCCCTCCACCTCACCACGTGGGCAAGCCGGAGCCTCGGCCCTGAGCACAGCGGCTGCTGATGTCTGGAAGCTGATTTTCATGTTCTCTGTTCTCCACTGGAAAGGCTGTTTACGGAAAACCACCTTGTCAAATTGTGTAAAAATAAAAGATTGCTCCATCCTAAAAAAAAAAAAAAAAAAAAAAAAAAAAAAAAAAAAAAAAAAAAAAAAAAAAAAAAAAATTGAAAAGTATATCTTAACAAAGTTGATGGTTTAAAAAAATGATGACTCAAAGAGGGCCAAATGTGAACTTTTTTGTACAAGAGACTTCTCTTTGTGAGAACAGGACACAAGTTTCAAATCACACGAGGGTTCAAGTCCTGGCCCTGTTACTGTGGCTATAAACTAGTTATTTTATATATATATATATATATATATATATATATATATATATATATATACTTTTTTTTTTTTGAGATGAAGTCTTGCTCTGTTGTCCAGGCTGGAATGCAGTGGTGCAATCTCGGCTCACTGCAACCTCTGCCTTCTAGGTTCAAGCGATTCTGCCACCTCAGGCTCCCAAGAAACTGGGAGTACAGGCGTGTGCCACCATGCCTGGCTAATTTTTTGTGTTTTCAGTAGAGACGGGGTTTCACCATGTTGGTCAGGCTGGTCTCAAACTCCTGACCTCAAGTGATCTGCCTGCCTTGGCTTCCCGAAGTGCTGGGAGTACAGGTGTGAGCCATAGCACCCAGCTGTTATAAAATTTTTTTAAGCTTGATTTTCTTCACTACAAAATTGGGATACCAATCTCAAAGGATTGTTGAACATACTGAGATTTTATATACATATATACACTAACACACACGTATACAACATAGATAACATTTCCTCCAGAATAGTACCTGAAATGGTAAATATTCAATGAATAGTATCTATTATTAATAACTAACAATTATTAGCTAATACTTATTAAAGGTTAATAATCATTTAATATGTTATTATCTTTGAGGATATTGTGAGAGAGTTTGATCTTTCTATGCCAGAATGTTACCTCATCAAAAAAATGAGATCAAAGGCTTAGCTTACTTTGTGACCATTGATGATTGGTCACCATTTATCTCTTGTTCTTAAGTTAATATAATATACACTTTTAATCTACTAGTATTTCTCAGTTTGTAAAATCTTTGACTCCGTTTTTGTGTTTCTTTACTTCTTATCTATTATTATTATTATTTTTTTTTGGAGATGGGGTCTCACTATGTTGCCCAGGCTGGGGCACAGCAGCTGTTCACAGGCATGATCCCACTACTAATCAGCAGGGGAGTTTTGACCTGCTCGGTTTCTGATCTGGGCCTGTTCACCACTCCTTAGGCAAACTGGTGGTCCCCTGCTCCTAGGTGGTCACCACACGGATGCCGAACTTAGTGTGGACACCCAATTGGCTTACTGCACTAGAGTGCTGGTGCACTAGAGTCTTAGCGTGCTAAACTCCTGGACTCAAGCAATCCTTCTGGTTCAGCCTCTTCAATAGCTGGAACTACAGGCATGCATCACTGCACCCTACAACTTTTCGTTCTGTACATGATGAAATAGGGTAAAACCTTGCTTTTCTTAAACCTAGTATTAAGTATATCCCAAGCACCATCTGCCATTGCTGAGAAACCAGAACTAAATAAACAGCTGAGGAGATAAGCTTTTTTTTTTTTTTTTTTTCTGAGACAGAGTTTCACTCTCGTTACCCAGGCTGGAATGCAATGGCATGATCTCCGCTCACCGCAACCTCCACCTCCTGGGTTCAAGCAATTCTCCTGCCTCAGCCTCCCCAGTAGCGGGGACTACAGGCAGGCGCCACCATGCCCAGCTAATTTTTGAATTTTTTGTAGAAACGGGGTTTCACCTTGTTGACCAGGATGGTCTCGATCTCTTGACCTCGTGATCCACCCCCCTCGGCCTCCCAAAGTGCTGGGATTATAGGCGTGAGCCACCGTGCCCAGCAGAGATGAGCTTTCATTTCTAGCTTTACTTGTGAAAGGTTGATCTGGCTTTAGTTATCTTTGGCAGTCAGTTTGAAAAAGTTCTTAAAAAGTTTGTTTTCCAAGTAAGTCAAATGAAATCAGCTGGAGAGTTTTGACTATTGCTAAGAAGTCAAAAAGGAAAAACTGAAAGAGATTTTGTTGAGGGCAAGAAAGCAAATTATAAGAATATGATTGGTGTTTTTAATTCAGTAACTAATTTTGTACAATGCTATGTTTTGTTGTGGATGAGAGGTTAAAGTGACATTAAAGATTTATCTCAGGTTATATAAGATTTCATTGCTTTTGGGTAGTGAGTTGACATACTGAAGGGTGTTCATTTAATCTGCAGAGAAAGTTTAAATGGGATTCTGAGTGTGCCAAGAAATAACTGTTCAGGTTTAGTTTATAAGCAGGATTTCTTAGCCAACATTTTTATTTCCCTCTTTATAGTTTCTAAAATAACATTAGCTGTAACATGCTTAACAATCTCAAGAAAATATATCCTAGTTTGTTGTACGCACTCTCTGTAACGTTTTACCATCACTTTGGATTTCAGGAATATGGTTCAGTAGTTTTAAAACTCAATGCCGTGACATAGAAAACCACTGGCATTATTAACTTTCAAATCAATGAGGAGAGTAGAAGAATGTTTTAACAGAAGAGCTAATGGCTGTTTTCTTTAACGTATGGTTGGAATAATTAAATAGCATGGCCTTTTCATCCAACACTAAAAGTAAAATGGAGAGTCTGACGTTTTATATCTGAATTCTGTAGAGGATATCGTTGGCACATGTGTAATAGGTTTCCGTTTTATTCTTTTCTTAAATAGATATGCTTCATAGTGGCACCATATGATTCTTATTATTTAACATTTGTTTAGTAGTAGCAATAGATTTGGCTCTGCATTGAATATCAGAGAGTAGGAATAATCCCTTCCCAGTGGGCATAGTATAAAAATCAGGCAAACCAAACCTCAATATTAAAAGATAATTAATTATCCATGATATGAAGCAGAGGCAGAACACGACACAGGTGCGCTGCTCTTTCAGGAGGCATCTTAAACAAAAATGGAGGCGAGAGTGTCCATATCCTCATGCTGTTGTCTGGAATGCTGGTAAAACAACCCCCTAAAGCTGACTTAAAAGGCACAGCCGAATTGAGCACAAAGAGAAACCAACGAGCTTGTGGATGTTACTGTGCCTTCAGTGTCGCTTTAACTCAATAATATGATGATTTAAAAGCAGAGGTGATTTTCCTAACATTGCAACAGTTTCGACCACCCAGCTATTTTGCTCTTTTGTGATTTTGAATGAATTATTGATAAGGAATACTTCAAAGGTGGGCAAAAAAATTTTATTTTGCATTTAGCGTTTATAAAACAATGATGTTGATGGAGGGAAAAAGAAAACCACTGTCAATATTTCTCTGAGACTAAACAATAACAAAGTGCCTTCAGGATTCATTTTAATGAGAAATACCAGTGTGGCTCTGTGGAAATCTCGGGACAGGCAGTGCACACTAGCAAATTAATTATAGGTTGGCAGCCAGGCAAATGCAGGAGGTTTATGGTGGCACTGTAGAAAATAAATATTGTTTTAATCAGCAATACTGGCTCATTTCCTCAAAGGTAACATCAACCTTTAAATGTACAAGTCACATATATTTAGAAAATGATTTCAAAACAAGGGGTGCATGGCTTTTCTATTATTTTCAGGTTAGTGTTTGCACAAGGTTTCCTCAAAATAAGGCACAACTGATCCCTTAGTCTTGGCCACGGTCAGAGAACAGGGTTATCATTACCGACAGCATTTTATCTAAGCCTGACTCTGATCTGTGCTGGAGGAGACATTGACTTTCATGATGGTTTTATGGATCGATGATTCAGGTGGTTCTCCAGATAGCTCTGCTGGATTCCTGGGCCCTGTTTGCAAGTCAAAGCTGCGTCTCCTCCCCTAGGTGGAATTTCTCAGTTCAAGGATTCACTTCTTAGCTGCCTCCAGCTCCTGCAGTTGGCAGCTGACGGGGCAGCGCTGTTAATGCAACCAGAGTGTTTAAAGCGGCAGGTGATAAGAGACGCTGGGACTTTAACAGAATAATGAATTAATTCGCAAACTCACTGAGCACAAATGATAACTTTGGTACAATTTCCAGTTGCAATTAGGAGGGGACTGCATTGTTTTACAGGATAAAGGTATTAGTCCTGATTCTTGTAATGTAATGTGTAGCATACCGGTATCTTTGAGGAAAAGCTAATTTCTGGATGTGTGAATTTGCCCGTGACCAACTCCTGAAATGGATGCAAATTAAAATGAGTGATTTCTGTGATAGTGAATGTGCTGTAGCGTAGCCTCTATACCCAGATTCCTAAGAGGGGGCTGGCAGAGTCTCAGGATTTCATTTTGTCTGAATGCTTATCCAAAAGCAACATAACCAGACCCTGTTCAAATGTACCCAAACTTCTATTATATTTTGAGTTCATCCAGCCTGAGCAGGCAATCTTCATTTTGTGCTTCAACCTGTAACTATTTCAGTGGCTGCCTTCACAATCAACAAATTTGAGATGACTTCTAATTTCTGGGTCCATTGTGGAAGGGGAATCATTCATATCTTCACCCATTATTTCTGGCATTCCCACAAAAATGTTTCTAGCAGAAGAAATACATTTTTAAATACCAAAGACGAGTTTTAGAAAAACAAATTCTACTTTTATCAGGGTTTGATTGGCATTATCAACCGTAGTTTCAAAAAGAAAATTGAGTTTGGGTTAATGAAAGTGTATGCTAATGTCATTTTAAGAATTATTTGCCACTATTTTTCTCTTCAGAGTGTTAAACTACTAAAAGTAATCAATATAATCTATTGTTAACTGTAGAATGCTCAGGTATACACAGCTAATTAAAAAATACCATTTGATGATAATAATGGTGATAGACATAATGATAAAATACTTGTTCTTTCAGATGACTGACTTATACTAAAATGATATATTCATTCAATACAATGAATATTCAATGCGATTTAATAAATATTCATTGGACACCTGTGTTAGGTCCTAGGGATATTAAGATGAGAAAGATTCAGTATTTAGGGAGATTTTATTGTTGCAAATATTCCCTCCTTTTCCTATAAGAGGATTATACTTCCTGCCTGTGGCCATGTACTTTGCAGTGTGACCTGAGGGAAGGGAATATGTATACTTGTCTATTCTTGGCCATGTGACTAATTTTAGCCAATGACCTGTGAGTGGACATGGCTCGTGCTACCTCTGAGAGGCATTGTGTGTTTCCAGCAACATTCTTACTTTTTCTCTCTTCTGTGAGAATGGCATATCTCAAAAAGGAGCTGCTCCTAATCTGAAATATAACCCTGACTCTAATCTGAGTCCTGGAAAGAAAAGATTAAACAAAGCCACAACAGTTGACTACAGCTGCCAATGTGTAACACTTGTGTTGTTGTAAGTTGCTGAGACTTCGGAAGTTGATTTTTCACCATAGCAAAGCTAACTAAAACACTCTACATAGCGTTAGACTACAGTACTTTAATTCTAAGGCAGTAAAAGTTGTGATAAACTGCACAGAAATTTATGACCCAAAAAAAGAACTAGTTCTAGTCCAAGAATCCTACAAGCTAAAGTTATGTAACATTGTCGAGATGTACTGTGAGCAAATTACATCTGGGTTATTCTGGCCAGATTTGGATGCTGACAAATTTTAGTGAATTAATTGTGTAGCTATCTCCGTTGAGTGTTTAGGTTACCAAAAGGAATAACTCTGCTGTAATTTAATTGTCCTAGATGTATGAATCTGGTCCAAGTCAATTGGTAGTTCAAGGTCAAAGCTGCCATGCTTTGTGTATCCAGTGGAATGAAAATTATGGCTTTTTTTCAGGATAGTTAACATGCCAGAGATATAGATCTACTCATTTGTACCATCTCTTGATACTTCTCAGTAACTAGACATCAACAACCATTTGCATCTCTCTTTCTCCTCCTAGGGTCTGGGTTATCATGGATGGAAAGGACTCCTGCCTTAGGCGGGGCGTGGTGGCTCATGCTTGTAATCCCAGCACTTTGGGAGGTTGAGGTGGGTGGATCACCTGAGGTCAAGAGTTCAAAACCACCCTGACCAACAAGGTGAAACCCTGTATTGTACTTCCATGAGAGTTCTCTTGTGTACCTGAAAATACCAGACACCAGATGAAAATCCCATGATTACGTAAGGAAAAGAAAAAAAAAAAGATTATTTAACATACTTATTATTGTTGGTTCTTTTCAGAATGTTTTCCTATACACCCTTTGCCAACTGCCTTTCCTTAGACTTGGATGCCAGGGCCCAGCCTGCAATAGACATTGCTAGTGTTCCCTGTGTTTGGCCCTCTTGTCTTCCCTTGCAGCATGGCACGCTCCATCTCCCACTGCCCCTGCAGCTGGGTAGGTCCTGTGATGGGTTCTAGCCGATGGACCTGGACAGAGGTGATGTAGTCATTCCCTGGGCACTGCTCTCCATGGCTCTTTTCTCTTGTCGCAGTTACCTTGGAAGAGTCATGCTGAGAGGCCAGTGCCACCAGATGGAATTTGGACGGATCCCTGACTCATTGCTTGGAGCTGCAAAATACTTTTTGGGAGCAAGACGTATGTTTTTATATGTTATTGTTACTGTACCATAGTCTAAGACAACGTATGGTTTCTGAACACTTGTCACTTTTTTTGTGTTGAGATTAGTTCCTTTTTCAAATCTGTCCTTCTTTTCTTCTTTTCTTTCTCATTCCTCTGTACCTTCTTTCCTTTTTCCTTTCTTCCTTCTTTCCTTTATTCCAAAAGTATTTATGAAACATAAACTATATGCCAGAGTCTATGCTGGGATTACAATGATAAACAGCAAAGTCATACTCCTGCACTCATGGATTTATAGGGGAGTGAAAATAACTCACATTTAAAACATTGTTTTACCCTGTACAACCACTCTACCAAACTATCTCATTTAATCCTTGTAACGACCCTGTGAAATGAGTCTTAGTATTATATCTATTTTATAAATAAACTGGCCTTCAGAGAAGTAAATGATATACCTTGAATCATACAGACTGTAAAGGGCAGAGTTGGGCTTCAACCCTGAGCTTCTGGTTGCCAAAGCTTCAGTGTTAAACAGTAGACTATACTAAGTAGTAACTTTTGGTTCTCTGGAGAGTTTGATGTAAACTCATTATTATTATTGTAAATCTGTCAAAATTAGAGATTTTTCCCCTCTTTGGGCAAGAGTTTGTACTTTGATGTTTTGATCATAACAAAGAGGGTATCAAGAAAGTGGGACCAAAGAGTTCCATTCCCCTTACCCTCTGTCTAAAACAATGACCAGCCATATTCCACTATTGCCTTCAGTGCTCTCATCCCTCTCTAGAAGGTGGGATTCCTTATCTATGTGGACAGCCTCATGAATCCACTGCTGGGGTGGCTTACTAAGCAGTGGGCATGCAAGGATTTTTCTCACATTTTCAGTCAAGCCCCTGTGAGGATAATATTGTTTTTTGTTTGTTTGTTTTTTTAGACAGAGTTCTGCTCTTGTTGCCTAGGCCGGAGTGCAATGGCACAATCTCGGCTCACTGTAACCTCTGTCTCCTGGGTTCAAGTGATTCTCTTGCCTCAGCCTCCTGAGTAGCTGGGACTATACCACGCCCAGCTAATTTTTGTGTTTTTAGTAGAGACGGGGTTTCACTGTGTTAGCCAGGATGGTCTCAATCTCCTGACCTCGTGATCTGCCTGCCTCGGCCTCCCAAAGTGCTGGGACTACAGGTGTGAGCCACCTCGCCTGGTGAGGATAGCATTTTTATCAAAGGAAGGGGCAGTAGGAATCCAGGGAAAAGCCCTGTGCACCAATGAGAATATGTAATTACAATTTTAAAAAAATATTGTTTGGAATACAAAGTGAGACGTCTCTCCCACTTATTTATGATTTTTTTTTTTCCAATAAAGGAGCAAGCAGGACTTTGAAACAAAAAGTTTACATGAAAATTTTTAATGTCATTGCCTTCCGCCCACCCACTGGTGACTTATATACAGCATATCTTAGTGGAAGGGGCACAGAAAACTTTGGCCTTTTTGCTTAAGGGCATTTGATAATAGTAATTGTTTGTTAATTTCATTTGCTTGAAGCTAATTCTCAAGTTCTCAGGTCATTTAGGGCAATCTTCAACTGCTGCATTGCTGATAACAGCAGTGTTTCTCAAAATGTAGACCATTGATCACATCTGCTCATTTGAGTCTTCAAAGATGCAGATTCCAAGTCTCATTACAGATTTGTTGAATCAGAGTCTCTGTCGATACTACCTCTTAGTTCTGAGCACTTTCCCAAGGTTCGAGGCTGTCATGATGCACACACTTAAGTCTGAAGACCAGCATATTGGCACCTATAGTCTCCTGGCAAAGGCTTTGCTTTCATGAAGAACAAACATTTTATTCCTGTCCTCCTTCCCCCATCCCACTCTGTTTTTAACCCATTTATGGAATATTCTTACAGAACTTCTAACAATAAATTTCCCATTAAAAATGATCTACTTCGAATGGAATAAACATTCTTTTTAGGGCAGAAATCCAATACAGGACCTTTGGGAAACCACAGCTTTCTCTGTTGATCTCCAGTAGGCATAATGGACAGTTTCTCCCCTTAAAAGAAATGTGCTTACAGACTTAAAAACCTCTCTTTAAACAGTTTCAAAAATCAGATTCGCTGCCTCGTGCATCCACATTATCCCAAGCAGACACCTGCAAATGTACCAAATGGAAAGCCTACAAGAAGAAGGTGAAATTCAGGTTCATTTTGTACATCCTTCATCCGTGCTTCTTTACTGTGCGTTCTTCTTTTGCATTTGTTTCCCTGGCACACATTTTTCCTTTTACTCAACCACCTCCCTATACCCCTTTCTACATTTATTTTAAGCAAATATTTAGGCTTTGAGGCTAAAAGACTATTCAGACCATTTACAATGAAGCCCAGGACTCAGAAGGATTAGCAAGGGGGAGGAAGAGGTGAAAGCCAGGCTCTCCCTGGTGCATTTGAAGAAGACTGGGTTTGCTAGGAGAAATGTAATGATCAAAACTCACATTCCAGTGGGAGGCTCCGTGAGAAAACATCATTCCAAATGTGTAGTGGATAAATTACCCAGAGTTACGGGGGGAAAAAACCCCTCCTGGCTACAGCAAGTTACGTAGGCTATGAATTATTTTATTGAACAGCATTAAGTGCTTTCCTGTTGGAAAATGAGGAACTTATTAATTATTTTAAGTTTGAAGTAATTAAGTCAGTCACTGTCAGGCTGACACGGCTTTCTCAGCAGGTGGTTGGATTCATTCAGCAAAGCGAAGGATTTTTCCCATATGCTGGGCTACAGGTGAGGCAGTTGGTAAATACGTGACACCTTTTAATTATACCTCATTGCAATATGTAGCTTGTCTTATGAATTATTTGATCATTTGTTGCTCTCTCATGAAAGAGAAGACATTGTTGAGTTTCCCTAGTATGAATGTAGAAGGAGGAATGGAGGAGTGTCTGAGTTCACGGAAAGGAGAAAAATCACCTCTGTGGTAGGTACTTTTCCAGATCATTTTAGGGCCTGACCTGCATGTGACTTCCTATTGTAAGTTCTGGGAAAGTTTCTGTCTCCACCGGCTAGCAGTTGTGAGAAAGGTTTTCTAGCAGGCCACATCAGGACTGGATAGTAGGAATGACTGAAAAGCTGTCTCTAGCTGACCTCCCTTCTGGGCTTTTCCTGGAAGCCTTCCTGGTGACCAGCTGCCTAGCTAGATTCCAGGTGCATGAAGGAGAGTCTATTGACATGGACAAGAGATAGGGTAGAAGACAGCGGTTCCCCAGCAAAGTTCCCATCCTCAAGCCTGGAAAATCATGGCCCTAAATGGGAACAGGCATTCTTGTTTTCACACCCAAAAGTTGCCTTTTGGCTTGCTATGCCCCATCCTGTACCCATATAAACCCCAAACCCCAGGATCCACGAACAGATTAACAGAAGAATAGAAGAATGACAGAGAAAGAGAGAGGAGAAGAAGCATCTGAACCTAGAGAGGAGTTTGGCTGGGGATGGTGGGAGGGGAGATCAGCTTCTGGGTGGTGAAACTCTAGACAAAGATTATTTTCCCACTCCATCCCCTTTCCAGATCTCCATCCATCCACTGACAGCCACCACCATCACTCAATAAAACCCCCAAATTCACCATCCTTCAAGTCCATGTGTGACTTGATTTTTCCTGGACACTGGACAAAATCTCAGGATACAGAAAGCTATCACACTGGCCCTCTGCCCTCACAAAAGGGCAGAGGGTCCACTGAGCTGTTTAACACTTAAGCCATTGGCGGATGGCTTAAAGAGCACACTGTAACACACACCCACTTGGGCTTCTGGAGTCACAGTCGCCTGCCCCTAGACTTGAGCGGAGCTTGAGCGGAGCCCAGAAGTGCTTGACGCAGCTCCTGCACCTGCCTGTCGGCATGATCCCCTGCCGTAAGGAATTTGAGTGCATGAACAGAAGAACCACAGCCCTGTCACATGCCCTGTGACGGGGTCAGGGAACTCACCCATTTCACTCTGAGCTTACATTTGCTTCATAGAGGAACAGGGCCAAAAGATGGAAAAATGGAGGCTGAACAGAAATTTGCAGCTGGAGAGATTGACTTCAACATGGCTGCAAAAGTTTTCCAAGATTTTTATCTTAAAAGGCTCAAAGGTCCCCTTTCATAGCAGTAAGTTTCCAACACTTTCTTCCATCAATTTGATAAGGATGAGAACAAATTTGTCTTTGTCATTCCTACCCAATGTTCCGCACCCGTACCACCCCCAATCCGATGGCAAGTGCCTACACCCCTATCAGCCCTCTGTGTAACAGAGCATGTTTGTATCCTCAGGTTGCAACATGTTGCTCATTTGTCTCTGGTCCTCCCGTGTTTGGGAAATTTTCTTTTTTGGACTCAAAACTTATTTGTTCTTCCTCTGTGCCTTCTGCAGGATAATAGCTAATTTAATAATGACATTTGTATTAATGTGTTTCTCTAGTCACTCATTTATTTAACCACTATTAATTGACTGCCTACTTTATGCCCTGTGGAAATTATACACAAAACAAATGTGTTTCCTCCCTCCTAGAACTTATCTTCTTATGTGAAAAGAAATCTTTCCTGGCTCCCATATGTAGAGACCTGAACTTTGTCCTCAAATTCAAGAGGGCAAGAAGTATTATATTAACTTTAAAAATATTCATGTAACTTCAAATTCAATTCCTTATCTTGTTAAGTTGGTAGAAAATTCAATCTAAGTGACTTTTATTGTAATGATCTATAGTATATTTATACACAGAGATAGGAAACCAGAGTAGGCCTCTTCATCCCCTGTAATACAGAATTCTCTCTACAAAATATAAATAATTTAGTGGCCACTGTAGGGAAAGGGGAAAGAGTACAACATGGAAGGGAAGCGTACAAGTTTCTTCCACCTTCTGGGTGGGGAACAGGGGCAGGGAAGGGCAGGGGTAGGGAGAGGGAACCCTCAGCGCTGTGAAGATGGGGGACACAGTGAGTGGCTGTAGAGGGGGACCACAGGCTGGAGGTACAAGGTCTGGGGCCTGAGTGGAGCCCCTGAGGTTGGTGTTTGTGGTGAGAAGAGTAAACCAGTCTGGGAGTCATCAATTGAAGGAAAGCAAAGACCAGGGAGCGGCAGAGTGACTTCCTGTGAATGCTTCTAAGGAACCCTACAGCGGTTGTGAGGCATGGAGGAGCCCAGTCAGGAGCAGGGCAGGACTGGAGCGAGGGAGAAAGAGATCCAGGAGAGAGGAGGAGGACCAGCTGACTGTGGGGATAAGGGTGGGAGAGGTGACTGTTGGCACAAGTACCTTACCCAAATGTCCCTAGGCCCTCAGCCCAGAAAGATAAATACACGCACACACACACCCTTAGAAACCACATCTTTTTTCTTAGTGGGGACACGCTGCCCACAGTCCTACCCAATGCCCAGAACCCAACTGCAGCTCTGGTCTGGTCCTGCTGGTCATTTAAATACACACCAAACCTCCTGCCCTCCATTCACAGCTGCTGCCTAGAGTCCCCTGCCTCAGCTGCTCAGGGCCCGACCCACTTGCTCCCTTTCTCTGACATAACTTCAAACTCACCCTTTGTCCACGTAGGTTGCACCTCTTGGAAAAAGCGGTGGGGGCACAAGAGGACCACAGAGAAGGGGATGGCCATGGTCTTCAACAAGGAAGATGAGTAAAGGCAGGTTTGAAGCTGGGAGAACAGCTGCGTAGGCTCTAGGGGGCCCCCATCTCTTTGGGGAATCAGTCCTCAGACCCTGGTCCAGACTCTATTCTCAGAGTCCACAGTAGGGACTCCCACCTCTCATGTGATTACCAGAGATGACGGCACCAGTGAGCTGAGGATGAGACAGTACTAGGGCCGAGAGGAAGGAAGCAGGCTGGTAGGGCTGGGGAGAAGAGGCAGAGCCACGAGTGCACTGCAGAGCAGGTGAGATCTTAGCAAGGGACCACGCACAAGGTCGTGAATGTCCTTGAGCTGAACAGCAAAAAGATGAAGGAAAATAAGAAGATATTTGATAATTGGATGACAACCCAAGAATTCTTAACCCAAGGCACAAATCACCAGATGGCTCTAGAGCATATAATTCATTATCAGTGACTATTGCTTTATTTTTTCTGCATATGAACTTTAAAATGAACACTCTCATGGTAGTAGAAAATCGTGTCTTGCTCAGTGCAGCAAGTTTCTGTATATAAGATAAATATAGTCATCAAGTTTATAGTCAAAGCTCATAAACTCCACAACTCTGGGTATAATAGTTCCATTTTAACAGTAGAAAACCACTCTATTATTTTGAAAGACAATAATAACAAATAACCTTTTTCCAGATTTAAAAAATTGGTTATCTTTTTTGATTATCTTTCACATAGTGTTTAAATGAAAATGGAATTATTTAGCCTACTTTCCCAGAATAATTTATTTAAATTACATTCATTTAAAAAGTTAAACATGCTTTTTTTCTGCCAAAAACACACATCCAACTGCCAATTTGTATTTGTAGTGAAACTGTATTTTGTAATGTTACCTTGCTGACTATGTTTTATATAAGTGACCACTAATAAATTATTTAAGTCAAGGTTTCAACTCAAATCCATCAAACTCTTTGGTCAAAGATTTAATATGGATAAACTAACCAGCAGTATTCAGAGTTGGATTACAGCTATGAGCATTTTCCTGGTTAAGCTTCCCAAGATACTGTATAAAGGTTTTAACAGAAGGCATAATGTTACACAGTTTAATGTATGTTTGTAAATATTGCTGTCCATTGGAAGAATTCACATGCACAGGAAATTTAGATGAAGTAAACTCGTGCTTTGCAAATTTGAAGGTACAGACTTTTGTAAGTAAGTTCATAAGGTGGCGATCAGGCTATAAACATTAAGTAAAATGAAGTTAAAATAAATTACTTTCTATTTGGTGTGTTTTGAGGTGATCCTTCATCTTGCAGTAGTACCTCTAAAACAAACACCTATTACAGTGTTAAAATTTTTTAAAAAAACATATGTAACGTGTTTGGATTTGCTTACTTGACCCTGTGGAAAACCTCACACCAATGGGCATGCTGGGTAGATCTGGCCTTTGTTGGGCTCTGCCAAAAACTTATGAACTGAAATGTAAAACAATCTCTTGCTCTATTCTCTTGCATTTCCATTAGAACATCCTATTATACTTATTTCTAAAATTTAATTATTTCTAAAGTCTACATTTTTATTACTCATCATCACAAAGCAAAGGTGCAATGTATGTACAATATTAAAAGAAAGTCACACACACGAAAACACTTAGAATAATGGCTTTTCTGGTGTACACATATAGTTTGGAAAATGCAAAAATCCAAACACAGAACTTTATGAAGTAAAACAGTCACCAAATCGAGGCAAGTACAATCGAGGCAAGAATTTCTAAGAGTGAATACTACAATAAACCCAGAGTGGGAAGTCAAGTCATTCCTAAAAGCCTTGGGAGAGAAGTTCTTGGCTTCTTACCAAATCATAATATACGAGTGGATGTCAGTTCTGCTTATGCTAAGGACGAGCCTTCTGCTTATAGGATTTGCACAATTGAGAAAATATTTCTGAATTCATGACAGAAAAAAGCAGCTTTCTTTAAAGGAGAAATCATGTTGCATAAGTCCAGGATGCTAAAAGATAGTGTATATATTGAACTCTACAAAAAACTATATATGCCTTTCAATAAACAAATATTTATTATCTATTATTTTCTGTGTTATCCATGTAGAACATTGCACTAGCTGTCCTTTATTTTTTGTTTCATTTCTATTTTGAGCCAGTATTTCCTTATAACAAACTAAATTACGTAAAGAAATGTAAAAGCAGTAGAAAAAGTCAATCTGTAGACAGAGTCTTTTAAGTCTGAACTTTGTGGACTGCAGGATATTGGCAACTAGCAACCTATATCCCATTAAACATGTTAATTCCTAATTTCTCAGAAAACAATTAATGCTGATGTATAGAACCTTCAAGTTAGAACCACCACAACCTCAAAAATGCTCTGAAATGCAGCCATGTAATTATCATCCCACATGGGCAACATTTAAAACTTTTACTCACTTTCTATTAACAAGATGGAATCATAGCACATTTTATATTTTCAAAAATATTGGAGAAATTTGAACTGGGCAGAGCCCACTGCACCTTGGAAAAACTGCTGTAGCCCAACTGCCTGTCTAGATTCCTCATCTCTGGGCAGGGCATCTCTAAAACAAATGCAGTAGCCCAGTCAGTGGCTTATAAATCAAACTCCCCTCTCTCTGAAATGGAGCACCTGGGGGAAGGGGTGGTTGTGGCCACAGCTTCAGCAGACTTAAACATTGCTGTCTGCCAGCCCTGAAGACAGCAGTGGATCTCCCAGCACAGTGCTGGAGCTCTGCTAAGGGACAGACCGCCTCCTCAAGTGGGTCCCTGACCCCCATGCCTCCTGACTGGGAGATACCTCCCAGCAGGGGTTGACAGATACCTCATACAGGAGAGCTCTGGCTGGCAGTTGGCAGGTGTCCCTCTGGGACGAAGCTTCCAGAAGAAGGAACAGGCAGCAATCTTTGCTGTTCTGCAGCCTCTGCAGGTGATACAGGCAAACAGGGTCTGGAGTGGACCTCCAGCAAACTCCAGCAGACCTGCAGCAGAGGGACATTACTGTTAGAAGGAAAACTAACAAACAGAAAGGGATAGCATCAACATCAACTAAAAGGACGGGCACACAGAAAGTCCATCTGAAGCTCACCAGCATCAAAGATCAAAGGTAGATAAATCCATGAAGATGGGAAGAAAACCAGTGCAAAAAGAAACCAGTGCAAAAAGACTGAAAATTCCAGAAACCAGGATGCTTCTTTTCCTCCAAAGGATCACAACTCCCTTCCAGCAAGGGGGCAAAATTGGACAGAGAATGAGTTTGACAAGTTGACAGAAGTAGGCTTCGGAAAGTGGGTAATAACAAACTCCTCCAAGCTAAAAGAGCATGTTCTATCACAATGCGAGAAAGCTAAGAACCTTGAAAAAAGGTTAGAGGAATTGCTACCTAGAATAAACAGTTTAGAGAACACAAATGACCTGATGGAACTGGAAAACACAGCAGAATAACTTCATGATGCATACACAAGTATCAATAGCTGAATCAATCAAGTAGAAGAAAGGATATCAGTGACTGAAGATCAACTTAATGAAATAAAGGGTGAAGCCAAGATTAGAGAATAAAGAATGAAAAGAAGCAAACAAAGCCACCAAGAATTATGGGACTATGTGAAAAGACCAAATATACATTTGATTGGTGCACCTGAAAGTGACGGGGAGAATGGAACCCAGCTGGAAAACACACTTCAGGATATTACCCAGGAGAACTTTCCTAACCTAGAAAGACAAGCCAACATTCAAATTCAAGAAATAGTGAGAACACCACAAAGATATTCCTTGAGAAGAGCAACCCCAAGACACATAATTGTCAGATTCACCAAGGTTGAATTGAAGGAAAAAATGTTAAGGGCAGCCAGAGAGAAAGGTCAAGCTACACACAAAGGGAAGCCCATCAGACTAACAGCAGATCTCTCAGCAGAAACCCTACAAGCCAGAAGAGAATGGGGGCCAATACTCAACTTTCTTTTTTTTTTTTTTTTTTGAGACACAGTTTCACTCTTGTTACCCAGGCTGGAGTGCAATGGCACGATCTCGGCTCACCGCAACCTCCGCCTCCTGGGTTCAGGCAATTCTCCTGCCTCAGCCTCCCGAGCAGCTGGGACTACAGGCACGTGCCACCATGCCCAGCTAATTTTTTGTATTTTTAGTAGAGACAGGGTTTCACCATGTTGACCAGGATGGTCTCGATCTCTTGACCTCGTGATCCACCCGCCTCGGCCTCCCAAAGTGCTGGGATTACAGGCGTGAGCCACCACGCCCGGCCGCAACTTTCTTAAAGAAAAGAATTTTCAACTGGAATTGCATATCCAGACAAATTAAGCTTCATAAGCAAAGGAGAAATAAAATCCTTTACAGACAAGCAAATGTTGAGAAATTTTATCACTGCCAGCCCTGCCTTACAAGAGCTCCTGAAGAAAGCACTAAACATGAAAAAGAACAACTTGTACCAGCCACTGCAAAAACATATCAAATTGTAAAGACCATTGAGACTATGAAGAAACTGCATCAACTAATGGGCAAAATAACCAGCTAGCATCATGATGACAGGATCAAAATCACACCTAACAATATTAATCTTAAACATAAACAAAGTAAGTGGCCCAATTAAAAGACACAGACTGGCAAATTGGATAAAGAGTCAAGACCCATTGGTGTGCTGTATTCGGGAGACCCATCTCACATGCGAAGACACACATAGGCTCAAAATAAAGGGATGGAGGAAGATTTACCAAGCAAATGGAAAGCAAAAAAAAAAAAAAGCTGGAGTTGCAATCCTAGTCTCTGATATACAGACTTTAAACCAACAAAGATCAAAAGAGACAAAGAAGGGCATTATATAATGGCAAAGGGATTGATGCAGCAAGAAGAGCGAACTATCCTAAATATATATGCACCCAATACAGGAGCACCCAGATACATAAAGCAAGTTCTTAGATTCCAAGAAAGAGACTTAGACTCCCACCCATAATAGTGGGAGACTTTAACACCCCACTGTCAATATTAGACAGATCAATGAGGCAGAAAATTAACAAGGACATTCAAGACTTGAACTCAGCTCTGGACCAAGTGGACCTAATAGACATTATAGAACTCTCCACCCCAAACTGATAGAATATACATTCTTCTCAGCATCACATCACACTTATTCTAAAATTGACCACATAATTTGAAGTAAAACACTCCTCAGCAAATGCAAAAGAATGGAAATCATAACAAACAGTATCTCAGACCACAGCGTAATCAAATTAGAACTCAGAATTAAGAAACTCACTCAAAAAACTGAACAACCTGCTCCTGAATGACTACTTGGTAAATAATGAAATGAAGGCAGAAATAAAGAACTTCTTTGAAACCAATGAGAACAAAGACACAATGTACCAGAATCTCTGGAACACAACTACAGCAGTGTTTAGGGGGAAATTTATAGCACTAAATGCTCACAAGAGAAAGTAGGAAAGACCTAAAATTCACACCCTAACATCACAATTTAAAGAATTATAGAAGCAAGAGCAAACAAATTCAAAAGCTAGCAGAAGACAAGAAATAACTAAGATCAGAGCAGAAATGAAGGAGATAGAGACACGAATGACCCTTCAAAAATATCAATGAATCCAGGAGCTGGTTTTTGGAAAAGATTAAGACAGACCACTAGCCAGACTAATAAAGAACAAAAGAGAGAAGAATCAAATAGACACAATAAAAAATGATAAAGGGGATATCATCACTGATCCCACAGAAATACAAACTACCATCAGAGAATGCTATAAACACCTCTACGCAAATAAACTAGAAAATCTAGAAGAAATGGATAAATTCCTGGACACATACACCCTCCCAGGACTAAATCATGAGAAGTTGAATCTCTGAATAGACAAATAACAAGTTCTGAAATTGAGGCAGTAGTTAATAGACTACCAACCAAAAAAAGGCCAGGACCAGAAGGATTCATAGCTGAGTTTGAAGAGAGGTACAAAGAAGAGCTGGTACCATTCCTTCTGAAACTATTCCAAACAATTGAAAAAAAGAGTCTCCTCCCTAACTCATTTTATGAGACTAGCATCATCCTGATACCAAAACCTGGCAGTGACACAACAAGAAAAGAACATTTCAGGTCAATATCCCTAATGAACATCAATGCAAAAATGCTCAATAAAATACCGGCAAACCAAATCCAACAGCACATCAAAAATCTTATCCACCACGATCAAGTTGGCTTATCCCTGGGATGCACGGTTGGTTCAACATATGCAAATCAATAAACATAATCCATCATATAAACAAAACCAATGACAAAAACCACATGATTATCTCAATAGAAGCAGAAAAGGCCTTTGATAAAATTCAACACCACTTCATGCTAAAAACTCTCAATAAACTAGGTACTGAAGGAACATATCTGAAAATAGTCAGAGCTATTTATGACAAATCCACAGCCAATATCATACTGAATGTGCGAAAGCTGGAAGCATTCCCTTTAAAAACCAGCACAAGACAAGGATACCCTCTCTCACCACTCCTATTCAACACAGTATTGGAAGTTCTGGCCAGGGTAATCAGGCAAAAGGAAGAAATAAAGGTATTCAAACAGGAAGAGAGGAAGTCAAATTGTCTCTGTTTGCAGACGACGTGATTGTGTATTTAGAAAACCCCAGTGTCTCAGCCCAAAATTTCTTTAAGTTGATAAGCAACTTCAGCAAAGTCTCAGGATACAAAATCAATGTGCAAAAATCACAAGCATTCCTATACACTAACAAATAGAGGATCAAGTCATGAGTGAACTCTCATTCACAATTGCTACAAAGAGAATAAAATACCTAGAAATACAATTTACAAGGGATGTGAAGGATCTCTTCAAGCAGAACTTCAAATCACTGCTCAAAGAAATGAGAAGACACAAACAAATGGAAAAACATTCCATTCTCATGGATAGGAAGAATCAATATCATGAAAATGGTCATAATGCCCAAAGTAATTTATAGATTCAGTGCTATCCCCATCAAGCTACCACTGACTTTCTTCACAGAATTGGAAAAAAGCTACTTTAAACTTCATGTGTAATCAAAAGAGAGTGCATATAGCCAAGACAATTGTAAGCAAAAACAACAAAGCTGTAGGCATCATGCTACCTGACTTTGAGCTATACTACAAGCTACAGTAACCAAAACAGCATGGTACTGGTACCCAGAGAGATATATAGACCAATGGAACAGAACAGAGGCCTCAGAAGTAACATCACACATCTACAACCATCTGATCTTTGACAGACCTGACAAAAGCAAGCAATGGGGAAAGGATTTTCTATTTAAAAAATGGTGTTGGGAATACTGGCTAGCCATATGCAGAAAGCTGAAACTGGACCCTTACCTTACACCTTATACAAAAATAAACGCAAGATGGATTAAAGAATAAAATGTAAGACCTAAAACTATAAAAACCCTAGATGAAAACCTAGACAATACCATTCAGGACATAGGCATGGGTAAAGTCTTCATGACTAAAACACCAAAAGCAATGGCAACAACAGCCAAAATTGACAAATGGGACCTAATTAAACTAAAGAGCTTCTGCACAGCAAAATAAACTATCATCTGAGTGAATAGGCAACCTACAGAATGGGAGAAAACTTTTGCAATCTATCTGTCTGACAAATATCTAATATCCAGAATCTAGAAAGAACTTAAATGAATTTACAAGAAAAAGACAAAAAACTCCATCAAAAAGTGGTTGAAGGATATGAAAAGGTAATTCTCAAAAGAAGACATTTATGCAGCCAACAAACATATGAAAAAAAGCCCATCATCACTGGTCATTAGAGAAATGCAAAACGAAATCACAATGAGTTATAATGACGATCATTAAAAGTCAGGAAACAACAGATGCTGGAGAGGATGTGGAGAAATAGGAATTGCTTTTACACTGTTGGTGGGAGTGTAAATTAGTTCAACCATTGTGGAAGACACTGTGGTGATTCCTCAAAGATCTAGAACCAGAAATACCATTTGACCCAGCAATCCCATTACTGGGTATATACCAAAGATTATAAATCATTCTACTATAAAGACACATGTACAAGTATATTTATTGCAGCACTGTTCACAGTACTAAAGACTTGGAACCAACCCAAATGCCCATCAATGATAGACTGGATAAAGAAAACGTGGCACATCTACACCATGGAATACTATGTAGCCATAAAAAAAAGGATGAGTCCATGTCCTTTGCAGGAACATAAATAAAGCTGGAAACCATCATTCTCAGCAAACTGATACAAGAACAGAAAACCAAACACCACATGTTCTCACTCACATGGGAGTTGAATAACGAGAACACATGGACACAGGGAGGGGAACATCACACACTGGGACCTGTTGGGGGTGGGGAGCTAGGGGAGGGATAGCATTAGGAGAAATACCTAATGTAGATGACCAGTTGATGGGTGCAGCAAACCACCACAGCATGTGTATACCTATGTAACAAACCTGCACGTTCTGCACATGTATCACAGAACTTAAAGTATAAAAATAAAAAATATTGGAAATAAATTGACATTTGGCTAGGCATTTTCTTGAAAACGGAGCTAGGTAATCATCAAATTTAGCAAATCTTCCTTTCCCTAAAAAGGAAACAAAGTAGCCATGAATACTGTGATGCTAACATTGGTTTACATTTTGGAAATCTTTTAAAGGCACTGCTGTCTGAAAAGTGACGTCTCTTTTGGTGTTTAGAGGAGGCCGACATTGAGTGCACCACTTGCCTTTCTATGGGTAGATACTTTCATATCTTTCATAATGACTGTGTATTCATATTGCTGAAATGTGGCTTTCTGTCTGAGCTAAAGTTCAAGGACGGTTTTGAATTGGACACATCATGGACTAAAATCGAGAAGATAAAAAGAGACTTTTATTTGCAACTGGGACAAAATAGACATTTGCAACAAAATTAAATGTTTGGTTTAGGTTGACCTCTCGTGGATGGTAATTCTCATTTTCTCGTTGAATTGGTAGACTTTGCTTAAGTGAGGTGCAGAACGAAATGACCCTGGAGACTAGATTACCTCTTCACTTTGGAAATGGCATTTACCTCAAACCAGTTTTGAGATGAATTTGTGGTAAGATGATAGAACGCCTGGAAACATTTGCACACTTGGTAGAGAGAATGCAGATAAACAGAGATGCCAAATTCAGAAAACAAATTCTATCCCATTACCAGTGAATTCAGAAAAAAAAAATTAGTTATCTAATTAGCACAAGTTTAATATAGAGATTTGACATTAGTGTTGCCTAAAAGTAAAGAATGATTTGGTTTCCTTTTGTATTCTTTAATTAAAGAAAATTTAAGAATGTTTTTTCCTTTGTAAGAATTGTGTTTAAAAAAATAAAAGCAGTCAATCAATCAGCCAACCAGCCAAACAAACAAGCAAAAAATCAAGCATTTTCAACCCAAAAGCACTCAAGGTCCACTGAGGAGAGGGGGTATGATTTTGGCATTTTGGCCCTGTGTGCAGTGGCTTTCATACGGGTTCTGTGATGCCTGCCATCTTTCACCCCAATGAAAATGATGTCATTTGCTTGCGATTATAGACTCCTATTGATTTCCAATTTTCACCAGGCATGTTCAAATCCCTTGGGCTCTGGGCGTTTGTAGATTCTTATCAGTCTTGCAGGGAGGAAACAATGTGGTAATATAATTGGCACAGTGTAGCAATAAGACTCCTGTTGTACTTTCAATTTAGTTTTTTATTGCAATATCTTGATTACATATGTTGTCATATATATTTAGAATTATATGTATCCATATCTGTATATCTGTTGTGTGTGTGTAAATACACACACATGTATTTAGCATTTAACACTAGTAGACTCAAAAAATTTTTCAAAGACCAGACTAAATTTTAGTAAAGTCAGGGCTTATCAAACACACACACACACACACACACACACACACACACACACACACGTGCATACCAGTAGTACCCCGGGTAAATTAGGCTGTGTCATATTACTATTTTAGCTTGCTGTGACTTCTAACTCTAGAGTAATCATTGGTCCACAATTACACTGCAGCTACTGTCTCAAGAGCTATTTCTGTGGGGGAATCTGCATTCAGCAAGTGTTTATCTTATGTAGTACAGTGCCACCAAACAGTTCTGAGCTGTTACCAAAAAGTCATCCCTTAGGAAGCACACTTCACAACTGTAGTATGTAACATGCAATTACTTTCTTTTTATCATAAAATGTCAGAGTGACACTTTTATTTGATCTAGGAAAAGGACTTTCTAACAATTCCAATTTTTTTCCTGAGGTTGTACGTTCTAAATTTAGGTTCATGTTCTAACTTACCAATTAATACAGATCATGTGTGCTAAACCTTAGAATCACACTAAACGTTAAGGTGATTTGTCAAAATTTGGAAGAAATGTAAATGCCTACCTTTCAATTTGTCTCTGAAAGAGTGGATACTAGTAATTGCTTTAGGGAGCTGACCAGGATGAAAGAAAGTAAGCAATTTTAATTTCTTCTTTATAGGATTGTTACAAAGTCACTGCTTTTGATGGTGCCTCCCCATATGCTTAAGCATTGTGCTGAAGCTCCATTAGAGACAGTGCACCCTTTGATCCAGTTACTGCAATGCGTGTGCTGTTATGTGAAGAGCATGACAAATCTGTATGGTTTCCAATCTTTCTCTTTATTTCCTTTTACACAAACTTAGAGAGGAAAAACAAATCTCTGGTAAAAACAAATGTAGCAGTATTGTAATATTCTTGTAGTCTTGTGATTAAAGAAAAAGAAAAAAAAACCTCTGCATTTTAGATGGAAGTACAAACAAAATTATTTATTTGTGTCTGCATGTAACCTTTATTTTTACTTTCTGATCATTCTACTGAGACTGGGTTTCAGTGGAGTCCCCAAGGTAATGGAGCCTGGTGGCTAATCCATTGAGCCATACAAACTCCATCTGCTTACTCACTTTGACATTTTAATAATATCCCATTTGGACCTTTGTTCAATTTTGCTTTGTGTGCTACATCTTTGTTTTAACATTATAGCTGAAATAATTTATTATAATGAATACTATCAAATATCACTAATTAAAACATACAGAGAGATTTTGTGTATTTCCACTCTGTATACTTTCCATGGAAAATGGACCCATTAAAATTTGTCAATGGACCATCAAATTGCCCTCTTAATTATTGTTCATTGTGTATTTTACTTGGAATAAAAGAAAAAGTATGCCATTTTATAAAAAGTAATATCCTATCTTATTTCCATCTTACTTTAAAATTTCTTGTACGAATTTTTTCTCAAAAAATACAGTAATAGATTAATCTAATGATACAGTACAGTAGGATAGTTTCAAACACAACTGCTGATGATGGAAGTAATATTAAATGCTAGCTTATTTTTGTTTTATAAATATGTGATTTCTTTAAAGGAAGATTGATTATGACCTACTATTTATATACATAAATCATACAAATTGTGACAGACTTGTAACATGCTGTATGTGTTGCCCTCCAGGACCTGACTATACTCAGCATATGTCACGGTCAAAAACTTATTAACTATTATTGATTAATTAATATATTTCTTCTCATTCATACCAATATACTAAGGAATATCATAATGGAAGAATTAAGACTTAAACATGCATTAGAAGATCCCCAAAATATTTAGTCAAATCTTAGTAGGACATGAAGTACACAAAAATACTGTAATGTAACCTAGATTTTGCAGAAGACACAGATGGTAAAGCAAGTGATACATCATTTGCAGGATGTTAAGTTGCAAACAGAAAGTTAAGCACGATCCAGACTGTAAAGCAATGTAGGAGTCCAAGTGTGAAAAGATTTAAATAATAGAACAGTAACATGCAACATATTTTCTCTTTTTCCCAAGGAGTCTCCATTTCAAGAATTTATCGGTAAATGCTGCTCTAATAAAATACTGAGTATAGCTTGAATTTACAAAGTGCTCTTTAGAATGTAATAACCTTTTACACACATTATCTCATTTAATCTTCTTGACAACACTATGAGGCCAGTATCCCTCTACTTAGACTTAACAGATGTGAAAAAGGCAGCTCAGGGAGGTTAAGTGGCCTGTGAAATGTCACTTGGCTAGTAAGTGGTGGAGCAGAATCTCAATTCAAGCTTGTGATCCCAAGCTTTAGTACTCTGAATTTCACCACCATCACAGTCTGAGCAACATCTTGGGCCCGTAACTTGTGCCCACATCTCAGGGCCGATTCATTTATTTCAGTCATCTTTACAATATATACTAATGGCCATAGTGTTAGCAACTGTCCAGAGATCTTATATAGATCAGTCATGCAGATAGTAAATACATGCATTTACTGTACCAAGTTCATTAGTTCTATCATACATTAAAAATCTTTAGAATAAAAATGAGATGGAGGGGTGGGATATTAATCAGACAACATGATCACTGAAGAGACAGCTCACCTGTGTAATGGAGAAGTAATGCAGAATGGAGGAATAAAATACAGGCTTTGGAGTTGCACAAATCCAGGTTCTGATTATGAATCTTACATATACTAGCTGAATTTGAGCAAGCTAAGTTATCTCTATGAGCTTTAGACAACCTCCTTATCTGTAAACCACAGTGGTTTTTTTAAGAATGAAATACCTGTAGGGTTATTGCCACATTATAAGCACTCAATAAAAGTTATTGTTATTAATGCAATTCAGACATTGCATCTAAGCATCACATTTACTTCGACTGGAAAGTTTCAGGGGACATAATTTTAATAATGAAATCATAAATAAAGATTAAAACCATTGTTATCATTTTACTAAATATTTTAAATACTTGAAGTACTAGATATTAATCAGGCTATTTTCTGGGTAGTTGGGAAACATTCATGATTCATATCTAAAATTACACTTAACAAAGAAAATTGTCAAGAATGTATTCAGGAATAAAATATGGTCAGTGACAGAAAATTATAATTATAGCATTTAAGAGCAGATAGGTTAGGCATGGTTGCTCATGCCTATAATCCTAGCACTTTGGGAGGCTGAGGTGGGAGTATTGCTTGAGCTGAGGAGTTCAAGACCAGCCTGGGCAACATAGCAAGACTTTGTCTCTTAAAAATGAAAACAAAAACAAAGAAGGAAGTTGTAAATGCCTATGCTAAAAAATAAAAAAAAAAAAAGGTAGAAAATAATACTAATAAAACAATAAAAATGGGGAAGTCAAATTATATTTGATTTTATGAGCATAATGATGATAATTAATTCAAAAGTGAACAAATATCAGGAGGTACCCAAAGGCGTTAAGGGTGCCAAATTTTTATATTGAGAAACACTATCATTAGGTCATGCCAACAGTTGAACTAAAATAAGCAAAGAACAGGAAAACAGCTGTCACAACCATAATGTATACTTTATCTGTAAACATTTAATTCTAAAATTTAAGACTGGTCAATTGATAGCAAGCATCCTATTATGATGGAAGCTTCAGTTCTCTCATGAGAAGAATCCAGATGGCAACTGATGGTAAATCATTCAATTTTATGTATATTCATTGGGTTTTGTAATGGTATAACTTATGAATGACTAACACTATATCTGGGTTGAATTGGCTCCACCAAATTATGAGACTGTAGGTGGACGCAACTCAGCATCTTCAGTTTGAATCTAATAGGTAATAACTGATGAGGTAAATAAAAAGTCTTCCCTATATATTTAACACTAGCTGTTTCTGTTTGCATGTAATATAGGTGACCAATAGATAATTAAAATTACATGGAAAAAATCCAAGAAACCAGAGAAGATGAAATGTCATTAGCTATAAGATGAAAAAGAAAAGATAAAGATGTACATGAAGAAAAGCTAAAGGGACAAGGTCGGAGAGATAAGAAATCTGTCTGACCTCAATTGTAAGAGCAAAAACAACATCCTCAGAGACCAGGAGGAAAGAACAAATGTGAAAAAGATGAAAAAGACAGAGAGCCAGAAATATAACTCTGGAATCATAACAGGAAAAGTTATCTTCAGTTCCATCAGTTTATCTTTTTAAATATAGCCAATTCACAAATTAAGTAGACTAGTAGAGATAAAAGTAATCCTCTTGAATTCCAAAGATGATAGAAGTTAAACAACATTTTGGGAAAAAAATATTGTTAATCTTGGTAAAAGCTTCAATGAAAGAACCAACAGAATGTTTTTTCTTTGCAGAAATACTTATAAACTAAAAAGAGATTTGAAGAGCATTCAAGTAAACACAAGTGCAGACTCAGTTGACAATCCCCAGATCATTAGATTAATTCATCACCTAGCAAAGGTCAAGTAATTAAAATGTAGAGGGAATAATGTCCTTTAAGAGTCTAAGGAGATGAAAAATGTCTGATATTAACATAGTTTTTTAAAATGTTAGCTCCAGTTGCAGTATTTCAAAATATAGTAACATTTCAATTGAGTAGTAATTCCAGTTAATCAGAGTCTCTTATCTTGAAAAAAAAATAGGTGGGGAAAATTTTCAAGCCAGTACACTCATACAGAAGTGACTTTAGTATGCTTTTGGACAAATCACCTCCTCCCTCTTTATCTCAATATAGGCAGCTCCAGACTGATATGTTCCAAAACTCATCTCTCAGTTGATTGCTTGAAACTCAGAGTATATATTTTTAATAGCATCAGGAAAATAATACTAGTTTGCATGTGAAACTCACAAAAGAACAGGACAGACCTGATATGCTCTGCATTGATAATAAAAATAAGCTATAGGTTTATATTACCAATTATTAAAATAAATGGTTTAAGTAAAAACAATGTTTGGATTCTTTGAATTATCCTATTACCATATTTACCTTATTTATGATTGACTTGGGGACTTCTACAGTAGAGACGAAGACCAAGCTTCCACTTTGCCCTTTCTGATTGTTCACAGAAATGACTGACAATAGACAGATTAATAGGAGAAAAAGGCTGCAAACTTATTTTATGTGCATAAGCACAGGGAAATCACAAGAGTGTGATTACTCAACAATCTAATGATGTTCAGATGCTTATATAAACTTCTTAATAGGGCAAGGGGAGATGGGAAGTGTAGAAGTAAATAATTTTGCCAGGAAATGAATGAGCTTCAAGAACAACGGTCTGGGACAAAGTTTCTCTGAGCTGTGGGGGAAGTGGTGGGAAGGTTAGGAGTGAAACTTCACTGTGAACAAAGGTTGTCTTGTTATACAGATAGTTTTCCAGGTGATCTTTTGGAGCTGCCTCAGAAGAACAGATAAAAACTGTGTCTGAGCAAGGTGAAGACATTTTTCTTTTCTGGTGCTATATTTTTCCTGCTTTTTTTTTTTTTTGTTGTTGTTGTTGTTGTTGTTTAACAAGATTCCTAGGGAGAGTGTCTTAAGACAATGGCATTTCTTTTGGAAAAACGTTTCCCTAGAGATATGAGGGAATTCCAGAGAGAGAGTCCTTTCTGGTACATCAGTAAATAAAGAGGATTAGAGAGACAGGTGCAGGGCTTGAGGGGAAGGTTAGAGAAAAACCTTGGTTCTGAGGTTTACTTCTGAGGTCTTTTAATTTCCTTTAATTCAAAGCATTCAGCATGCCAAGGCCGCATATTCTGCTGTATCACTTTTTAAGCCCCAATACCACCAATAGCAGAAGTTCTTCTAAAGTCCTAGAAGGCAAAGACTGAAAGTTTAATCATGTTTACGTGGCAGAATATTAGTTTCAGGTCAAATTTATGAGACACATTGAATATTTTATGAGACGTTAATTTTCTTTATTAAATAATGCTATCTCTTCAATAATAATTTATGCATCAGATTTATAATATTTTAGTATTTTGTTTTTATGAAATCTTATTTTGATACATTTGCTTTTAAGAAAGATTATTGTTTATATTTACAAATTTACAAATTTGATGGCAAGTCCTTCATTAAGAATACAGCATTTAGGCTGGGCATGGTGGCTCATGCCTGTAACCCCAGCACTTTGCGAAGCCACTGTGGGAGGACTGCTTGAGGCCAGGAGTTCAAGACTAGCCTGGGCAACATAGTGACACCCTGTCTGTAAAAATTAGTCAGGCATGGGACATGGTACTGTCTACTCGGGAGGCTAAGTTGGGAGGATTCCTTGAGTCCTGGAGTTTGAGGTTACAGTGAGCTATGATCATGCCACTGCACTCCAGTGTTGGTAACTGAGTGAAATCCTATCTCAGAAAAGAAAGAAAAGGAAAGAAAAAGGAAAAAAAAGCATTCGAAATCCTAGGATGTTTTTTGACACCAGCAACCAGTTTTCTAACTCTTTAAACACCAACCGGGTGTCCAATAAGTCAGTTCAATTCTGTTTCTACCTACCTAGAGTTAGCTCCACATCCCACAAATTAAGTGGTTCAGTCTCACAAGACCACTCTACCAGAGACGCCAGTTGCAAGTCTTGAACCACCTGCACTTATGATTGATTGGCTATAAATTGGAGGTTCCAGTTACCTTCTCTTCATGTTTGATAATTTGTTAGTATGGCTCACAGAACCTAGAAAAAAAATACTTTATTCCCATTTTCTGGTTTATTATAAAAGCTATAACTCAAGATCAGTCAAATGAAGTGAGACAGAGGCAAAATAAGGGAGGAGAGATGATATAAAACTTTTGTGTCCTTTCTGGACACACCATCCTACCAACACTTTAATATGTTCATCAACCTGGAAACTCTCTGAGCCTTCTTGTTTAAGAGCTTTTATAGAACTCAGTTTTCAGCCCCTCCATTCCCTGGAGGTTAGGTGTAAAGCTGAAAATTCCTACTGTTATAGGACCCATAGGTTTGTATGACTGCAGTAACGGACCAATTACACTGAGATAGCAGGCTTTGCAGTAGAGAAAGAATTTAATGATTGCATGGTACCAAGTGAGGAGATGGGAGGAGACTCTCAAATCTGTCTCCCTGAGGAGTTCTGGGCTGGGACTTTTAAGGGGATCAGAGTGGGTGAGGGGCTGGAATATTGGAGTTGTTGACTGGTTAGCTAAGGAGGATGAAATTATCTGAATGTGGAAACTGCATTTTTTTGTGAGTCAGCTTCTTGGAGAATTCTTCAGACCAGCTGGCCTCAGTAGTCTCACTGTTGTGCAGGATTGAAAGAATAATTCAAAGGCAAAACTTACTGTTTCACAATGTTCAAGTTGTTATCTATAGACCAGTTAAGGGGAACCATGATCCTGTGACAGGGTCTACATGATTCTGATGAAACAGGCACCAAATAACCATGAGGAGGCAGGTCAGAGAGCCAGCTGGCCTAGTGATTAACACTCAGTGTGTTGCAAGCTTGGTTTATTTTCTTTCTGATTGATTTTGTAAAGTTTATGGGGACAGTTTCACTTCTTTCTAATTGTTTGGTCTTTCTAGTGACTAGCACCACCTTGATGCTACCTAGGAGCCCCACCCTAAATCACCTCATTAGCATAAACTTAAGTGTGATTGAGAGAGACTCCATATAAATAACAAAAGACTCTCTTATTATTTAGAAAATTCAATGAGTTTTAGGAGCCTGGTGCCAGGAACAGAGCAAAGATCAATGAATGTATTCCTGACTTTACAACAATTACCAAACTACTTTATGACTCAGTATCCAGAAATATTTCGAGAACAAAAAAAGGTTTTGTTCCCTACTTCTCTTTTATTTTGCATGAACACATTTTGAGAATTAATCCTTTTATAACTGAAGGAAAAATGATAGCTATTATAAAGACTACAGAGGAGAAGAGGATGACTAAGAAAGGAAATAATTTTGGGAGACCACTCCATTTGGTTAATTGAAAAGATACAGTCAGTTGAGGCAGCACAGCTTTAGAGTTAGATAGTTTTGCATTTGGAACTCAGTTCTAGCCCTTTCTAGGTATGTAAACTTCATCAAGCTACATAATCTTTCTGGGCTTCAGTTTCTTCATCTATAAAATAGAGAAATAATAATAACAACTTTGCAGGGTATTTCTGAGGCCTACAGTTAAATTACTGGAACACCAAAAAGGATAGTCTTGATCTGAAGTTAAATTATTTGGAAGATTTATGCATGGTTGTATGAAGAACAAAGAAAAGTGAGAGAAAATCAGCATGTGTCTTGGGTATAAACAATGGATCCCAAGGGCAAGCAAAATCTGCAATACAGAGAAGAGAAAGAAGACTTCCATTTATTAGGTAGCCAGACTAATCCTCCTGAAGAATGCAAGTAAAAACGTGAGACTGTATATGTATATTGCTGTGTGAGTAAAATGCTTAATCAGGTTTTTAGGAAAAAAAAAGAAAATTTGTTTTTGTTGTTGTTGAATATTACAGTGTAAACACTGTAGTTTATTTTAAGGTACAAAGATGACATTGCTGAATACACATTTGGATAGCGATGTTAACAATTCAATCTCAGGATTCAGCATAAGCCACCTCCAGCACAACATTGTGTGTGTGTGTGTGTGTGTGTGTGTGTGTGTGAGTGTTTGAGTGTATACATACATGTATACATTTGAATAATATATGGATAATTCATATATGTATATATAAACACATAAAATCTTAAATGCATGGAATTCCTGACAAAATAGTAATAATTTATTAGAATATAGAATATAGTCTAAATAAAAGTTACTTAAACATTGATGCTACCTTCATCTTGAGTTAATTTGCTAAAGTTATTGACGTTTAGCTTTGAACTATGTTGCCTCCTGGGCTTGGGCAATGGCTGATTAAGCCTCAGACTCACATAGGCAGGAGCCCTAAAAAGAAACAATCTTCCCATAAAAAAAAGTCCAGGAGCAACATCCTTAGTGCAAGGAATATATCCTTTTCATCCTGCCTTTGGAGACTGAGTGGAAATGCATTACTGAGCTAATCAGATGAAGGGGGAAAACAAATTGCCTCTGAGATGTTTTAACCACTAGCCAGACCTCAAATGGATCGGTAGCCCACATGAGTGGTTCAAAACACTTGCAAATCTAAAGTAACATACTTGGCATAAGAAAATGCTGATTATCTCTGGAGGAGAATGCACTTTCAGCACAGATTTCAAAATACAACCACAAGTAGTTTTAGCATTTTTCAATTAAAAAAAAAAACTTCATTAAGTACGGAAGGAAACATGTCATCATGCATGAGACCATCAGAAATTAGATAATGCAGAAACAGGCCCTCTAAGACTTCATATATTGAAATACAAACATGCCTAAAGAAGACAAAGATATTCTAGGAAATGGAAACAAGGGATTACAAAGCATATTTTAAAAAGAATCAAATTCAATTAATAAATTTAGAAATATAATTCTGCAAATCATTGCTTCTTCTAGATTAACATGTGTAAAAATTAACTAGATAGTTTGTCAAAACATAGATTCCTACGGGCCCTACTCCTGTAGATTCTGATTTAGTTGGTTTGAGGTCAGTTCTAAGAATTTTCATTTCTAACAAACTCTCAGATGATACTAGTGCTGTTGGTCTGAAGACCACATGATGAATAACACTATTGTAAATAAAAGAGCTCAATGGATTGATTTGAAAGCAGTTTAAATCAGCTAAAGAGACAATTAATATGCTAGAAGGAAGGCCAGAAGAAATTATTCAGACTGCATTCAGGAAATATAAAAAGACAGAAAATAGAAAAAGAGAAAGAGAAACAATAATGGAGAATGGAGCCTGAGAAGAGAAAGGGTAGCAGAGGCCATCTTTGAAGAAAATAATAATTAACACTGTTCAGAAGTGAAAGATACAATTCACAGATTTGAGAAGTCAAATAAACCCCAATTAGTGTAAATTTTAAAAAAATAAATAAATAAAGGAAAGATAATAAGTTTGATTCCTCAACCAGCAAACTGACCGGCTGGTTTCCTTGTTTTTGTGGAATGTGACTAAGAAGAAAGAAAATGCAGCAGTCTAGAGACACTTTTCAGACACTGGTCCGTGATTCCTTCAGCTGTAGCTCTGCATCATTAGGTTTGCATATTGGCTTTCCTCTGATCATGGCATGAAACAGAGAAAAGGGCATGTGTTCCCTCAAGTTGCTCCATAAATCGCTGGGGTTGAGACAATGTCTTTTTTATAGGTGTTCTGAGAGAATATTCATTTGTTTCTGGAATCACACGTGATGCTGTGGGTGGAGTCCTATTTATTTGTCGTATTGGGAACGATCAGATTTTGATGTAGCCATAATTTAGGGGAGTTACCTGGAGATTTTTCTCTTCGTGAATATGTTCTTAGGTATTAGAGATTGTTTGGACTGAACAGAGTGGGGTGGTGTTCAGAGTTATTGAAGAAAAATCCATCTATCTCAAATTTGCTGGTTATTCAAAGGCTACATCTTCTAAAGGAAAATGAATTCTTTTATTTCAATAGTAAGTATCAAAATAGAAAGAATTTTTTGTTAACCCTCACTAGGTGGGAAAATTACGTTGGTAGATAATTCTCTTCTCTGAGTCACTCTTGTTAACCTAGATTTTTGCTTTAATTTGCCTAAGTATTTATCTGTCTACCATCAAAGGATTAGAAAATGTTTAGTTATATATAAATAGGAGTAACTGAAAAGTTGCAGAGAAAATTGTCTCATCAACCCCCCAATTAATTTTAAGAAATTAATTTTATATCAGAATAAAAATCTGTATTGGTTATCTCATGGGATGATAAAAACATTACTTAGCTAGAACAGTACAGCTCATTAAAAGGCATCACTCATTCAATACTTTCTTACATTAAGAGTTATTGATTAGTGGGGACACTGCTAGACACTTAGAAGTGCCTGTGTTATAAAAATAAACAAGAGAGATTTTTCTTTTTTTTGGTAGAGATGGGGTCTCACTATGTTGCCCAGGCTGGTCTTGAACTCCTGGCCTCAAGCAATCCTCCTGCCTTGGCTTCACAAAACATTGGTATTACAAGTGGAAGCCACCAAGCCTGGCCTAATAAGAGAGATTTCTGACTCTAGCTATGCTGTTATCATTGATACTAGACTATCTTTCCTGACATAAGTGACTTTAAAACTGGATAAAATATATACAACAACTATTTTGGGGCACTGAACAATAGTTGACACTACACCTGCAACCCTGGGGATAAGAAACAAGAGATGAGCCTCATGATTGGCCAACCTTGTGCCAAGAGACAATTCTCTGAGCATGGTGAGAAGAGCTAGAGTCTGAGCAGAGCATGGTGGCCTCATTCAGCTAAGGAGACCAAGATCAACGTTTGGGTCAACTGAAATGGCTGGAATCTACAGGTTAAGCCATCAGAAACTGGGAATTATGTAGAGTAGGACCTAGAATTTTCTGGGATCCTCTGTGGATTTTTGTATGAGTGAGGGCTGGGTTATATATATATATATATAATATTTAAAATATATATAATTATATATAATTATATATTATATATAATATATAAAATATATATAATTATATATAATTATATATATTATATATAATATATAAAATATATATAATATATATAATTATATATATTATATATAATATATAAAATATATATAATATATATAATTATATATATTATATATTATATATAAAATATATATAATATATATAATTTATATAATTATATATATAATTTATATATATAATTTATATATATATATATATATATATATATATGGAGAGTGGAAACACTTCAGGATCACGAGACAGAGAAACAGAGATACCACTGGGTGAGCATCTGTGGGAAGAGCAGTGCCTGGGAACATTGGAATTCTGGCCTTGCCAGTGTAGAGAAATCCCTCTAAACCTTCCTGGTAACACCCTTGCATGCAGATGAGATACAAAAAAGCTACATTTTAGGAGTAAGGGAAACAAATTCAAGTAAAGCCTACACTAGACCCTCCTTAACAAAGCCTAAAATTGTGATTCAACAAGATTTTCAGGGGAGACAAAATTTAGTTTGGATGTCCAGTTAAAGACATTTGGGAAACACGTTAGGTTTTTCATGGATCATAATAACAAAATATAAAACCAAAGTTGCCGTAGTACATAGTGATCAAGCAGCAATAGAACTGCCTGATAACATAAGAATCAATCATCTTCCAAAGAACATGACAGAATTGAGTTTCTACAATGTATTAGGAATGATTCAATATTCAATCAAAAATTGTTAGACATGCCAAAAATTTTTTTTTAACCAGGGAATTATGATTAGTAGTCAAGAAGAAAAGCAGTAGATAGAAACTAACTCTGAGAAGGGCCAGTTATTAAGGGCAGAAGACAAGGATTTAAAGGTAAACTATTCAAGTTCCTGCTCTCACGTCATTGCAGTTTGTTAAGAGAGGCAGATATGTTTTTTTAAAAAAAATGCTGGCCTTGTGCAGTGGCTCACACCTGTAATCACAGCACTTTGGGACGCCGAGAGGCCGGGGCGGGAGAATTGCTTGAGCTCAGCAGTTGGAGACCAGCCTGGGGAACATAGTGAGACCTTTACAAAAAATTTAAAAATTAGCTGGACCTGGTGGCATGTTCCTGTAGTTTTAGCTACTCAAGAGGCTGAGGCAGGAGGATTGCTTAAGCCTGGGAGGCTGAGGATGCAGTGAGCTGTGATCATACCACTATACTCCAGCCTGGGTGACATAGCATGGCCCTGCCTTATTAAAAAGATAAATCAGGCCGGGCGCGGTGGCTCACGCCTGTAATCCCAGCACTTTGGGAGGCCGAGGCGGGTGGATCACCATGTCAAGAGATCGAGACCATCCTGGTCAACATGGTGAAACCCCGTCTCTACTAAAAATACAAAAAATCAGCTGGGCATGGTGGCGCGTGCCTGTAATCCCAGCCACTCAGGAGGCTGAGGCAGGAGAATTGCCTGAACCCAGGAGGTGGAGGTTGCGGTGAGCCGAGATCGCGCCATTGCACTCCAGCCTGGGTAACAAGAGCGAAACTCCGCCTCAAAAAAAAAAAAAAGATAAATCAATAAATGCTGTGAAGTGGGAGATGAGCAATACTAAAATTTTGTAGTTGCTATAGATTTGGTCCAAAAAGGTAATGATCAAATCTGTGAAGTAGATTTAAAAAGAGTTCACAGACAAAGCATCTGAAATGGGTCTTAAAGGATAAATAGAAGTCTGCAAGGCTGTGGAGGAGGAGTAAGGGCAGTTTCAGTTGATAAGCAGAAGGAATATGTGTAAAGGCACAGTGGTTTGAAATAGGGGCCCTGCAAGCGTAGCAGTGTTAAGAACATGGTTTCTCATCAGTAAAATGGGGATAATAATAATACCTACCCCTTCGGGTTATTGTAAAGATTAAATGGAGTAAGCCAGGAATAGTGCTTGACTTGTGATAAGCACTCAATAATGTTAGTTATTATCTTGGCAAAATTGCTTGGTGTATTTTGGAAGAAGCTATGTACATCAGTATAGCGGCAGTATACATAAAGAAAAAAAATGTAAAGCCTAGCATGGGACGAAAGCTAAATGCAATAGAAGACCTGAAAGTTCCCGGCAGTATTGGTGCTCAATCAGCTCAGGGCAAATCAGCATTTATGGCTTTGCTCTGGAGAGGCAAAACAAGAACAAAAAATGAATCAAGTGCATTGCGTGAGGCCTACAGGAATGACAATGGGCAGAGAGCAGTTATACTTTCCCCAGCACAATGATGTCAATTTCTCTCTATGTGAAAGGCTAATAGACAAAATCAGGGTCACTACTGAAACAACTTAGAGTTCAAAGAGAGGTAGTTGCAAATAATGGCTGCAGATGAGAAATAAGGTCAACACAGAGTATAATTGCCAATTAACTCAATATAAACCAGATGAAATGTATTCTTGAGGACATGAACAAAATGCTATGTTAAGAAATATAAGTGTGATCAAGAAAGTAATCACTGATAAAAATTCAAGTGTAGGTGCCAGTAAATTCCCCTAGAGGATAAAATAGCAATGTATCCCCTCTCTTAGACAAAGTTTTTAGGTAAATTTCTAAAATGACACTTTGGAATTAATATTTTTATGTATATTCATTTTCTTTAATGTCTAGGCCAAAGAACTTTACCAGTGGTAACACAGTATTTAATTACAAGCATTTCTGTTCCAAACATACACCCTCTTTCCCCTATCAATCAAACCCTGATTGAATGCCAGGACACTACATCACATCCTAAGATATTTGATATTTGTCAGACGTGAGAGAAAATGAATCCGTAAGATATGGGCTTCCTTTAAAAAATGACTCGTTCAAATTTGGAGACCAACTAAAGTAGGACTAGCCTCTTTACCTACACCCCCACTCATTCATTCAACTCTTCTCCCCACGCTATGGGGAATTTAAAAGTAAATAAGTGAAAGGAGTTCCAGCTTCTGTTCTTAAAGAATTTTGGGTCTTTAGTTAACAGCATATCAGTGTAAGGTACAAACGAATCCATTCAACTGATAGCTAATAGTTAGTGTACTCAAAATACATATACATCTCAGATAAAACAGCTGACTCAATTATATTAATCACAAAACAATAATCTTGAAAGCTTTTGGGCATTTTTATTCACGTTGAACAATGGCCAGCTCTTTAGTGATGACAATCATTATGTAGGGACATATATGTAAATATGAGAAAAATTCCTAGGTTACATATTTATTAGCCAAACACATATGCTAGAAACTGTTAAATAGAAAAAACACTAGTCTCTGAAGGCAGGGAGGTTTTTCACACGGCTACACAAGTAGTATCATAGAATCAATGTCTTTTGCACTGTGGGAAAACAATTTCAGTTCAAATTCAGCTTGGAAGGTTTTCTCTATCCATCAAAAAGCCAGGACTGTTTATAAAGCCCTTTCCATTGCCACAATGCTCTGAGAGAAACAGTGAGAAGTACAACACAGAAAGAGATGTAGCTAAAAAGTGCTAGAGTAGAATTCAAAACCATGTCAGATTTACTGGAGCTGATACTTGTCTGTGCTTCTTTCTAAAAGGCAGGTTGGGGGGAAGATTCTGGGCATTGGACTAAGAAAGGCGAGGATAAATTCTTTTCCTTGGCTACATTTCCTGATCTTTCTGCGTTTCATTACCTTCTCCTTTAAAATTTCAGTCCTTGGCTGGGTGCGGTGGCTCATACCTGTAATCCCAGCACTTTGGGAGGCTGAGATGGGCGGATCACAAGGTCAGGAGTTCGAGATCAGTCTGGCCAACATAGTGAAACCCCGTCTCTACTAAAAATGCAAAAAATTAGCTGGGTGTGGTGCACGCACCTGTAATCCCAGTTACTCATGAGGCTGAGTCAGGAGAATTGCTTGAACCCAGGAGGCAGAGGTTGCAGTGAGCCAAGATGGCGCCACTGCACTCCAGCCTGGGCAACAGTGTAAGATTTCATCAAAATAAATAAATAAAATAAAATTCCAGTCCTTAAGCACTTCGTCATACTTAATAAATATTTATTGAATGAATGGATAATTACAAGTATTCCATTCATTCAATAATAATAATAATAGGTAGTTGTGAGTTATATAGATTAAAAAATCATTTCTTTTATATTTTTCAGGCAAATGTGATAACCACTACCCTACAGAAATGGATTCTTTTATATTTGTATAATGCTTTGCACATAGCAGGTGCCAAATAATTGCTCCCTTCTAATCTCATTCCTTAGGGAAAGATGCCATACCTTTTTTTTTTTTTTTTTTTGATTAACCATAGTAACTAGGATAGTGCTAGAACAATAAAATACATCTTTATTGGTTATTTAATAGTACTCATTTCATGTAACAATAATTGGAAACTCAGGATTTATGTCAGGATGACTTATGCCAAGTATATTATAGTAATCTAGGCAGATAATGTTTAAGACAAGCTGCAAAGTGCAGGCCTGCAGGCCATGTCTGCAGATGTGTTAGATTTGGCCATACACAGTGCTTAAAAGAAAACAATACGTATTGGGATATCTTTAGAAGGGAATATGCGCTCTTGATCTACCTTAGCCTCCATCATTTGCTACCCTCTTTTAGGCTGTTCAGTTCATGATTCTATTACCATTCTGGCTGCTGTTGGCGTTTAAGAGCGTATCTTTGGTTTAAGACCAAGGAAAAGTATTGAGACTCACACTGGAGAAATGGGGATATCACCTCTAAATAAAGTATAGGTAGAGGAAAGTTTTATTGACAAGTGCAAGCTGAGAACTCAGGGATTGCTGAATATCTAGGTGTATTCTTAACTCACACAACATATCAGTTAATTGAAAATCTATACATTTTAAAGAAACTAAGGAAATTCTGATAGATGTACTTTGGCAGATAGCTTATGCCAGACCCAGTAATTTTTAGAAAAGCAAGTATAAATTGATTCAAGATTAATTGTAAAAATGAATTACATAAAGAGATAATCAAGTAATATTAACCTTAGGAAATAGATATGACTAATAAAAAATAAGGTTCCAATTTGACCAAAAGGTAAACTGCGGATAATAATAATAATTTTTTTATCATATTGGCACATCAGAAAGTAGCCTATCCCAGGTTTAATGGAAATGCTAATATAATTGATTTATGAAAATTGCTCAGCCAGGATGGGCACCATGGCTCACGCTTGTAATCCTAACACTTTGGGAGGCCAAGGTGGGTGGATCCCTTGAGCCCAGGAGTTTGAGACTACCCTGAAAAACAGGGTAAAATCCCATCTTTATAAAAAATACAAAAAATTAGCCTGGCTTGGTGATGTGTGCCTATGGTCTCAGTTACTCAGGAGGCTGAGGTGGGAAGATTCCTTGAGCTGGTGAGGTCCAGGCTGCAGTGAGCTAAGACGGCACCACTGCACTACAGCCTGGGCAACAGAGTGAGATCCAATGTCAAAAAACAAATAAACAAACAAACAAAAACACTGTTTGGCCAGAAATACGCATATATTAACTATAAAAGGAAATGATAATAGTGCAGATTTTAATATTTTCAAAATAAACTTCTACTTTTATGTTCAGCCAACTGAACATTTTGCTATCTTCAACCTCAAACTTACTGCTTAACTTGAAATGAAGCATAAAAGTTTCTCTTTAATTTTAGTAAAGTCCCATTGTATTTTACAAAAAGGAGCAGGTTTGTTTGCTTTCATGTAAGATCTGCATTTAATTTTAGTAGAAAATTCTGTAATTCAACATGAAGAGCAGGTTTTTTATTTCAGGCTAAATTAATCATCATAAACTTTATTTATTTTTCATAATTTAGAATGAAGGCAAGAATCTTCATTTTGTTCACGATGTGCTACAAATGCCTAGAATAATTTCTGGAACATGGTAGAAAGTCAACATATTTATTAAATCAATGATACTGAATCATTCTGTGACGCTATAGTAGGGGTTTCCAAATCATAGCAAAATGAGAAAAATAATAGTTCATCCATTGAAAGGACTGTTTTTACTCTATAATTATGTACTTTCTTCTAATTAAATTTGATGACAGGCTATGGTAAGATTTGTTTCATTGTTGGTTTAATGATTATATTTGGAAAATAAAATTTGGCCACCATGTATAGTTTGGGAGGGAATTTTTTTTGGTTTATTAAATCACAAAGCCTGAATGCCACAGCTATAGAGTAAAGAATGAAATGTGCCATCCTCTTATCTACACCATTGTTCTTTACTTGTGTTTTGGATAGCACCCTCCGTCAGCTTTTACATTTGTTCCCACCTATAACTTCATGTGGTCTCAGACTCTATGTATTTGAAGTGTCCTCTTGGATAAAACACCTTTCATTCCTTCTGAAGAGTTTGTGTGTTTTCCATTAGCTCATACATTGTGTAAAAAGAATGACCTGGCATGTTTGAGGATTCCTTAGCTCTTACCTATTTTTTGCATGTTGTAGGTACAAAATTAAATTTTGTTTATTGAATGAATTAATGGATGAGTCAAAGGAATGGATTGAACAAGGCCAGGGAATAATGAGTAAGATTAAGAAGGAGATTGGCTTGTTTGGTGGTCTTACAGAAAATTTGTTCCTCTTATTGTATTAATGCCCCAAGTTCACCTCTATAGTTAGAAATGACATCATTTCCACATTACACTTGTGGGAATTGAGGCACCTGAATAGAATTCAAGAATATAAATATCTAGGAAAATAGTCCTCAGAGCAGTAAAGTCTTAGAACTGGAATCCACATTTTCTTACAGCTTATCTAGTCAAACGTTAGGCGTTGATATTAACCCAACAATCATGGGATTTCAGTCATGCAGAGCCACAGCTGCTGTGGAAATGTTGTGAGGAAATCCCTTCCACAGTCACTGTTGATGAAGGAAAAAACTAAGTAATTTTATAGGCAGAGATTTGAAAAACTAAAACAAATACAAAAAAGATGTCTTTGGTTCTGGAAAAGATGGAGCCCTGTGGAAGAGAAGATACTGTTGCCTGATTCTGAGAAGGTCAGAAATGACTTTTTCTGTCCTGAACCCAAGACTTGGTTTGAAAGATTTCCCATATCATTATATTTTTTGTGTTTACTTCTTTTGTAAAAGTTGCCTTAACTATATAAAATAAACCCAGAAGAAAAGTCTTACGCTTTAAAAATTATTTGGAAAATAATTATACAATATTTCAAACATCAGAAAATATAGAGAAATTTGAATTATCACGTGTACCCACTACCCAGACTCAACATATGGTAACATTTTGCCACATTTACCTCAGTATTCTTTCCCTCCCTCCCTCCCTTCCTTCCCTCCCTCCCTCCTTCCTTCCCTCTCTCTCTTCCTTCCTTCCTTCCTTCCTGCCTGCCTGCCTTGTTTTTCTTTCTTTTTTTCTTTTTAGGGAAGAGTCTCACACTGCCACGGAGGCTGGAGTGTAGTGGCACAATGACAGCTCACTGCAGTCTCAACCTCTGGCTCAAACAATCTTCCCACCTCAGCCACCCAAGTACCTAGGGCTATAGGCACACATCACCATGTCTGATTATTATTTTTTTATTTCTTGTAGAGATGAGGTCTCGCTAAGTTTCCCAGGCTTATTTTGAACTCTTGGGCACAAGTGATCCTTCAGTCTCAGCCTCCCAAAGTGCTAGGGTTACAGCATGAGCCACTGCACCCACACAGTTTTCTTTCTTTCTTTTTTTTTTTTTTAATCCATTTTAATTTAAACTTCTTTAAACCCCATCCTGATTCATTTTTTTTTTCTTTCCCTGGTTAATTGACTGTTTATTATTTTCTTACTTCCAGTCTGTACATTTAATAATGTAGAGTGTTGTCATGTATTTTAAAAATCTTCTGCAGTTGCCTTTCTCATTAACAAAATATTTTTAAGATTAAAAAAATAACATGGATCTAGGTCAGTTACTGAATTGCTGTATAGTATTCCATAATATGAGTATGCCACAACTTATTTACTCATTCTCCTATTCCCAAAATGCTGCTACAAATATTTTAGCATACCCCTTTGTGCATGTGTGCATGAATTTCTTAGAAGTGGAATTCCTTGGCCAGAAGGTACATGCAGCTTCCACTTTGTTTGATGTAGTTAAATTGTTCTCCAATGTGGTTTCATTGCACAAAGGAGTCCTGCTGTTCCATTTTCTCTCCAACATTTGATATCAGGATTTTTAATTTTTTGACAATATTTCTGATGTGAAATGTTATAGTGGAAATTTGCACTTCTCTGAACACTAGTAGATTTTCTCATTGTTACATATTTTACCCTTTTTTTCTATTAGGTTGCTTTTTTATTGATTTAGAGAAGTTATTTTGTATTTTGGATTATATTCTAGACAATATTTTTATATGATAGCATTTAAAAGAAAATTAAAAAGTCAGTATGATAAAAAAATTGATTTTTCATACTGCTTGAGGTTTTGTCTTTTTTAAACCCCATTTGGCAGTGAGACTGCATGAGGTTGCTACAAAATTTTTTTCTTTTGATGGCATTTACTACAGGATTTATAAGTAAACTTACTTGTTTGGATACACAGATTATAAAATTTCAGATAATATTACTCTCTTGCAATTGTTAAGTTTAAATTTCATAGTCTTTGATATGGGTCATTCTTGCCCAAAAGAAATGCTGAAAGCAACGTCCCAGGATGGAAGACACCTTCACCAAATCATCCACTGTGGTTGTGAAGACATTTCATTTATACTAGGTGATTTCAGATTTTGCAGATTATGAATTGGAAATAACTAATATTATTTTCATATTAATTTATAATTCATTTGGTAATTCATATTTATAATAGCTTATGATTAATTGCATGTGTCAACTTGACTAGGGCATAATGCCCAGATATATGATCCAACATTATTCTGAATGTTTTTGTGACAATATTTTTTGGATGAAATTAACATTTTAATTCAGTGAACTTTCAGTAAAGCAGATACAATGTGGAAGGACCTCAATCAATCAGTTGAAGCCCTTAGAGAACAAAGACTGACCTCCCCCACGCAGGAAGGAATTCTATCAGCAGACGGATTTTGGATTTGAATTGCCACATGGACTCTTCCTGGGTCTGCAGACTGACATCTTTAGGACTTGAAATGCAACTTCAGCTCTCCGTGGGTCTCTAGCCTGTTGGCCTACCCTTTTTTTTTTTTTTTTTTTTGAGACGGAGTTTCACTCATGTTACCCAGGCTGGAGTACAATGGCTCGATCTCGGCTCACCACAACCTCCGCCTCCTGGGTTCAGGCAATTCTCCTGCCTCAGCCTCCTGAGTAGCTGGGACTACAGGCACGTGCCACCATGCCCAGCTAATTTTTTTTTTTGTATTTTTAGTAGATACAGGGTTTCACCATTTTGACCAGGATGGTCTCGATCTCTTGACCTCATGATCCACCCGCCTCGGCCTCCCAAAGTGCTGGGATTACAGGCTTGAGCCACCGCGCCCAGTCTGGCCTACCCTTTAGATACTGAACTTGCTAGTGTCCATAATCACACGAGCCAATTTTCCTTAAAATGAATTTCTTTCTCTCTATGTAATCATATCAGTTCTGTTTCTCTGGAGAACCCTAACACAGTGCCCTTTAATATACAGCTACTCAAGAAACACATTTTTATTATCAGAGTGAACTATGTATTTCTTGACCCAGCTGGCATATTAAACCAAAACTATATCTATGTCTTCCACTTTTATTTAGAAATGAAGATCTTCCATAAATGACTGTCTGCAGTTATTACTGATTCAAGATTGTTAGAGTCATAAAGATAGAAAGCATCCCAAGAATTTATTAGGACATGGGTAGAGGTTTTAACTCTTTATTCAGGCCGAAATATGAGTTAAGCCATGCCTGGATGGGAGGTCAGGTTGACAAACAGGTCTACAAGGCCAATTTCTGATCCTTGGTGATGGCCACCAGCAGGGCTGACTTGAGAAAACTTCTGTGGGCATTTTTGGGCTCAGGGAGAAAAAGACTGTGATATTTGCTTTAGGAAGCAGAGGAATCCTTAAGCTATGTATTTGCCATCTCTGGCCTAGGCCTTAGGCCAGTGATTTAGAAGAAATTCCTCCAGCTTGTATGTGAGATGGCCCACCTGTTCATAGCCAGGAGCACCAATGCTTCTTATCAATATTAATCTGCATTTGCCTGAATGTTCCTCCTGTGTATGTTCCTTGAGAATGTACAATAAGATCCTGGGCAAATATCTTACCACTGAACAACAACTAATAGAAAAGTAATCACTGAATTCGTTCTATTATGTATGTCCCATTTATGGAATAATTACATTACCATTATTATATCCCAGCAACATATTTGCTTTAAAAGCACCTGGGTTCTTTTACATTTCTGAAATATTTGCAGTCTAGTGTCTGTTGCCTAATAATACGTTGCTTTGTTTTTGTTTTGTATATAAGATGTTCATAAGTTTACGGGTTCATGAATATTGTATCTACCTGAGCCTTTTGCCAGGACTGAGCCTTTTGCTTCTTTTGTATCCTCTGTAAATGCTCAACAAATAGTGGCTGGATTGAACTGCTTCTAAGAGACCATGGAGTTTCGGGTCTTGAAGACTCTGTAGCTGTAAGGGAAGAAAAAAAAGGCCAGAGTGTTCTTGGCATCACCAAGCAGGGTATTAGAATGAAAATAGAAAGTATAATATTACCCTTGAAGAAGAACATGTTCTGGTCACTACACTTCCAAAAAGCTATAACTGACCTGGAAAAAAGGTCAGAGATGGGCAGTGTTTGGTTGACAAAGGTGCTGCAATAGTTTCCTGATAACAACAAACAAAAATATCTAGTATTATGGCCTCATCTGAAGGCATCTGCTGCCAGAGCAGCATCTAGAACATGCATAACAAGGGAAGATTTTGATAAATGTAATATAAGGACTCCAATAGGGCAGCCTCTATTGGACTAGATTCATGAGAGGATCCTTAGGTCTGGCTGGCAAATGATCCTTGGGTCTGACTGGCACATGTAGCTTTATCCACAGATGTAGTGTCAGTGGTCCTGAATAAATGAGGAGATCACTTCTGTGTTTTAAGATTCAGGCCTGCAGTAACAGTCTGTGGTTTCTTAAGATGAAAAACACCTAGGCTGTCTTCAGATAATCAAGTTTCCTTTGTTTTCTGTCTTTGCTGGAGCAACCACTTGCCTTTAGAATTTTCTACCCAGATTCTTTTTATCGACTGAGTTTGCCAAACCAGGCTTAATTCTGAAGCTTACCTGGATTTAGACTCAGTGTTTCCTCATCTGTTACCCCTACTGTAGGCAGGACTGGATCAATCAGACCCAGGCTAGTGCCGTTATCGTTTTTGATCCCAGGAAGTCAGCTATGTCTTTCCTATAACATTGCCTGGGTCTCGGCCTGTTTTTTCCATCAAGTCTTTGGTCATCCAGCTTTGCCTTTATGCCCAAGACTGAGAAGTTAACACTCTTCTGTCTGCAAAGAGAAAGGGAAAGTAGGCTATGCATGAGACTATAAAATTGGGATTCATTCACTACATTTCTAAAATTTAAGAATTAGAGGAGTAAAGTATTCTGCCCTTTTCACAGCAAATAGCAGGTCCTAGGAATACTATTATCCCAGAATTGTACAAGACAAATATAAAGAGAGCCCTCAAAGAGCTTGAATTTAGTTAAGGAAGGCTGGATTCATTATTTGCTAAAGGAAGTTTATTAATATTCAGTGTTGTTAACATTTGAAGATGATATTGAAGGGCAACAAGGCTTTTTCACTAAAGGCAACTCTTGGCATTAGACTGTTGGCCTGAATAAATAATTACTTTATATGAGGCTTGGTTTTTTTGGTTGTTATTGTTTATATACTCTTTACTTTGTTAAGTAATGTGGGTTTTTTTAATGCCTTTTTCATTTTTCCATCAGACTATGCTAAAAGACAGGAGATTCGTTCTACACCTTCATAGCTCTACCACAATAATAATGAGTATTTATTGAACATGTGAGTAAATGCTTTATGTAGATATTTCCATTTAATCCTCAAAGCAATCCTATGTGATTGATACTATACACATTTTGCAGATGAGGAAATGGAGGCACACAGACTAAGTAACTTGCTCAAGTTCCTGTGGTAGGAACTGGAGCTCTAGGATCAGAACTCGGCCTGTCTGATTACAGAGCCCAAATATGTAGCCACTTCTTATACTGTTATTGAATGCGACAAGGCCACACTTTCTGATTGTGTGTCTGCTTGGGAAAGTCCAGCCCAGGAAAGGCTGGCATCTGTCTTCTCTCGCGGCCTTATTTCAGGGCTATTTCAGCAGTGTTGTCAATATCTAAACCTGTCCCCTCATGAGATTATTCCTACTGAAATCGCAAACCCAGAAAGTAAAGTTAATAAATCCTCTACTCATGCTCAGGAACTTAGCAGACTGAATGTGAAGAAGGCCAAAGCAGATTTACAGTGATTGAAATGACAAAAGGTGAAATGTGAGTGAAGTGAATGAGTTACAAAAGCGTGTATGAATAGTATTACACAAGGGAAGCAAATTCAATATCAATTCAATTTCTGTCCACATGCAGAGGGAAAACAAGGGCAAAGGAGCAGAAGAGTCAAGGGTAATGAACAGATTTATTACTTTTTTTCATTGTGCCGCTACATATGAATTTTTGTTGCTATTTATTAACATGTGGAGGTTAAAGTTTTTGTAAGATTTGATTACAAAATTATGGAAGTCTAAGCGAAATCCTGCAACGGAGAATGCGGTTTGAAGTCAGATTACCCACCAAAACATTAGCTGCTTTTCATATTGTAAAGTGCTGAGGACATTTTAGAAATTAAACATGAAGGCTTTGAAACAAACATGCTTGAGTTTTGTTGGGTGAGTCCATTGTTCCTGTCTGTAGGTGAATCTCTTTTAGGTTATTTGGGGGAATGGTAGAGTTTTATACTAAGCCGTCTTTGCTGTTCATGGTTGTGTAATATTCAGCTTTGAGCAATATAAAAAGACTTACCCATCTAAGAGATGACACCATTCTCCATCTCCATTTGAATTTAGACTGGCCTGGGTTTGAGTGTTGGTGCCTCACATATAAGGTGTGTCCATGGGCCTGCTGTTTAGCGTTACCTTGCCTTCCTTCTTTCTTTTCTTTCTCTTTCTTTCTTTCTTTCTCTCTCTCTCTTTCTTTCTTTTTCTTTTTCTTTCTTTCTTTTGTTCTCTCTCTGTCTTTCCTTCTTTTCTTTCCTTCCCTTCCTTCCTTTTCTTTTTCTCTTTCCCTCTTTCTTTCCTTCTTTCTTCTTTCTTTCTTTCTTTTCTTTCTTTCTTTCTTTCCTTCTTTCTCTTTCCTTCCTTCTCTTTCTCTGCTTCCTTCCTTCCTTCTTTCTTTTTTCTTTTGAAACAGAGTCTTGTTCTGTGGCATAGACTGGAGTGCAGTGATGTAATCATGACTCACTTGCAGCCTCAACCTCTTGGGCTCAATCAATTCTAAGTAGCTGAGACTATAGGAGGACTCCACTATGTCTAGTTTATTATTATTATTTTGTAGATATGGGGGTCTTGCTATGTTTTTCAGGCTGGTCTCAAAATTCTGGGCTCCAGTGATGCTCCTGCCTTGGCCTCCCAAAGTGCTGTGAATAGAGGCATAAGCCACCGTGCCCAGCCAGTTGTTTAGCTCTCTGAGCACCACCTTCCTTATTATAAGATGCAGATAATTGCTACTTTGGAGAATTATAAATAATATACTTTCTGGAAAGGGATTGGTAGAACCCCTACTATAGAGTAGGACCTCCACGAATGACAGCAATTACAACATGTAAAGTGTACAATACCATGCCAAACACATACAGAAGCTTAATACATATTAGTTGAAGGAGTTTAATAAATGAAGGACTAGAAGCTGTCTTCAAGCAATAAATTTGCTTTTAATTTGTAGCTCTTTGTTTCCATTTTTAAAATGTGACTCCAATAGTGGCAATTGCACCTGTGCTGTTGGTGAGGAAGTGGGGTAAGGCATGACCCAGATGTTCAGAAGATTCTTGATGAATACACCAATGTTCATTGGTCCTTAAACTACCATGTATAGGCTGTTATTTATTTGAAATATTTATAGAGCCTGACTTGGTTGCAGATGCTCTATCAATCTTTTAGGGCAGGATCTGAATCAAGATAAATGTAAATGACTGATGTGGACAGCATTTTAAATAAAAATATCAATACTTACATATTCTATTTATTAAACACATAAGACTATTCTTACACACACACACACACACACACAGGCACAATAGTCTCTCTCTTGCATGTTTCTTCAAATACATGGACTTTTCTTTCTTTGTTCATTTTCCTACTTTTGATAGAGACAGGGACACGGAGAGATCTTTCTCTACTATTAGAGAATGATCAGTGCCAGGGTCATGTTAAATAACCTTTGTGCCATAGGGAGCACTGATGACTATACGCTGGGGACATTTGTCCTTTAGAGGAGCCCTTGCTCAGCTTCAGCTGAGTGTTACCATAGGATAATTTGAGCATATTGTGAGACCTTCTGATTTCTCACACGAAACCAAAAACCAGGGGTTTTCTGTGAGATTTATCAAATTTCATGATTGACATAAATATTTTTAAAACAGTACATGGATGAAATAAAACGTGTTTGCCAGCTGAAGATGGCCCACTGATTTGTGTGATCTTTCTTCCAGATCTGGCTTTACCAAAGTACTCCATTGCTTTAATCAGCTAGGAGTAGGAGAATCTAGGTTGGAATCCAAGGGACTTCATGGTCTGAACCTGTATTCTGAGCTCAGTAAGCAGTGGGAGGAACTAGATATGGAGGCTGGAAACTGAAAAGTAGGCACAGCCCTGAGAACTGGCAGTAGGGCAGTGCAAACTTAGCAGCAGGTGGGGCAAATGTTTCAGAGGGAGTCATACAGGGCATGTTAGGAGCTCAGCAAGACCTAACAGAGGGGATAGGTGGCCATGTGGGGGTGGACAGTGGGGACAGACTCAGTGTGGCGAAGAGAAGGTGGTGGATTTCTGTCTGAAGGTCTGCCTGCACATACTTAGCAGCAGGATTTCTGAGAGAAAAAAGGATTTGAGAGGGGCTGCATAGATATGACCTAGAGCTGAAAGCTGGATACTTGGTTTCAGATATGGAACAGAACAGATTTTAGAATAAAAGGCATGTTGCACAGTCCCTTGGGTTATGGAATGAGGGCTCTATAACCCACTAGCTCTCATTCAACAATAACAGCAGCCATAACCATGAAGCCTAAGACAGGGCTGAGCCTGTGAGTTGAGGAAGGAACTAGAACTAGCTAGAACTCTGACTAGAAATCAGCTGTGAGCAAGGGATCAGGAAAGTCGATATGCTAAAAGTACAAAATAGCCTGAGAGACTGCTGTTCTGTTTTTAGAAAAAAAAAAAAAAAATCATGTTGAGAACACTGGAAGCATATCTGCAATGCATTTTCATTGCTGGTGAGAGCACAGGGTGGAGGGCCTGAAGGAATAATCCCAGGCTGTTCCTAGGAAGAGTCCTTTCTGAAAATGACTCAAAAGATTTTGGGCCTTTGAAAAGCAAAAGATGTCCCAACCTTTTTGTAGCTGATTCACACCTAGCATTTAAGTTGTCATTTAGACCTATCTGGATATGTTTGGCGAACTGATGAGTTGGGCCTGCCAGAGGGACCAACAAGCTTTTTGGTAAAGAATTTATTTAAAATGAAGAGAATGCAGAAAAGAGTAGGTTGACTCAGAAAGGGAATCCAAAAATGTCAGCAGTGGCAGGGAAGTGGGGAGATGCAGTATAGAGACTGTCATTGGGAATCTATGTCATGGATTATCGCAGGCCCAGCTCCCACTGGAATCATGTAGCAGGTTTTTTTCTCCCCCTTAAACATTGTTTTACCATATCACTAATTATTAGGGAAAGGTAAATTAAAACCACAATAAGATACTACCCTATTCCTGCAAGACTAGCCATAATTAAAAAGTAAAAAAATAATAGATATCAGTGTGGATACGGTGAAAAAGTAACACTTCTACTCTGCTGGTGGGAATGTAAACTAATATCACCACTATGGAAAATGGTATAGAAATTCCTTAAAGAACTAAAAGTAGAACTACCATTGGATCCAGCAATCCCACTACCGGGTATCTTCTCAAAGGAAAATAAGTCATTATATGAGAAAGATACTTGTACATACTTGTTTATAGCAACATAATTTGCAATTGCAAAAATATAGAACCAACTTAAATGCCCACCAACCAACAACAAAGAAAACGTAATATTTATACAGCGTGAAATACTACACAGCCATAAAGGAGAATAAAATAATGGTCTTTGCAGCAACTTAGATGGAGCAGGAGGCCATTATTCTAAGTGAAATAACTCAGGAATGGAAAACCAAATGTATTTTCTCACTTATAAGTGGAGCTCAGCTGTGAGGAGGCAAATGCATAGGAATGATACAATAAACTTTGGGGTCTCAGGGTGAAGAATGGAGGGTGGTGAGGGATAAAAGACTACATATTAACAGTGTACATTGCTCAGATGATGGGTGCACCAAAAACTCAGAAATCATCACTAAACAACTTATCCATGTAACCAAAATCCACCTGTACCCCTGATATGGTTTGGCTATGTCCCCACCCAGATCTCAACTTGAATTCCAATGTGTTGTAGGAGGAACCTGGTGGGAGATAATTGAATCATAAGGGCAGCTCTTTCCCGTGCTGTTCTCGTGACAGTGAATAAGTATCACGAGATCTGATGCTTCATACAAAGGGGAATTTCCCTGCACAAGCTCTCTTCTCTTGTCTGCTGCCATGTGAGACGTACCTTTCACCTTCTGCCATGATTGTGAGGCCTCTCCAGCCACATGGAACTGTGAGTCCATTAAACCTCTTTCTTTTGTAAATTGCCCAGTCTCAGGTATATCTTTATCAGCAGTGTGAAACAGGCTAATACAACGGGAAAAACTACTGAAATAAAAATAAAATTTAAAAAATTGTTTCACCAAATATTCTGACCACAAGTAACACTGAGCAGAATCCCATTGGGGGAAAACATTTACCAGGAGATTCTTCCCCACCTTGAAATAGACACTGGTGCAGCTTTGGCTCATCAGAACCCTAATCTGCTGGCAGAAGCAGCAATGCTTGGCGGTGGATCTGGTGTCTGGCAGGAGATGGCACCTGCTAGAGATGAAAGTGAGCAGAACAGGAGAAGAGAAAAGAACTGTTGGCAGTACAGCAGAGCAGAGTTTTCCTGAATGCATGGATAAGGCGTGCGCTGCAGACATCTAAAAGTATTTGGAGGACAAGAGGAAACTCTGAAGTCCTGCCTGACTAAGCTTGGGCAAGGAATACAAATGATTTCTGTTCACATGAACCTCTGTGTGCTTACTATCTGCTAAGGTTTACTATAGACTTATGTTCCATTTTTAAGTCATGACACAAAATCCCTGTGCTTTTCCATTATCAAGTAAGTGGGGCCTTGCCACCTGTGAAGGATCTGAGCTGTTCTGACAGCATTTGGTGTCATCTCAAAATTTAGTGTCCTTAGATTCTTTGACCTTTGGATGACACCTCTGAGAAGCCATTCTGACCTGTGACATTATTTATCATGTAGGAAGTAAATAAACTGATCCATTTTATTTAAAGATCTGTAGAGGTAGATGCACAAAAGAGCCCCCTTCTGGCACACACATAACATATATACACAGATGAAGGAAAACAGAACTATGTAGAAAGAGAAATAAGTATGTAGGAACTGCTGGTCATGCAATTCATTGTTGAGACCCCGGGTTTCATTTATCTCACTGATAGACTATTTAAAAAGAGACTTGGCAGGGCCATAGCTGGAAAAGGTGTAGAAAATGAAACGATTTGTTTTGCGTCCCACTTTTAAGACTATGCATAAAATTAAGTGGCTTGTTAAAAGACTCATGTCAGAAAGATGTGCTACCTTCGTGAGAAAAACACTGCATATGAAGCATATTACTTTTTCCTTTCTGTAAGCCTTCTCTGGAATAGTGTTTAGATCAAGAAAACAGCCGGAAAAGGAATAGTAATGCAATGTTAGGCAATTATATTATAAAATGTTACCCCCTTATATGGGGTCTCTTTGGCAGACACTTGCAGTCCTGTGTTTTTCATTGTAAGTGGCTTACATCAGTACTGACATCTTCCAGATGTTAGTAGCTTTGATTTTTTTCCCTCGTGTTGCAAACGAGTTGGCATGGAAACAACTCTTTGCTGGCAACATGACATATGATTCAAGGCAAAATGCATTTTAACACAGATGAATAGTTCAGGAATCTGCCTTTAACAAAAGTCATTTTGAGAGCTGTTTTGAATCTGTTGGTGTTTTGTGACAACTTTTTCAACTTAGATGGGAGAAATCAAAGCATTCTGTGTTATGCAATGTAGTTCTTGCTAAAATGTGCTTTGGCTCCTATGGTGAATAAACCCTTCAAGTTTAGAAATGGACTTTAGGAATATGGAACTTAAACAAAAAATCTTCAGTGGAAATTATCTGCTTGTTTTAAATAATGAACCCTCCAAAACAAACCAAATACAGACTGGCAGTGTGCTGCTCTTCTAAGTAAGAGCTAGTGCTATAATTATTTCAGATGGTTTGAATTTTTTTCCCTTAAGAAGACTAGAGAAAAGAGAAAAATATCATTTCATTTTGCCTTGCTAGCTACCATTGTTCACCCACTCTGCAATCTCTTTACCAGAGAGCCTGGGAGCACAGGATGTTCTAGATGCCCTGATGTCATTCCTTCTGCTTGCTCCAGATACTGGAGAATTCAAGTGCTTGTTGGTTTCCTGTTGTCCTCGCCATCTGAGCGGAGAAAGAACTGCACTTCTTGGCCTCTTTGCAGGAAAGAGAGCTTTGTGACTAGCTCTGGACAGTGGGCTGTAAGCGGAAACTAGTTGCCTTTGAAAACTCCTTCAGTGCCCCCTTTCTCTCCGCCCTAGCACTGAGGGGTCACATATTTCAGAGAGTGCAGCTACAAACTATGGAGCCTCCATTAGCTTGGGTCCTAGTGACCCTGTTGAGCAGAATCTCTGAAGACTACCCATGAGGATATGTAGCAGGGGTTGAGAAAGAAACTTTTTGTGTTTGTTAAGGCACTGAGATTTTGAAATTCTTCATGACCACAGCATAACCCAGAGAATGTTTGAGCCATGATACACTGTAGAGATCATCCAGTCCAGCCCCTCATTATGCAGACAAAAAAAGTAAAGCCCAGAGAAGTAAGAAATTTGCCCAGTTATCACACAGCTGGTATATCCATAAACCAGGGGCTACAATTCTGCTTGTGTGAGAAATAAGACTAGTCCTTTGGCTTTCCCTCATGGGAATATTAGGGCATTTGATTTGCACATGCCACTTTAACCTTGTCACTCCCAGTGAAATCTTGGTTATCATGACAAAGCATGTTATAGCTTATCTTCTGTCATCCCCTATCAACAAGACAGCTATGCCCAAGAGACTGGATACGAAAGTATGAAGAGCAAGAAGAGAGTTTGTATAGAAGAAAGCACATCAAATTCTATTTTGACTAGTTCATGAATTTTTTTGTTACTGGTAAATTTAAAATTAAAATAGAGGCTGGGCACAGTGCTTCACACCTGTAATCCCAGCTCAGTGGGAGCCTGTGGCAGGAGGATCCCTTGAGCCCACAGTTCAACACCAGCCCGGGCAACATAGTGAAACCCCATTTCTACAACAACAAGTTAGCAAGTGTGTGGTCTCAGCTACTAGGGAGGCTGAGTTTTGAGGATCGCTTGAGTGGGAGAGGTTTAGGCTGCAGTGAGTGACAGAGTAAGACCCTGTTTCAAAAATAAATAAACAGTAAAATATAAATAAGTAAATGAAAATTTTTGAAATATTGAAATGGAACGGGTAGTAATGTGTCCACCCAGGGAGAATATAAAGTGGTGGTTAAGAGTGGCCGCGGCAAGCCTTGCTGGGCCTTCCTCACTTCATTCTCATCATTGTTTCTGATGAGCCCCACTACCCTGTCTACATTCATAATGCCTGTAGTTGGAGTGTAAGCTCCTTAGCATGGCATAAAGCCTCTTTAAACGTGACCACAGTTTACCTTTCTAGTGTCAGTTTTGAAGACTCACACTGGCTCCCCACTAATCATTATGCATCTTCTACTCCAGTAATGTGTACACTTGGTTGCAGAGTCCAATCTATAACCTAAAATTGTCATTTGTGAATTTTGACATTTTGAGCTGCATTTGTGTTGCACACAGAGTCCTCTTTGTCTACTTAGATATTTACTAATTATCCTTGATAGTTCTTAAAAATTTCCTCCTTGAAGAGGCCTTCTTCAACATTCCTGGGAGGAGTAAGCCTCTCCTTCCTATATAGTCCTCCATGTCACAGCTATGCCACTTAAAATATGTATTTTACTTCTTTATCTATATCTTTACTACTACTGGATTATGGATTCCTCAGGGACAGGAATCACGTCAAATTCATCTTTGCATCCCAGGGTCTTGATCAGGGCTTGATGCATACCTGAACAAACAGACGACTAAACTATTAACACAGTGCTTATGCTTATTTTTTTTTCTAGTGCAATACAATGTGAGTCAATGTTCAGAGTGTTTTCCAAATGCAAAGTACTGTTTCTAGGCTAACAAGATACTTGAGACACTGCTTCTTCTCTCAAGAACTTACCATTTTATCTCATTTATATATACATTTTGAATGAAGACTTCTAGGGAGCTTGTTGTTTTCTTCAATATGGCACATTTGTAGCATATTCCTGGACTCATTTACAAAGTCAGCTTGCTCTAAACAACTACCGTAATGTAGTTATTATTATTATGTGTGACGCATTGGCATTTAAAGGTTTCTAAAATACGGCTACAGTCTCAATAAGCCATAATGCACGTGAACATCTATTTCATATACTGTATATAACCACCGATCTTTAAGGCAGCCTGGTGAGGCAGGGAGGCATAAAAGAGCCATAACTCTGGGATTTAGAGTCAGAATATGTGAGTTACAACATCTCGTCTGGCACTTCCTAGCCATTATCACCCTGGATTAAATGAATTTAGATATTATAAGAGATTTAGAAAAGTTTTGAAGATTAAATGAATTTGGATATCATAAATAATGAGACTTAGAAAAGTTTTTCATACATTGTAAATGCTCAATATATTTTGGCTATTATTATTTCATACATAAATAAATAAAGATCAGAAAAATTAACTAGTTCCCCAAACATCACGGAGCCAGATACAACCTTGGGTCTGAGTGACATCAAAGTCCTTGCTCTTGTCACCACAATGCCTCCCTCTCTAAAGAGGCAGACTGTCTCAATGCCCTAAAATTTCATGTGGGTTATTCAAACTGTAACTGATCAGCTTCAAACTGATGGTGTGCACCTTACCTGTTGATGCCTCCATTTTATCATGTGCAAAAGAAAATGACCCAAATGTTCAGTAGCCTGTTCATCAACATTTACAAAATTTTTATGGTTAGGCTTCGAGAAGGAGAGAAGCAGTGTATGTAGCTGAAAGACTTCAGGTGTCTGACTTCGAACCTCAGTTTTCTCATCTGTAAAATGGTAATAACATCCATAGGCAGATTTGTTTTGAGGACTAGAGACAATGCAAGAACAGTGCTTGGCACATAGTAGGTACTCTGCAACAGCCATTATCGTCACTATTACCATCAGTGCCAGTAAGTTTAGAGCAGCTGTGTGTAAGTTCACCCACAGGGAAAAGATGAGCTTTGCACATGCCTGAGGGCCACAACTCAGTGAGCTACTGCTTAGCCTGCTTATTTATGAAAGTTCTTTATTCTATTTGTGGCTGGATTATGGTCTTAGGGCAATGACAGCGCTGGTGCTCCGTGTTAATTTCTGAGCAATAACACAAATTGATGGAGCACAAGACTCAGGCCACCAGCTGTACAGAATGATTCCCTCTGCCATCTGACTGTGAGCTTAGCACCAAGAATTTGCATAAGGAGAGACAGCGTGAGGGGCCAGTCTTGGCACTGTGCTTGAGAGATGTTTTCCTGCCACAAAAGTAGAGACTATGGTGATTGAGTGGAGTCCATGTTGCTAAGGCAAAACAGAAAATGATTGCTTATTAGTAGTAGTTACAGCATTAATAATAACAATAGCCATGAAATAACAAAACAGCCTCTGTCTTTGAAATATAGTAGAGAAATAATTGGCCCAGAAAGACATTACCAGTTGGAATGTTCCATATTTGCTTGATTTATCATCTTTAAGCAGTTCAAACAGCTTTGCACAATAAACTTAAATGCCCAGAATGTCCTGCTCCTGCACTGAAGCATCTTTTATATACTTGCTTCCATAGTTTGAAACACTCTTGCTGCAAAAACAAGAAATAAGAATAGACCCAATTTATTTTACTGATATTCGAAGGTAATTTTTCCCTTAATGAATGCATCTGTTGGATGATAAATTGTCCATTAGACAATGCTCAAGTGTTTTTATGCTCTCTGTTTTGATTACGGGGCTTTTAATGTAGTGTTGCATCTACTCTTTGAGTTTCTCCACAATTCAGTCATCCGCCAAAGAAAATAGACTAAAGAAAATGCCAAACTGATTTTCCTTCCCTCAGTATTTTAATTTATTAAATGACCTAATAGATTGCATAAAGATGTATTTCTCTGCTTTGTGCTGACCTTATTGAGAGTTAATCAGTATTATAATGATAATTAGATGTCAGCATTAGTATCCTGTGGGTACATAGAGATAATGTTTCCAGCACACAGCACACATACTGACCAAGACTTGACCCATCACAATCACAAGAATTTCTGAATTTGCTCCACTTTTCAAGGGGGTGGTGTGCTGCTTGTTTCCTTTCAGACTCATGGGGGAATATGTTCAATGTAGTGTGAGCAGAAGATACATACAATGTGGGGAATTAGTTACACAGTTGCTATTTATGTCATATTGTTAATGGCAATTAGGCATCTAAATTTCCCTGTAGCAATAGTTCACAATAGGCACTGGAAAGGAGTAAAAATGCATAAGAGAATTCAAATAATGTATGACATGGTGACTATAGTTAATAACAATATATTGTATTTTTGAGAAATGCTAAAAGGGTGGATTTTTACATTTTATTTCTTATTTTTATAGATATAGGGGGTGTAAGTGCAGTTTGTTACATGGATATTGCATAATGGTGAAGTCTGGGCTTTTACTGTAAACACCCTCTAAATAAAGCTTGTCCAACCCTCAGCCCACAGGCTGCATGTGGCCCAGGCTGGCTTTGGATGTAGACCAACAGAAATTCGTAAACTTTCTTAAAACATTATAGAATTTTTTTGGGTGTTTTTGTTTAGCTACTGTTAGGTTGGTGTTTTTGATGTGGGGCCCAAGATTGTTCTTCCTCTTCTTCCAGTGCAGCCCAGGAAGTGAAAAGATTGGACAGCCTGAAAAACAGTGAACATTGTACTCGCTATATAACTTCTCATTCCTCACCCCCTTCCCACCTTCCCACCTTTCTGAGTCTCCAGTGTCTACTCTTCTACTCTCTATGTCCGTGTTTACACATTATTGTTTCCACTTATAAATGGAGCACGTAGTATTTAACTTTCTGTTTCAGATTTATTTGAGAGTGGATGTCAACTGTTCTCACTGCAAAAACCATAACTATGTGACGTAATGCATATGCTGATTAGCTAAAATTATTTAATCTACAATGTATGTATACTTCAAAACATCATGTGTTTGAATGAATACATATAATTTTATCTGCCAATGAAACAAATGAAAGAGTAATAATTTGGCTGGGCACGGTGGCTCACGCCTGTAATCCCAGCACTTTGGGAGGCCAAGGTGGGCAGATCACAAGGTCAAGAGATTGAACCATCCTGGCCAACATAGTGAAACCCCATCTCTACTAAAAACACAAAAATTAGTTCGGTGTGGTGGTGTGTGCTTGTAGTCCCAGCTACTCAGGAGGCTGAGGCAGGAGAATCACTTAAATCTGGGAGGCAGAGGTTGCAGTGAGCAGAGATCACGCCACTGCACTCCAGCCTGGCAACAGGGCAAGACTCCATCTCAAAAAAAAAAAAAAGTAATAATTTTCAAAGAATTGAAATAATGAATAATATGATATATTAGTCCGTTTTCATGCTGCTGATAAAGACATACCTAAGACTGGGAAGAAAAAGAGGTTTAATTGGACTTACAGCTCCACATGGCTGGGGAGGCCTCAGAATCATGGAGGGAAGTGAAAGGCACTTCTTACATGGTAGTGGCCAGAGAAAATGAGAAAGATGTGGAAGTGGAAGCCCCTGATAAAACCGTAAGATCTTGCAAGACTTATTTACTACCATGAGAACAGTACGGGGGAGACCACCCCATGATTCAAATTATCTTCCACCATGTTCCTCCCACAACATGTGGAAATTATGGGAGTACAATTCAAGAGGAGATTAGGACGGGGACCCAGAGTCAAACCATATCATATGGTATTTTAGTTTGGTTGAATTTTAAACTACCTTTGGAAATGAACACATCTTTATCTTACATAAACACTCTATATACTGTATGTAGGCTTCCTGTCAAAATTGGTATATGTTTTACTTCAATGTGGGCTCTGCTGCTGGTGCTAGGAAATGATATTTGACAGTGATGTCCAGTTCCATTGGATCTGCTTGGAGAAAACTAAGTAACGATATTAAGTTATTTTGACAAGTAGCTTTGCATTTCCTAAATGTTTGCTCCACAGTATCACTTAGCATCCTGACCTACTATAGAAGTAATCTTCATGACATTAATGTGCGTAAATGAAGGCCAAAGAAACAAAAACATCCCCTTGCATCCTGTGCTGTGCGTCATTGAAATTCAATATGCTTTTCAAATAGAAATAGATTTTTAAAAAATCATGTGCTTATATCTCACTTTTTCATTTTTTTAAACCACTGGTTTATATATTGTACAAAGCTACACAGTCCCCCCTCCACCAAATAAAGCCCACTTCATACTAAACTATAAAATTAAGCAGCCCCTCCATCCTAAAGCATCAAATGGATCTTTTTAAGTTGAAGAAGGGGTGGCAAGACTGGGGAATCCCTTAGGCTTCATCCCAACCCTATCCTGCTACCACACAGAGCCCTAAGAGGCACATCTACAAAATATTAGGGCTCCTAGGAGCAAAGTTTAAAAATCATAGTTGAAAATATTTGTTATGTTGGAGTAATATTTTAACAATTCTTCCTCACTAAAAGAGAGAAAAACCAGGAAAACTGACCTTTTGGATGCACCAGTTTTAACAATAGATAATTATTTCATCCTCTTTTACAGCTGAGAGCACTCATTTCCCAATCAAGGAATGGCTGGGAATATTCTCTATGACGTAGTGGTTAAAAAACATCCCTTCTTCAATAGGTTGGATATGAAATGTTCCAGGTGATAAAGGTCGAGAGCACTTGCTCTGACACTTGCTATGTCAATGGCCATGTGCATCCATTGAGGGAGCATTGCTATATTGGCAACTCACTAAACTGTTAGTCCTGAGAGGTAAAAGACCTCATCTTGATTTTCCTTGCATCCTGGTCCAAGCAGAGCATCTTGCTGAATGAACAAATGAAATCTCTGGGGTCTGATCTCTGGCTTACACATGTCCCCAGTCATGATCCTGTAGTCTTTATACTGAACTATGAGTACTCCTTATTTTCTATTTGCTTTTAGATGGTTCTGCACTGGTACTTACCAAATGTATATCTTTTTATCCATTTAATGTTGAAACGTTTTGAAATTCCAAGAGTGGAATTTAATAAGATCAGTTGGAAATAAGACTCCCCATTTTTATTTTTACAGTTCATAAAAAATAATTCATTCAATGAGAACGAACCCATCTTGATGTATTACAGCTGCAGCGGGCACCTTTGGAATGGCTCCTGAAAAGAAGTCCTAAATAAAAACTGCAAAATAAGAAGCATTTTTCTCTTGCCTGAAAGGCTTTTCATGACACAATGAAACTGCTGTCCTCTAGGAGTTTAAAATCTCTTGAGGTAAATAAAACAGATATAGAAATTATGACTAACAGTATGTGAAAGATATTCCAAACTAATGATACAGAAAGTAAGCTAGAGAAATTCAGAAATAATGATAACATTTCATTTGGTACCTGAAGCCTCACATTCATATTCATAATTATTTAGATACTGTATTCATCTGTTTTCATGCTGATGATAAAAACATACCTGAGACTGGACAATTTATAAAAGGAAGGGGTTTAATTAGATTTATAGTTCCACATGGCTGGGGAGGCCTCACAATCATGGCGAAAGGGAAGGAGGACCAAGCCACATCTTACGTGGATGGTGGCAGGCAAAGAGAGAGCTTGTGTAGAAAAACTCCTGTTTTAAAAACCATCAGATCTCATGAGACTTGTTGACTATCATAAGAACAACACACACAATGCATCCCCCACCATGATTCAATCACCTTACACCAGGTCCCTCCCACAACATGTGGGAATTCAAGATGAGATTTGGGAGGGGACACAGCCAAACCATATCATTTTACCCCTTGCCATTCCCAAATCTCATGTCCTTATACTTCAAAACACAATCACGCCTTCCCAACAGTCCCCTAAAGTCTTGACTCATTTCAGTATTAACTCAAAAGTCCACAGTCCAAAGTCTTATCCAAGACAAGGCAATTTCCTTCTGCCTATGCACCTGTAAAATCAAAAGCAAGTTACAGCTAGTACTCGACTTACGACCACGGTCAGGACTGCGGACCCGTTGTAACACCATTTGGTCATAAGTCGAGTAGGCTATATGTACAGTTAAAATGGTGCACACGGAGATGGTAGTGCTGCCGGAAGCTGGTCTGCACTGTCATACGCCCAGCTGGGCAACGTTTGCGCTGCCAGACGCGGAGCAGTCATGGCTAGCGATTGTGGTCCTGAAGTCGAATGATCGTTAAGTTGCATAGGTGGTAAGTCAATCAATACCTGTAGTTACTTCCTAGATACAATGGGGGTATAGGCCTTGGGTAAATACAACCATTCAAAATGGGAGAAATTGACCAAAACAAAGGGGCTACAGGCCTCATGAAAGTCCAAAATCCAACAGGGCAGTCAAATCTTAAAGCTTCAAAATGATCTCCTTTGACTCCATGTCTCATATCCAGATAATGCTAATGCAAGAGGTGGGTTCCCATGGTCTTAGGCAGCTCTAACCCTGTGGCTTTACACAGTACAGTCTCCCTCCCAGCTGCTTTCACAGGCTGGGATTGAGCTTCTGCCACTTTTCCAGGTGCATGGTGCAAGATCTTGGTGGATCTACCACTGTGGGGTCTGGAGGATGATGGCCTTCTTCTCACAGCTCCATTAGGGAGCACCCCAGTGAGGATTCTGTGTGGAAGCTATGACCCCCCATTTCCCTTCCGCACTGCCCTAGCAGAGGTTCTTCATGAGTGCCCTGCCCCCTGCAGCAAACTTCTGCCTGGGCATCCAGGTTTTTCCATACATCTTCTGAAATCTAGGCAGAGGTTTCCAAACCCCAGTTCTTGAGTTCTACGCATTCACAGGCTTAACACCATGTGGAAGCTGCCAAGGTATGGGGTTTGCAACCTCTGAAACCATGGCCTGAGCTCTACATTGGCCCCTTTCCACCACAGCTGGAGCAGCTGAGATGCAGTACACAAAGTCCCTTGGCTGCACACAGCATGGGGACCCTGGGCCTGACCCTCAAAACCATTTTCTCCTAGGCCTCTGGGCCTGTGATGGGAGGGGCTTCTGTGAAGACCTCCAACATGTTATGGAGACATTTTCTCCATTGTCTTGGGGATTAACATTTGGTTTCTTGTTACTTATGCAAATTTATGCAGTTGGCTTGAGTTTCTTTTCAGAAAATGGGTTTTTCTTTTCTATCACATTGTCAGGCTAGAAATTTTCTAAACTGTTATGCTCTGCTTCCCTTATAAAACAGAATGTCTTTAACAGCACCCAAGTCAACTCTTGAATGCTTTGCTGCTTAGAAATTTCTTCTGTCAGATACCCTAAATCATCTCTCTCAAGTTCAAAGTTCCACAAATCTCTAGGGCAGGGGCAAAATGCTGCCAGTCTCTTTGCTAAAGCAAAACAAGAATCACCTTTACTCTAATTCCCAACAAATTCCTCATCTCCATTTGAGACCAAATCAGTCTGGATTTCATTGTCCATATCATCATCAGCATTTTGGTCACAGCCATTCAAAAAGTCTCTAGGGAGTTCCAAACATTTCCAAATTTTGCTATCTTCTTTTGAGCCCTCCAAATTGTTCCAACCTCTGCCTGTTATCCAGTTCTAAAGTTGCTATGCATTTTCAGATATCTTTTCAGCAGCATCCCACTCCTGGCACCAATTTACTGTACTAGCATGTTTTCCAACTGCTGATAAAAGCATACCCAAGACTAGGCAATTAACAAAAGGAAGAGAGGTTTCATTGAATTTGCAGTTTCACATGGCTGGGGAGGCCTCACAAGCATGGCAGAAGGCAAGGAGGAGCAAGTCACATCTTATGTGGCTGGTGGCAGACAAAGAGAGCTTGTGTAGGAAAACTCCTGTTTTAAAACCCATCAGATCTCATGAGACTTAGTCACTATCATGAGAACAGCATGGGAAAGATCCGCCCCCATGATTCAATTACCTTTCACCAGATTCCTCCCACAACACATGGGAATTCAAGATGAGATTTGGGTGGGGACACAGCCAAACCATATCAGATATTGAGGTACTTAAGCAACTGTGTAAAAGACGCTAAGCCAAGAGAAACTGGATTTCTGTCTCTCTGCTTTAGAATAAAAACCTTGGGAAGAAAACGTGGGATTTTTTTTTTGCCTACTGTTAAATTCTTGGTTGTTAGTACAGTGACTGGCACATAGTACATGTTCCTTAAATATTTGTTCAGTGAAAGAATAAATGAACACACCGCTATGCCACTCAAATCTTCTATCTAACCTTGAAACCCCAAGGTGGGAATTAATACATTTCACATGATAATCTACTCCTGATAGACAGAAAGTATTAGGCAGTATTCGATGATTGACATCTATAATCCAGGCATAAAGAAGGGAGAGTCTTAGAGTTAAATGGTGGGAGGGTTTGCTTATACAGGAATGTTGGTCATTGCAAATATTTTAAACTGCATTCAGTACTTAAGCTTTTGGAATGTGGGTTTTAATGCAGCCTGGTGTAGAAGTGGGGAAAAGGTTATGGTGGCTCATAAAAGCCTTCTCCACTTAATTCAGTCTTTACAACTCTTTGGACTCACAGAAACACAGGGATGAAAATTATGCTTATGAACACTTTTACCTAGCTGAAGGGTGAGTGTGTTTCATTTGTGAGGTGGCCTTAATGAGAAATACAGAATGGTCACGAAGCTAAGAATAATGAAAGGTGAGTGTGTGAGAGCCTGAGGTGAACATCTGGCTAAGTTTTATGATCTGCTATTATCTAGTGTGAATCTATAAATTTTCATTTTGTGTTAATAATTACTGTTTTCAGCCATACAGTTTATCAATTATCAAAATAACTTCCATTATGAGGAGCTCTTACCATACCAAAAATACACTGAAAATGCAATAGTTAGCCTTAGAGATGAATGATTATACAGATGAATTAGTAAACATGAACATATATAATAAGTTTACATGTGCATCACATAAGTATTTAAACATATCTTCTGTTTCAATAACTAGATAATTTATGCCTTGAGGTCAGTACATTTTTCATTTATTTATTCAACAAATATTTCCTGAGTGTCTGAGTGTCTACCATGGGACAAACAGGCACCGGTGTAAATGATGAATAAGTCAAATGTGGCCCTGCATTCTCATGGAGATTTTAGCCTGGAGGAAAAGATGAATAAATGAGCTTTTTCATGAAGCGTCTCACTGTGTAAAGTGATGTATTATGGGGACTACAGGTTACTTTAGTGACATGTAGAAGGAACATCTAATCTGTACTGAGTTGGGAAGCTACCAAGAGAAAACTAGTCTATGTAAACTGAGGCTGGAGAGATGAGAAGGAGTTGGCCAGGCTGATATGTCCTTTACAAATCTTCATAGCACCCAGCATGGCATTGCACATAGACTGGATGCCAAATGATTTTATTTGATTTAAATTCTTTATTTTTGAGCGCTTGCCACAGATTCAGCTTTGCACTAAGAATTGGAAGAGATTCAACGGAATGTAAGACTTCATCTCTGTAATTAAGCATTCTACAAATTAGTTAAGGAGAAAAAGTACATACATTGTTCTCTAATTGTTTTATACACAAGAGGATGTAATTAATAACCACATGCATAGTATAGGCAATAAGCACCATTGTAACCGCCCAATAGGTTCACCTTGCCCGCTGCCTAGACAGAGCCAATTTATAAAGACAGTGGAATTGCAATGGAGAAAAAGTAAATCACACAGAACTGGCTGTGTGGGAGACTGGAGTTTTATTATTACTCAAATCAGTCTCCCTGAGCATTCAGTGATCAGAATATTTAAAGATAATTTGGCAGGTAGGGTCTTGGGAAATGGGGAGTGCTGATTGGTCAGGCTGGAGATGGAATCATGGGGGCGGGGTCGAAGTGAGTTTTTCTTGCCGTTTTCTGTTCTTGGGTGGGATGGCAGAACTGGTTGAGCCAGATTACCTACCGCTCTGGGTGGTGTCAGCTGATCCATCTACTGCAGGGTCTGCAAAATATCTCAAGCACTGATCTTAGGTTTTACAATGAGATTCAGACCCTTGAAACCAGAGGCCGCATGACCCCTAAACTGTAATGTCTAATTTTGTAGCTAAGTTGTTAGTCACACAAAGGCAGACTGGGCTTCAGGCAAGAAGTGGGGCTTTTCAGGAAAGGGCTGTTACCAATTTTGTTTCAGAGTCAAACCATGAACTGAATTCCTTCCCAAAGTTAGTTAGGCCTATGCCCAGGAATGAACAAGGACAGCTTAAGCGTTAGAAGCAAGATGGAATCAGTTAGGTCTGATTTCTTTCACTGTCATAATTTCCTCAGTTATAATTTTGCAAAGGCGGTTTCACTATGGAACATCAAGAAAATGAGAGATTAAAATAAAGGTGAAATTAAAAAGTGGATAAGGGAGACAACATAGAATAAAAGAAGCTTGAGATGAATCATGGGACAGGCAGAATTGATGGGGTACCACTTGGTAATGGGAATGAATGTGGCAATGGAGGAGAATGGCTGCAGAGACTTTGGGTCCAACATAGCAGAGGGTGTGTGTCCAATATAGCAGTGTTGACTGAATTTTATAGATCATGGGATCTAGTTTCCCAAGTAGGAGCATGGCAAAGACACTTTAATAAGTTGCCAGCAAGGCAGATCACCTGTCTCTTCAACCCAAAGCCGTATCTCAACACTTACTTCCTCCCGATGGGCCTACTTTTTGCACAACAGATCTAGCGGGATGGGACAGGATGTTCTGATACAAATGAAAACTGTGAATTGCTTGAAATAGAAAAGAGACCTTAGAAGATAAAGGCCTGGTTGTCTTTCCAATGAAGGAAGTAGGAGCCAAGTCCCTTCTAATCCTTCAAGTCTTCTGTAGCACAAGTCACAAATACAAATCACAAATTAATATCTCAACAGATTATTCTATCTCATTATCAGGGTTGCTAGAAAAAATAGATACACTTTTGCAAGAATAAAGATAAGGCCAGAGAAAAGATCTCAAAGATGTTGGTGAATAAATACAGGAATGAGAATGTAGGATAAGTGGCAGTTGACAGGATTGATATCAAATCCCTGTTTAAAATAAATGTAAAGGCTTTACCTGTTAAGATAAAGAAGGAATTAATTGAATTTGAATTCCCTCAGTCATCTAAAGAAAATAGGTCATATCTTGGTCCTGTTCTCTTTTTCTAATCTGCCGTGGGGTCTTAGCATATGCTGTTCCCGCTGCCAAGAAAGTTTCCGCACTCATGCACCCTGTCTTTTGCCTGACCTTCTCCTAGGCAATCTTCACTTTTCAGCTTAAACATCACTTCCTCAGAGAGACCTTTCACGACTCCTTTGCATCCCTTTGTTATTCTCTTTCATATCCCTGTGCAACTTATCTTTCACATTGTGCCTTTGTCTTCTGCTAGACTGTGAGCTCCATGGAGACAGGGAGCATTTTTATTTTGTTCACCACCGTATCTTTGGAGCTGGCACCATTTCTAGAACAGAGCATGCCCCCACTAAATGTTATTAAATGTGTACGTATGTGCAGCTGCTGCAGATAAAGACTGGCGGCAGTTCTGCCGGGAAACTGGGGGAGAGTAACGGTGGGACATTGCCAGCTTATGAGCCAGCAGTCAATGGACAACCACCAAAAAACTTTCCGCCATTGTCAGAAAGCATAGATTTGTACTGGGTTGACTTCTTGCATTCTGGGATCAGGGTTTAGGAAAGCCAACTGTGGGGAATATAAGATATTCAGATATTCTGAACATAAGATTTCCTGAAATAAATCTTAAGGTCCACATTTCCTGGATCTGAATAGTTTTAATGTTTCTAATAGTTCCTGTTCTTTATCTATAACTGTTAATACTGTAACATATGACAGAATGGAATCTATTTGGAATTAAACGTTCAGGATTAGAAAAGTCTAAAATTACCAACCAATTAGTAAGTCAAAGGGGATTTTATTACCATTTAGTTGAGTCTTTGTTCTTATTGTCTCTTCCACCAGAAAAGTAAGTTATCCTGAGTGGGGTTTCTGCTGTAGATCAAGATATTAGGACAATGAACTTGCTTGTGTGGAGCCATAGGATTTGTGTTCAGAGGGTTCCTCTTCACATTGTTGTTGTCAGAGCTTCCTGTTTTCAGCGCATTATACACCACTCATCACTCACTCCCCATGTCAGAACCTTATCAGCATCCTGAGCTGTGGCTGCCTCCAGTGGATGTAGTTTTTCAGCTTACCAAAAAGAACATCAATCATTCTTCATTTTCAGTGTTCAAACTTGCTCATCAGTTAGTAACAACACTTCCTGCAGCCTTGAAAATTATTTCTGAATAAACACAGGGCGGAGGACAGCTAAAGTGATTGACAGTTCATAACTTCTCCAGTGCTTGATGTTTCAAAACCAGTGTGTATGCAGATGTCTCCTCATTACCAACGTCTGGATGTCACTTAGTGTAGCTGCTTCTGAGAGAAAAACGGCATGGGTTAGATTGTCAAGCATCTTAATGGGGCTTTGTGTCTGTAGCAGACATTCTAGCAAGCTCTGAACCCGAGTTGAGATTTCAGTAGGAGAAAAGATATTGCTTGCAGATCAGGTAGCTCACAAAATTGTGATGTGGGGAAAAATTGTTTTCAGCATTTCTTTTCCTTTCTTTATGTTTTCTTTCCAGATCCCCACAACCAAAGCAAGACTCCCCACTGAGATACCTATAAGCCTTCTGAACAAAACAGATGTTCTTCCCCAACAAGGGATTAATCACTGCCATCCCACTCCAATTCCCAGCCCTGGATTTACTGTTACTGGAGCAGAGACTGAGGTGAGGATGGGTGGTGATAAAGGCAAGGGTTAAGAGGAGAGAGGAGAGAGGGTAATGGATTAATTAAATACATTAGTTCCTGATAATGGGTAAGATTCAATCATGGATTTTTTTTTTAATTTCCAGGTATTTCATGACTTAATCTGGTGAAAATGCCTTTCTTGGAGGGTCATTAAGAATTTTGTAGTTGGCAGGGCATGGTGACATTCACTTTTAGACCCAGCTACTTGGGAGACTCAAGGGAGGACCACTTGACCCCCCAAGTTTGAGGCAAGCTTGAGTAACATAGTGAGACTCCGTCTCTAATTTAAAACATAAAAAAGGGAAAAGGAAAAAGAGAAATAATTTTGTGACTGGTTTGAGGGACAGGATGGGCTTCAGGCCCCTTCAGAGGTGTCAGGCCTTTCTGCCTATGCATGTCAACTGCTGTATTTGCATAATTTGGAAAGACAAGGATGGCTGCTTATTGTTTCTAGCTGTCCCTGTATTGGATTTCATTGGATCCACCCTCTGCCTAAGGAGTATATTTGGTATTCACCTGGGCAGTGGCAGCAAACCTACTGGCATGGAAAAATGATCTTGGTGCTCAACAACGCATAAACTAATAGTCAAGCGCGTGGCTCAAGTTCTGGGAGGTTTCATTCATTATCAGTTACCCTCCGCACTGGAAAAGCCCAAGGCGTAACAACCACTTACATAGTATGATTTTTGGGGCAGTGAAATCAGTAAGACTATTAGGTTGATATACAACAGCCCCCAGTAGATTTTAAGCTCTTTGAGAACAGGGACTATGTCCTGTTTACCATTATTTGGCAAGGACAGAGCTCAGTACTTGGCTTAGAGTAAGTAAATGATGAATCGTGATCGAATGTACAACAAGACTTTTCCACCCTCTTTCCTTCTTCTCTTCTCACCCTCCTCCTTTCTCTCATTTGCAACTCTTTGCTCCACCCCCACTCCCAATACATGCGCTCACACTGCCAGTAAAAGTTCAGTGGCACAGAATTTCAGATTCCGTAGATATTCACTTGAATGAAAGCCACAGATTCTCTTTACTGACAGCATAGTGATTTGAGTAGGTGTATTCTTATGGTTATTTAGATTAGGAGCAAGGATAATGACAAAATAGAAACAGCAAGGGATAGGGAGCACAGTGCTTATGGAAAATGCCAGGCCCATCACTCATGGTGTCTTGTACTCTTAGTAATAGGGTAAACTCAAAAGGTCAAACTGCAATAGGTTTAAAAATTTTAGCTTTTGCATTTGAATCAGATGGTTCTGTAGCTCTGACATTGAAAAGGCTATTTGTTCATTCATTCATTTTAAATTATTGAAATCCGTCTATAGGTTAGGCACTGTCTTAGACTTTGTGGATAAGACAAGTTGCCTGTTCATGCACTGCTCAGTCTAGTCGAGTCATATATGTAAAGAGCTGCAGTCTGTTAACAAAACAATGACTCAGGGGAAAGATCACACAAAGCACAACCTATCATATAATTTATTTCTTTTTTAACCCTACAATCTCCTGGGGCAAACAATGGGTCAAGACTAAGCCTCCTTACTCAGTCAGATCATCAGTTTGGGTGGTGTGGCTGTGAAATGTTCTTTTAGTTGTATGGTCAAGAGTGTGAGTCTTTTTTTTTTTTTTTTCTCTCTTGAGTTTCACTCTGTTGCCCAGGCTGGAGTTTAGTAGTGCGATCTCAGCTCATTGCAACCTCTGCCTGTTGGGTTTAAGCGATTTTTGTGCCTCAGCCTCCCGAGTAGCTGGGATTACAGGCATATACTGCTATGTCTGGCTAATTTTTTTTTGTATTTTTAGTAGACATGGGGTTTCACCATGTTGGCCAGGCTAGTCTCGAACTCCTAACCTCAAGTGATCCACCCGCCTTGGCCTCTGAAAGTGCTAGGATTGCAGGTGTGAGCCACCGTACCCAGCTAAGAGCATGAGTCTTCAAAGATCTTACATAAGCTGAGAACAAGAACCCATCCTATTAATGAGTGGATAGCAATTGGAACGACCTGTTTTCCCAAAACTTAGTTAAAACACGCCCAACCCCTAATTTGGGTAAGTTTTGGTGAATTCACGAGATTAGATAAATCACGAATGGAAGGCTCAGCAAGAGGTCCTAGGGACACACAACAAAGGAACATACACACTAAAGCACACAGAAGGCAGAAGAATACAGCAAGTGAAATGAAACAAGTCTTTAGAGATAAAAAAATGGGCCTTACCACGAACGCTTGGGACATCTGACAGAACCAAATCAACAAGCTCTGCTACACTTTCTATTGGCTGTTCATTTTCTATTTTTCTCTCTAGACATCTTTCTTTAAAAAGAAAATCCAGATTTCCCGGGCTGGGCAAAGTGTTGGGATGAAATGACAGGAGGCAGGCGCTGTCAAGGAAAGACGTTCTCTCTGGAAGGAAGTAAGGGGACAGACGGGATGGCTGGCTCCTCTAGGCAGGTTTCCTTGCTGCCATCCCATGTGTCTTTTCCCTCCCACTCCTGTGGGCACTTTCTTGCTTGCTTGGCACAGTGAGAATTTAGGAAAGTCACGACAAAAATCCTGTCATGTGCTAGAAAGGAGAAAAAGTTTTAGATCTTTGCCTTTTCACGAATGAAGAGTTTCATGGAAATTAATGTGCAATTTTAGATATAAGCTTTGCCTTGTTGAAGCTACTCTAACATTCTGTCTCCCCAAGTTCCTGCAGTCCCTGCTTCTCGCACTTTAACAAACAAACAAAAAGAACAAACAACTGCTCCCCCGGCTACACGTGCGTGCACGCACGCACACACACATACACACAAAATCCAACTTAGTTGGCAGCCCACATCATCTACCCCAGGGCTTTCGCTGAGGATTGAAGATTTATCTTGGACTAACTTCAGACATTTCCCCTCTGATCTTCCTCTGGCTACGTTTTTCTCCAATGTTTCCTCACTGCCTCCCTTGGCTCTCATTAATTAACTGCTCCTCACTCTGTGACTAAATGTGAGCCGTTGTGTTTGGCTGTAGAGAGGATTATGACATTTTGCAAACACACACACCACTGGGGAGAATATCTTGGGTAACACACAGGCAAAGGAGGTAAACCAAGAAAACCCATTTTTAAAAACCTGTTGAAGCAAGTAACCAAAAGAGAAACGATAGGGAAACAGGTTGATTATTTGGTGACATTTATGTATTCCTGACATGATATTTTAAAAGGCAAATACAGAAACTGGAACTTGCTATTTAAGCGAGGTTCAGGTATTTCAAAGCTTGCTTATCTCTCCAGCCCGTCTGGTGTTTCCATGGTGTTCCTTTTCCGCTTCTATTAGTCTGGAACGTGGGTAGCAAGTTGATGAACATTTTTAATGAGTAAATCCTTTTCTACACCAAATTTTATAGATAATTAAATCTGATTTATAGGGCAGGTTTCAGCGACAGTAAAAGAGGAAGGAAAGGAATGCAAAGGGGGGGGGCAATTATTTGACCCCGGCCTCTGTGAGTGGGCTCTCCTTTGTTTGTATAACCTTCCCAGCAGGCACACTGAAGGGCTCACAAGGTTTCTGAAGCAGAATAAAACCCAGTGAGGCCTTTGCCATAGGTTTTTTTTTCCTTTGGTTTGTTTGGTTTTGGTTTTTAGGCAAGGAAGTTCTATGTTCAAGAAACAGATCCCGATCTTTATTCTTTGCCCTCCACTTTTACTCCAAGTTATGGTAAAAGCAAAAGCCACACATAGAAAACCTCAGAGCACACCACTAAGGAATTTGCCCTTTCAACAGATATTAATTAAACATCTTCTTTGTAGTAAACATCATTCTAGTTGCTGGAGATACAGCAGTCAATAATACAGGCAGTTCAGACATATTACCTGTGGTGTGAAATAAACACACTGGAAAAAATGTAGACAAAAGGCAGTCTAATGAGAAAATTGAAACCCGGAGAGGGTAAGTGGGTTGACCAGATTCAGCCAGCATGTCTGTCAGAAGCACATTTGGGTCTAAGAGTTCAGATCCCCTGAGTGACTTCCACATTGGACTCTTGTTTTGTTTTTTCATTTTTGGAGACAGGGTCTCCAGCTTACCAAGCTGGAGTGCAGTGACGTTCATACAGGAATTAAGAAGAAATTACTTAGGCAGGTAGTGAGGGTCCCTGGTAAGGTTTTCCTTTTAATGAAAAGTAGCCCCCAAATCATTTTCTTTTCTAACAAAGAGCAGCCTGTAAGATCTAGCTGCAGACATAGACAAGCAAGCTGGAAGCGTGCACAGGTGAATGCCGGCAGTTGTGCCAGTAGGAATAAGCTACCTGAGAATAGGCATGTTCAAAATGGCGCTCCATCTTCTCTTCTCCTTGCCGGCCACGTGTCCGGTAGGAGCAGACAAGATGGCACTGGCCAGGTGGAAAGCCCATTTGCGTAATCAGATTTGGGTGGGATGACCAGCCTTCCCTGTGTGCTATGTAAATGTCACAGCTGGTTGAACCAGTCTGTGGGTCCTGCATAAATCAGACACCACCTCCTCAAGCTGGCCTATAAAATCTGCTGGGGGCCACCGCAGAGGCAGATGGACTTTCTCCTTTCAGAAGCCTCTCCCTTGAGAGAGAGAGAGAGAGAGAGAGAGAGACAGACAGCTGCTCTCCTCTCTTCTACATTCTTCCCATTAAACTTTCTGCTTCTTAACTCACCCATATGTGTCTGAGTCCTTAATCTTCTTGGCTCGAAATGACAAACCCCTGGTATTTACCCCAAACAATGATGCTGCTTCAGTGTGATCATGGCTCACAGCAATCTGAACCTTCCCAGGTTCAGGTGATCCTCCTGCCTCAGCCTCCTGAGTAGGTGGGACTACAGCAGCATGCCACCATGCCCTGCTAATTCTTTTAATGTTTTTTGTAGAGACAGGGTCTCCCTATGTTGCTCAGGCTGGTGTTGGCTCCTAGGTTCAAGAGATCTGTCTGCCTTGGCCTCTGAAAGTTCTGGGATTACAGGTGTGAGCCGCCATGCCTGGCAAAGGTTGGACTCTTGTTAATGCAATCTATTCTTTTCCATTTGCAGAATACAGTAAAAGCAATAAAAACTCACGATTTGAAGTGCCTAAGATAATGCCTACCATAAGGAAACAGATATTAATTGACCTTGAAACACTATGTGAAATGGTTAAGTATGATCTTATTTCAAATCATCATATAAGTTTCTAACAGCTCCTCTACCCCTTTGTTTGTATTCGTTAATAAATAAAAAATTGTGTTGGTTGGAGTTATGAGTCATGAAATATCTGACACTACTGAAGCTTAAACATAACTAGATTTTATCAATCAAAGTTTCCTATCCCGACTCCTCTCTGATGGAATGTGTTCAACATAAGTTTTTAAAAGCCAAGATCATTCCTGTCTGTCATCATCATCATCATCAGACTACTGTGAGTGGTACATGTGTGAGACACTTTATAAAAATTTAAAACATAATTAGTTCTCTGAAATAAGACAAATGGCATCCTAACTGTGCCAAACTGTGCCCTAAAGCTTAACTGAAGACATTGAGAGGCCAGGCCCGGTGGCTCACGCCTGCAGTCCTAGCTCTTTGGTAGGCCAAAGTGGACGATTCACTTGAGGTCAGAATGTCCGAGATCATCCTGGCCAGCATGGTGAAACCTCGTCTCTACTGAAAATACAAAAATTTGCCGGATTTGGTGGTGGACTCTTGTAATCCCAGCTGCTTGGGAGGCTGAGGCAGGTGAATTGCTTAAACCCAGCAGGCGGAAGTTGCAACGAGCCACTGCACTCCAGCCCGGGCAACAGAGTGAGACTCCATCTCAAAAAAAAAAAAAGATATTGAGAGAAGAGTGTACATGTCTATGGGCAGCTTACTTGCATATTTTTTTCCCTTTAAATTTTCAAATTATTCTAATGGTAATATAAACTTGCAACCAATTTGCATGTAACAGAAAATATATAGAAAATGAAAGTCCCATCCCCAGGGAAAACTACTAAGAACAGTATGATGCATGGGCTTCTAGCTTTCTTCTACATGTATGCTGATACAGGAACATAGACACAGAACTGTGCTGCAATACGTTGTCACTTTTTATTTTGTTTTATTATTTTATTGTTTTTTAAGATGGAATTTCATTCTTGTTGCCCAGGCTGGAGTGCAATGGTGCAATCTCGGCTCACTGAAACCTCCACTTTCCAGGTTCAAGTGATTCTCCTCCCTCAGCCTCCCAAGTAGCTGGGATTACAGGCATGCTGGCACCATGCCTGGCTAATTTGCGCAAATGTTTTTTAGTAGAGATAGGGTTTCACCATGTTGATCAGGCTGGACGGTCTCAAATTCCTAACCTCAGGTGATCCACTGGCCTCAGCCTCCCACAGTGCTGGGATTACAGGAGTGAGCCACTGCGACCAGCTGGTCATTACTTATTAGATTTTGATTGTCTTTTTATGTCCCTACATGTAAATTCAGCTTTGCTTTTTTAACAGCTGTATAGTATTTGCTATAAAATGAATAGTAGTTTAACCTATATTTAATTAATATTTGAGTTGTTAAGAGTATCTCTTTTTTTTTTTTTAGATGGAGTCTGGCTCTGTCGCCAGGCTGAAGTGCAGTAGTGCGATCTCAGCTCACTGCAACCTCTGCCTCCTGGGTTTAAGTGATTCTTGCGCCTCAGCCTCCCAAGTAGCTGGGACTATAGGCATACACCACCACACTCAGATAATTTTTGTATTTTTGGTAGAGATGAGGTTTCACCATGTTGGCCAGCATGGTCTTGAACTCTTGACCTAGTGATCCACCCACCTAGGCCTCTCAAAGTGCTGGGATTACAGGCGTGAGCCACCATGCCCAGCCGAGAGTAACTCTTTATTAAAAATCAATGCTCTAGAGTTCCTTCTTGTGCATATTTATTTATGAACTGTACCCATGAACCCAGAATTCCCTGTTTCACTCTTAGGTTAAACATCAAAGCGTTTGGGCTGATATATACACAGACATATGTGATATATACTATATATATTATCATATACACACAGACACACACACACACACACACACACACACACACTATTTCTTCCCATGGGTAAAGGCACTATCACACTTGTTATTGAAGGTAG